>NC_133345.1:28812066-29412066 GCF_030506205.2 Paramisgurnus dabryanus | reverse complement strand
GTTGAACACAAAAGAAGATATTTGATTAAATGATGGTATGCACACTGTTGATGGTACCCATTGACTTCCATTGTAGGCCTATTGTTTTTCCTACCCGTCAACTGTTTGCCTTTGATGCTTACCATCAAAGTTTTTTTTACCCTGGACACATGATGATTTTTAAACCTCGAAATGCAAATTACTGTGCCGTCAGCCATTGTCAACTATAGTAATATATAATTATACCCTTGATGATGTGCCTTTGAAGTGCACTTCTATATATGAACTATATTGCTTCTCGAATTATTTGCCACTAGTAGTAAAATTTTCGCTAAGAAAATGCCATCTCTTCAATGGCCTGATGTGTCTGGACATTTTGCACTGGGTTACTTTGGGCCAGCAGCTGTTTCAACAAAGGTCACAAGATCTTCGGCACATCTGGTTCCGCTGATGCCGTCACTGCGTCCCAATATGGTTTTTGTGAGGGATACTGTGTGGTCATGGAGAACAGGGTGAAGGAAGGAGGGCGGTCAGGAAACTTCTTGAGGCCACCGCAGGGTTCGTACCCCAACCTCCACTGCTCCAATTCCTCTCATGTGACAGTATCTTGTCTGTATGGTCTGTGGTGTGGTGATGGTTATTCATTGTTTATTGATGGGAAAGACACAGGAGTCTAAATCGGTTTCTTTGTGTCCGGCATCTGGAGGATTATTTAACATGGCAAAAATCAACCGTCACAGTCATGCCCTTTTAAAAGCATGCAAATGCACATATGACTGAATTCAGTACACTTTTGCTATACTGTTGTTAGCAAATATATAGATGTATTTGTGCAAAATACAGTTTGTTCATTTTTCCTTGTAATTATTTAACTGGATTATTTAAATGTATATTTATGCATTCAGGGCAGAGGCTTTTATCCAAAGTGCATCCAATTTATACTTTGTTTGAGTGTTCCGATGCGATCGAACCCATGACCTTTTGCACTGCTAACGTAATGCTCCACCAATCTACATGATTATACAAAATAGACATTACTGCTCGGATATTTAATATTATGCCATTTTTGACCATTACACTTTTTGCATTTTCGGCCAAAATACCATTGATATTAACACTCTGGGGTCGACTGCGGCGCGGGCGCCACAAGCTCTTTATTTTTCATTCACTCCGCAAAGAGACTTAGATAACTCTGCTGATTTTGGACATACAGATATGATTTATACATCATTTAAAACGTTAAAGTGTCTAGTTTTTTTCTGTCCACTCCCAGTAAAAAGAGAATGTTGTGCTTTTCGCAAAATTAAGAAAATAAACATGATGCGTGTTTTGTTCTCTCTCCCTCAGTGAAGTCTTTTCTCAAACGCATCAGAAAAATGAACTGTAACTTAACGAATACTTGTCATAGAAACAAAAGATAAATGTCTACATAATGCTTGGTATGTCAGCTTTAACTGATATAAGTGAGATCGAAAACATATATTGTCATTCGGTGTAAACTGTATAAGGAGGAGGAGAAGTACTGTCTCTCTCTTGTTACCTGATTATCTGTAATGAGATGAGATCGCCACACCCCCGCGCCATTGAAGTGAACGAGCTGTTGTGTTTCTACTATAATGATTACAAAAACACAGATCAGAGTCCAGACAAGGATAGGCAGTTTTATTTTGAGCTGTTTACTGCAGAAAAGTAAAACTCTCGCTGGGCAACCAAACACTACCCTGTGTTCATTTTAAGATGGCCAAAACAGTACCTTTACTATGATTACTATGGTTTTTAAAGGTATACTTGTGAAATTAATAGAAAATATGTCTATATATACACACATTATATATATAATTTTTTGTTATAAATTCCCAAGTAAACCTTATGGTTTTACTACAGAGAAAGTTACATTCCTGTTGAACATCCCCACAAGGCTTATTATGTGGCTCATTATTCAACTCTTTTGTTCTCCAGCTGTCAATCACTGATTATTCAGGAGCTTTCCCGCCTCTACGCATACGGCCGTTCCCAAGCAAATGTGTCTTAGAAATTGTAAATCAATATATTGTTTAATGTGAATGAGCAGGCCGGATGATTTTCACATCATTTTGAAGAAAAAACTCTAGACTACTAGATCATATTTTGAAAAGTCTTGGGAAAACATGTTTAGAATGAGTAAACATACATATAAACATATAAACATACAATATACCAAATGAAAGAACAGACGTTTCATCCTACCTTCAGTGGTTCTTTTGTAATCAGCTTTTGAATATGGGTAGGTTTCTGCAAAAACACCACATTTTGAGCAAAAAGCAGAGATAATTCAATTTTTGTGACGGACTTTTCATAGAGATCCCATTCAGAGCGATCTTTAAAACAGACACAGACATGCAGCAGCTTGCCATAGGGCAATACTTCCGGGTTTAAAAAGTTGCATTATCCTGGTGGATAATAGCGGTATTGCAGAAAGACGGAAAATCTCGTCATTGGCAGGGTACGCGTTTTCTCTTAATTGACGAGATATCTCGTCAATGGCGGTGAATGAGTTAAATGTTCAAGAAAAAAATAAAAGTTATGAACCTGACCCCCTCTTAGCTGTTTTCGGTACCAGAACCATTTTGAAGAAAAAACTCTAGACTACTAGATCATATTTTGAAAAGTCTTGGGAAAACATGTTTAGAATGAGTTTTGTGGACTTGTATCAGTGACTTAAAAATGTAGCTTTTTCAAAAACCACGCATAAACATTTTTCTCTCAAAACTACAAACATGTACATACATGTTAATCATAAAATATTGTAGCCCAGTTTGTGCTAAACGCAGTGTTATGAGAATTTTGCCATTTATATGTTTTTAAGCAACTGAAAAAAGCACAAATGTCAGTGCATGTCAAAACCTTCCCCAGGTCCCTAAAAACCCCTTAGACCCCAGAGGGTTAACATGTAATTTGATATAAAAGTACTGTGCTTATTTAAAGCTCAGTGGTAGTGCATTGCATTAGTAATGCAAAAGGCCATAGGTTCGAAACCCAGGGAACACAGATAAAGAATGGGCGTTATTAAGATGAAAAAATAGGATTTAGTCAAGCCAGCCTCTTTTCTGTACACGCACTTTCACGATGCAGTCAATTAGTCATTATTGGATGTATTTGGTTTAAGTTACATACAATAGTTGATTTAAATCTGGGTTTGCCCTTTACTATGTTAGAAGTAGGCATACAGTATGTGTCACTTGAGTATAGTTAATGTAGTTCAGTTCATTAATACCTCAGTGTTAGTTTGAGGTTTGACATCTCTGTGTAGGGTCAAATAGCACTAATATATTTCTTATGCACTTATATTACATACAACGATCGCGTCGTTCTCATTTTCCGTGTAGAGCGACCTGGCAGTCGGCCTATAAAGGCAGTTAGTTTAAGACTTTTTTGTTTTCTCTACTCTCTCGAGTGTTGAAGAATATACAACTCTCTCACTGAGCATGTCCAGAGTTTAAAACTTTTGACATTGAGAAATCCGTGTGTTTTGGAAGCTGGTCTTACTGTACCCGCCTTTGTTTTGGCCTCAACCACTGCAGCAAATGTGTTTTTCAAAGACCATGTTGGGACGCCGGCGGCTCTGCATGGTATGCTGGAATTAGTTAAGGTACAATTTGATTTACGTGTCTATTCAGATCCCTTCATGTGAAAAGAATCGGCGTAGTCGACATATTGTTTCCATTGAACCTGATTCAGTCAACATGAATCATGTATCCCTGACGTAAGAAAAACAGATGATGGGTGTCCAGTAGAGTTATAGGCTGTAGAATAACAGAGTTTCTCGCTAAATTTATGGATTTGTGAACATTAAAGAAAATAATAATGATAGGAATTTTGTAGTTGGAGTTCACCGTAACCTCAGGTTGCATGCAAACTCCATAAATATTCATTGGTACCTCATATAGGCTACGGTAAGTACATTTACATTTGTCACCCTGAACCACAAAACCAGTCATAAGTCCAATAACAATATATTGTATGGGTCCAAATTATTGATTTTTTATGCCAAAAATCATTAGGATAATACCTAAATATCATGTTCCATAAAGATATTGTGTACGTTTCCTACTGTAAATATATAAAATATTTATTTATCATTAGCACTATGTGTTTCTAAAAACATCATTTGGACAACTTTAAAGGTGGTTTTCTTAATTTTTTGCACCCTCAGATTTTCAAATAGTTGTATATCAGCCAAATATTATCCTTACAAGCCATACATGGAACCATGCATTGGAAAGCTTATGTATTCAACTTTAAAGGGACACTCCACCTTATTTGAAAATATGCTTATTTCCAGCTCCTCTAGAGTTAAACTGTTGAGTTTTACCATTTTGGAATCCATTCAACTGATCTCCGGGTCTGGCGCTACCACTTTTAGCATAGCTTAGCACAATCCATTAAATCTGATTAGACCATTAGCATCACATAAAAAAATGACCAAAGAGTTTCAATATTTTTCCTATTTAAAATCTCGATTCTTCTGTAGTTACATCCTTGATCTTGCGACACGTTTTCTTAAAAAATGCGATGGAATATGCAAGATATTTATGCAATTTTATGAACTTTTGCAGCTTTTCGTTGATGTTCACGTCACGTAATTACGTCACTTCATAACGTTCCCATGGCAACAGGGGACATGGCTGCGCTTGTGTGAAGTAAATGCTTAGATATTCTTTTTGCTAAGATATATGTGACTTTTTGCTACGAAATGCGGGGATTATGAAATCGCGCAAGCCCCGCATATTTTGCGCGTGGAAATCTGCAATTTATGCGGCATAAATATGCGGACTTTGGCTGATTTGGCATTGAATCATGCGATCGCATAATCACGTTGTTCTGGAGGGACTGCATTCCGGTGTAATAATCAAGGACTTTGCTGCAATACCATGGCTGCAGCGGGCGCAATATTAGGCAGCGAAATTAGTCCCCATCTATTATAAGTTACCAAGGGGACCATTTTCGGGCGCTACTTTTTGGTCATTTTTGAGAGCAATGCTAATGGTCTAATCAGATTCAATAAATTGTGCTAAGCTATGCTAAAAGTGGTACCGCCAGTCCCGGAGATCGGCTGAATGGATTAAAAAACTGTAAAACTCAAATGTTTAACTCTAGGTGAGCTGGAAAATGTGCCTATTTTCTAAAAAAGTGGACCCTTATGACTGGTTGGTCCAGGGTCACATTTTTATCAGTATGTATGTTCTCTGGGTTCCAACCTTTGACCTTTTCCATTACTAACTCAATCCTCTTAGAGTACATAGACAACAAAATTGCAAAACAGTCACACAATTTGTTTCTTTCTCATAGTATCCTGCAGCTCTGATGAACCTCGGTGCCATTCTTCATCTCAACGGTAAACTCCAAGAAGCAGAGGCCAATTATCTACGAGCCCTGCAGTTGAAGCCAGACGACAGCATCACTCAGTCCAACCTAAGGAAACTGTGGAATATCATGGAAAAGCAGGGCTTGAGGACCATGGCTCCTTGACTTGGACAGCTTTGACTATTGAGCACCTTCACTGAGGTCCATTGGAGATGCTGAGCTCTCACTGGTGAGGTAGTACAGGATAAGGAACACCTCAAAACCTAGTTCACCTCATTTGATGTTTAACATTATCATATCAGCTACGACTGGTAAAACTGAGAACCTCCGGAACGCCTGAGGTCTGGAATATCTGCTCTGCGAAGTCCTCAACTGAGACTTGAACTTGAAGTGACCCGCAGATGCATACTTGAAGTGTCACGATAGATTAGATTTTAATTAGCTAGTTGATGTTTAATGGTCTTAAAGGGCAATATTTGACCTGAGGCTGTATAAATTAAGAAGGAATGCGAGTTCCTCTGCTCTGCATGTACAGAACATTCCACGGTAACAGGTTCCTTGATCCATATGATTGGAATCATTAATATTTAATGAGTTCATTGGGGCTCACAGACAAATAATTTCCGTTTAATTTAAGCACAGGGCTGGCACGTGATTCATGATATTGAAAGTAGATAAATGGCCACTGAACAAAAGTTATACCTTTTATGCTTCAAAAAGCAATGTCAAATTATTGATTCGGTTTAACGTTTGTATTCCCACTGAATATAATCAGCACAGATGTTATGTGAAGTCTTGGTTCAAGATGGATTTATAACAAAATGGAGTTTGAAAATGAATTAAACCTACTGTATTTTTACACACTCCATCAATGTCACATGCATGCAGAAATGTCACAACCACAACATTTAATAAATGGGATCGTGAAATTTAATCCATTTTAAAGTATCTTGCCAAAAACTACATGAATTCTGAAGGGAATTTTCCATAAGGACGTTTATGTGACTCTGTAGCTCTTTGCCTTAAAAAACTGTGATGTATGTTGCATTACATTATATTACATTTATGCATTTATAAGATGGCGCTTTTATCCAAAGCGACTTATAGTGCATTTAAGGTTTGTACGTCCCTGAGAATCAAACCCATGACCTTCGCTGTGCTCTACCAATTGAGCCACATGAACATTATGATGTAGCAGAAAAAAATCACATGACTTGTTTTCTCTTATTGCTTTACTAACATTAAAGGTGAAGGATTACAAATGTTTATTTTCTACAAAACATTCATTACAGATTGGTTTTATTTGGTACAAATCAAGGACCATGTCTATAATTCAAATGGTAAAGTCTCCATCAGTGCTTTAGTTCAGCAGAGCGGTGGTGGAAAAATACAAAGCCTTGACTGATAACCAAATACAAATCCCTTCACTGGTTGCACTCGTCTAACAATATACAGCCATATTTTATAAGGGGTTGTTTATATGTAATATTGGTTTTTAATTTGTTTCATGTCTAAATGTGTATAAATGGAACCTAATATATAAAATGACACATTACACGTGTATATTGTCGCTCCAATGTGAAAATGAAAAGCCAGAATCACAATATGCGAAATCATTTTCAATTTTAAGATCACCTGTTTCATTGTCTGTTCTCATCCCTTTGTGTACATATTAAGAATAATTACATTTGAGCTCTTATTTGGTGGATTTCTCGGAGAAATGGGCGTGAGATTGTTATGAGGGGTGTTTAATGTGATGTCAGCTTCCTGTTATGTTAAAGGTCTAGCAAGTGCAGCCAAGTCAGTATTAACTTATTACCTTTGTGTTAAAAACAGCTGGCACTGTGTTATGTCAAGTGTACAAAAGATTTGCACAGATATTCCCTTATTAAGAAAGTTTTTAATAAACAAATGAATCCAGTGAATCATTGTGTAACGGGAACATTTTAGTGGGAACATTTGGAATAAACCGGAAATTTGTCATGCATTTGTGTCTCGAAGAATTCGCTTCATGTTTTTTGTTGTTGTGGTTTCCCCCACAGTTTTGAATACAATGCAATCAATACTCATTTTTATTTAAAGACTATTACTGATATTACTAACATTAGTCAGTCTTAAAAAGCTCAAAACATCTAAAACAACACTGTACATAATAATAAAGTTTATAGGAAGCAGAGAAATATTTCACCGAAAAAACTGACTTGCTTTCTTCTGTGAGAAGGATGTAAAATAAAATAAAATAAGTTGAAGAATCTTTAGCTTCTCTTTTATTTAGAGATGCACCGATATTAAATTTTTCCACCGATAGCCGATTATTCAGACTGATATCTGCTGATACAGATAGTTTGGTGGTTATATTAACTTGCGTTAAATAAATTCTAAAGTTTAAAACTTCTGAATGTTATTCATATCGACCATTAATATTGTAAAATAAACTGGTGATGTTTTTTTATTTTTTATACCAAGAGCTCAAATTCGTTGCATTTTCCTTTTTTTTTTGATTGACAGGATATATCTGCCATGATTAACGGCTTTATTATGTTGCGTTCACACCAAACGTGAATGATTTC
This sequence comes from Paramisgurnus dabryanus, assembly GCF_030506205.2. Taxonomy (NCBI): domain Eukaryota; kingdom Metazoa; phylum Chordata; class Actinopteri; order Cypriniformes; family Cobitidae; genus Paramisgurnus; species Paramisgurnus dabryanus. The sequence continues at coordinate 29,404,174 of NC_133345.1, read as the reverse complement.
AATGTTAAGTCATTGTAAAGACTTGTTTACGCGCATCTAGATGTCTCGCGGCACGAATGAGGCGTTTAGCGCGGCGCGGTAGACGTGAATCCACCACGCGCGAATTAAGCATTGCCGCAAGAAACGTGCGAGTTGAAAATTCTGAACTTTGGCGGAAAATCGCGCCGTGTTCACCAATAAGGAGCTTGCTCTAGTTGTGACGTAATTATAGGAAGCGAGCGGAGTCGCAGAAGCCCCTCCCATGACGCGGATTTCCGCGTGAATGTCTCGAATGACTAGAATTTCATGTGAATGAAGCAAGTAAACGCAAAATGTACAAGCGTCCAACTCTGTGCGAATAGCGCGTTTTTACCGCCTCTACCACGTTTTGGTGTGAATCCAGCCTTAGTTTTGAAACTATCAGCCAATAGTGTGGAAAAACTGCTTTTATTGACCGATACGGGTTATTGGGCGATATATATCAGTGCATCTCTACTTTTATACAATGGAAACATGCATTTTGGAATATGTGACCTAGTCTGTAAAAGCCTATCTAAAGTATTTTTGTGTTTTCCCCATAAAGTCATCCGAAATATTGTAAAGAACATTTTGTAAAAAAATATAACCTTGATATCTTTACTATTAAGTTAGTAAAGTCATGTCAAAGATTAAAATCAATGTGAAGTCAGTGAGTATAACCAAACTTTGATGCTCCTAATCTCATTATTAGATTGAGACTTTAAGCCTGCATTTTACAGAAGCGGTCACACATAGTAATGCGTAACTTTTATGGTGCTGATGTTTTTGTCCCTTTAAAAGCTTGAATGCCACTTGCCACAGCTTTCTTTTCAAAAGAGAAGCTCGAGATTTTTCAAAACAATCTGTTTAGTGTTTAATAAAAAGAAACAGCATTGGTGTATTTTTAATTTTTAGATCAACTGCCTTTAAATGAATAGCCTACTATTTTTGCATTGAAAATATGATTGGAATTATAAACCTTCATGCCATCAAAGCATTTGCATTCTTAATAGTTAAAACATTCGTAGTGTACATCATTTGTACGTTTGTTTAGTCCTTATGTGATCATGTTGGTGGTACAGTATCTCCTCGGGAGTGTAAATGATGTAAGTAGTGGCTGCATGGATACAGTTCTGCTGCATCTTTTGCATTGTACAGATGAAAATACAGTCGAGACTCCCATAGCTGTAGGAATAAGTGCGTCATGTCTTTCCTCAGGGATTTAATAAAGTGGTGAGATTGTGCTCTCAGAGCAGAGAAAGAGTTTACTTAATAAAAGGAAAAAAGTTTTATTTTTTGGAACACTGTTGCATTTGTATAAATTATGAAGATTTGTAGCCTTTCATCTGTTTTTGTATGAAGAAGTATGTGCCAGATCAAACTTTTCCCGATGTCACGTTTTTCCATAATAAAGTTTCTCTGTTCTGCTCTCTTCTCCAGACTCTAAATCGTTGAAACACAAACATTTGAAATTATTCTTTTTATCTTGTTTTTGTTAAGTCATTAAAGTGCTTTGAACAATGATTATAACGGATAGTTTGTTAATATTACGGCTTCAAACGTTTAAGGTTTTATCAATAATTTAAAACTAACCTAAAACATCATGGTCTCTATGGAAACTGGTTTGTCTTGAGTTATATTCATATTTGTAGATTTACATTCATTGCTAATTTATATTCATCACTTAAAATTCATGAAAAATAACCTATGAATATGTAAATTTTTTTGACCTTATGTGGTAGTCTGTGGTATTACAAAATTCATGAAAATTCTACACTATTGACATTTGCTCTTGACAGCAGGCTTACTGTATATTTAAGAGACCGAGTCATATCTGTAAACTAATATCATACAGATTTAGGGTGGGCTATGTGGGGACAGTAAACAACTACATAGCAACAAATTGGTACTACAATTTTTAAAAATAAAGGTGCTTGAAAGTTCTTCAAAGCAATACCATAGAAGAACCATTTTTGGTTCCTCAAAGAGCCATTTGGTGTCAGGTTCTGCAAAGAACCATTTATTTAATACTTTTTAGTAATCTAAAGAACCTTTTTCACTACAAAGAAGCCAGATTTTTAAGCTTGTAACACTTTATGGGCCCTATTTTAACGATCTAAGCGCATTGTCTAAAGCGCACAGCGCAACGTCTAAATGGGCGTGTCCAAATCCACTTTTGCTAATTTAATGACGGGAAAAATGGTTTGTGCGCCGAGCCCATGGTTGAAAAGGGTTGGTCCTTTTTTTTAATGAGTAATGTGAGTATTTTGGGCGTAATGTGCAATAAACCAATGAGTCTCAGCTCTCATCCCCTTTAAAAGCCAGTTGCGCTGGCACTATGTCTAATCCCTATTTAGATGACGGACTTTGTAAACCGAAAAACTAAGCGGAGGAAGAAGATCCCCAGTTTAAGATTAATGTTTAATAATTGTGTTGTTTTTCACTTGTATTGAAATTGTAATTTTTTTATTAAAACTTTTAAAACCTGTTTTCTTTTAGTCATGGAAGTAAAAAAGCAGGCTTTAAATTGCTTTAAATGTATGGCTATCCAATATCATCAAAAATAATTTACAAGTATGTAAGAAAAGCTTTGTACTCTAAAAATACTTTATTTGTAACAAACAGGAGATAAAGAATTTACAAACGGCTCTCCGCACATTTCAGCACTTGGACAGCGTCTTTAGTTTTTTTTAGCATTACTTAAAAATGTTTCTCATCTCACCATATCCACAGGTACAGAGCCATCATAAACACTAAATCCGCGAGATAGCATTAAAAAAAAGTTTTTTTTAAAGCAAAGCATTTATTTACTTACCAGGCTACAGGTGACGCTGCTTTTTGTGCCTTTTAACGTCTCATAATCGCTCCTCATTTATGTCCAAGAAACTCAATGATAATCTTTTACATTCAATCATTTAATCTTTCATATTTAAAAGCGTTTTTGTGCTGCATACATTTATGCATGTAATAAGCAAACCCGTGTTGTCGTTCCATTTATAGGCGCATATTACTAACGCGCTCTTTAAAGCAACACCAAAGAGTTTTTTTTACCTTAAAATAACGCTTCCAAAACAGTTTCAGTCGTTCATCCACTCTAAACAGGGTGAACAGCACTTTCACATTCGCTTTGCAGCCCTCTATCGGCCAAAACCGCACTAAAGAAGTTTCCAAACGTCGGGTAGTGGTCCTGTAGTCCGAGTGAATACTACAAAAACTTGCTTTACGGCAGACCTACAATCCAATCAGAGCCAGCTATGCCTCAGTATTTATGACAGTGGGTAATGGACAATAACGCTTCTAACCTGTAGGGGGAGCAAAGAGCCAAAACTCTTTGGTGTTGCTTTAAATAACAATTTTGCACCATTGATTTTAGACTTTAGACCAGGTTTTTGTTGGTCAATTAGTTGCCTCAAAATAGCAACGCATCAACAATGCGCCTGAACACACCTTGTTTTTACATCAGCACGCCCATGGGCGCAAACGCATTTGCCATTTAAACAACGTGGCGCTAAATGTGAAAATGATCATTGTGCAGGGTGGAAACTAGCAAAAGACACTTGCTTTGCGCATTGCGCCGGGTGTAAGCAGGGTGCGATTTGTGAAAAAAACAGAGGGGGGGATGTTTTCAGAGGCGTCGATTTCGGCGACGGTGGGTACTCACCATATTTCGTCATGAGTTATTTTGAACCCCCCAGATAGCAAAAAATATCCGCATGGCTTCTATATGCCGCCAGCCCCAAGCTGTCGGCTATAGGTGCGTCCCGCTGGCGGGGATGAAACTTTTGCCGCTGAATACGTCACTCTCATTTGTTGCGAGATGCCGCCAGCATGCAGCCGGCGGACCGACTGCTTAATTTATGCAAAAGCGGCTGCCGCGGCGGTCCGCCGTCAGACCTGTTTGCGATTACGCCCTTATGACGCTTACTGCCGCCAGAGCACCGCCGGTGGTCCGCCGACTCATTGCTATTTTTTGCTATCTGGGCCACCACTAGTTTTTACTTTTTTGACTGTTTTCAGTGGTTATGAAGAGCAATATGAGAGAGAAATTTGGTAATCATTGTCCGACCTAACAAAAATCCATTATAATATATTTTTTTTATATATATTTCTAATTAAAATATTTCTAATATTCAGAAATGCGCTCTCCGCTCACGAGCTCTGATCGGAACAAACCCGAACCTCACTGTCTGCTGAACTTGCGCAGAAACATCAAAATAACCAGCTTTTTAAAATGGTTTTAAACTAAACATTTAGACTATTTTAGCGCAAATTATGAGCTTATTGACGATTTTTTATCATTCTTGACATAATGCGTCTGTTCACAGCACATTTCAAAACATTTTAATTCATAAAAATAAATCATGAGAACATTAACTTCATCACTGCATTTGCAGGAATTGTAAAAAAATTCTTAACTCATGAAGCAGCCTAACGCAATATTTTTACACTAATAGTTTATCTTTCCCCACACATATGAACTGTGATCATGCACAACGAAAAAACACGCAAGAATTAAATCTTGAATGGCAAAACTGTATGGCACAACGTAGTGTCAACTTAAACATATATGAACAATTTGATTGCAAAGTTAAACCATAACAGTAGAAACAGCTTTACTGCTGCTTTTAAAGTAATAACATTAACTTTACACCGCAATGCTGAGCTACAGTGAAATGATAGAAAAGACAGATGCATTATGTCAATAGCCTCATTTGCGCAAACTGGACGCGCCCGCGCCTCGCTAAACGCCTCATCTGCATTTATCATGTGTCACTTCTGCCATTCTCAGTGGTGTGACTGGGACACTTACTCTGCTTGTCATCATAAACAGATTATCAGATTGTGATGTTTATTCTCGCTTTATTAATATGCGGATGAATATGCTGCCTTCCATCGTTTCGACACACAGCTCCATAACCATCTCGCATGTGTTGATAGGCTTTTACTCGTGAGGTGTAACCGGGTCTGTAACCAATCAGGTAGCGCCGTGGGCGGGACATTGAGCAAGTCTTCAGAGTGGTGAATACAGAGAGGCTGCGCGGCAGCTGTATCAGAGCCAGCCAAAGCAGCGCATTTTAAAACAAAATTGACTTTATTCAAACCACGGATCCGTGATAAGTTTTGTGATCCGTCTCGCCACTAGTGTAGTAGCACTGATCACTTTGAGGGGGGGATAAATTTATCCCCACCGGGGATAAAAATTATTAAGCAGAGGCAGGGATCCATTGACCAGAAAGGGGGAAATCCCACGCATCCCCCCCAGCAAATCGCACCCTGGGTGTAAGATAGATCCCTATAATGAGTAAAGGTCATAATGATGAGAAACAGGACACTCTTAAAAATAAAGGTGCTTTACGATGGAATAGAAAAAACATTTGGGCTGAATCACTCCATGAAGAAGGTTTCTTTGTAGTAAAAAGGGCTCTTTAGATTATAAAATGGTATAAAAGAAATGGTTATTTTGTGAAGGTTCTTCTTTAAAATGGTTCTTCTATGGGATCGCTTTGAAAACCCCCTTTAAGCACCTTTTTTTCAGAAAGTGTAAACATTTAGCTAGATGTTCCAATTTGACTTGCAAATTTGTCGATTACATCATAAAAGCAGTTCAGATTCATATGTGCTTTGATCTCGCTGCAAAGCTATTCAGTAAACATTCTCAGATTGAAAGGCATTTAATATCCACATCTGTGATGCGTGTTTCACTCCTCCTCTGCACACACACATCTTGCTGACAGCCAGAAGCCTTCCACTCCGAAAATGAGAAATTATGCCATGTGTTATATCTCACATGTTCTTCTCTTTGGCTGTTTTTCATGTCTGATCACACCATGGGGCCTTGTTGATTTAAAATGTGGAAGGCGTTTGTGTGCAAACGGTATCTGCTACATGTTTCTCATCTCCGCGACCAAACACTGATGTTTCATATCTCTGATAGAGACAAGGAAGGATATTTTCCTGAAAGCCTCAAGTGTAATCATTCTTAAGGCATTGGTTTTGAATTCCAGTCATGCACCCTTAAAAATAAAAGTGCTAAATTGCAGCGATGCCATAGACAGGGTTCCCACAGGTCCTTGAAAGTTTGTAAATATGGGGAAAAAAGTTCAAGGCCCTGGGAAGTTTTTGAAAATATACATACATAGATACAGGTCATTGAAAGTGGTTGAATCTATTTTATGCAAGAAGTTTTCTGAAAAAAAAATCCATTTTGTTCACTGTGTAGTTTAAGCACACGTGCTAAACTGTTCGCTTTAAATGCTAATATCTTCTGAATGTGAATGTTGATTTGAAAACGTCTCGGGTTATGTATGAAACTGTTGTTCCTTGAGAAGGGAACGAGACGCTGCATCTCCCTTGCCATACTTTCTGCTAATGCCATCTTTGGCAATATTTCAGATAGCGATATATTTCCTGGCTCCCGCGACACCCTGTCTTTGTCGTTAAGCCTCACCATTGTTTGAATTTGATATACACATTCAGACGCACTTACCTCTGGAGGCGTCCCCAAAGTGTCACCGCAGTGACCCAGGGGAGTTTCCCTCGAAAGGGAACTGTAACAATGTATCTTTAAAGGTAACACGATGTAACCTTGCTCTCACTTGAAATGTGTTCCCACATTTAGTCCTTGAATTTGAGGATGTTGGACCTGGAAAGTCCTTGAAAGTTCCTTGAATCTGAGGTAACTGTAACTAAGGCGTGGAAACCCTATAGAAATACTACAGGTATTTGCTGTTATCCAAGCGAAGCTATCTTTTTAATCAAAGGTTGTTAAAAGAAACATTTCTTCCTTACCTTTATATAGTCTGAAGACATTTTGTGCAATGTTAAAGGGATAGTTCATCCCAAAATAGTTCACCCCCATGTTTTTTTTTCAAACCTATATAAGTTTCTTTATTCTGTTGAATACAAAAGAAAATATGTTAATTTATGAGTGTAAGCAACTATAATACTACGGAACTCAATGAAATCGTCAACTGTGTGCTTACCATCTTTCAACCAAGAATGCAGGATTGTTTCAACCCTCTGAAAGCGCCAACAGGAGTAGAAATTTTTGTGGGTGACGGCGAACATAAAAAAGAACACAGACACAACATCTCATTTTCATAACGACCAATGCAACTTAAGACATGTTATTTGGGCGTTAAATATAGGCGCAAAAACCAGTAAACTGACAATTTTAGCATTGCACGATTCATTTTGTCCTCCCATAAATTTTGTGTCTGAAAGGGAAACACATACAGTATGCAAAAATAACTCCAGGCCTTTTCTGTGCCATTTTTTTTACTGCATGTCTGACAGTAGTTTTTTAACGGCAAAACATGGTTTGTATCTGGCCCATGGTTGGGTCACAACAATTTAGCATACTATGGGCCCTATTTTAACGATCTGAAACGCAAGTGCGAAGCGCAATGCGCAAGTGACTTTGTATCCAACATTCCCTTTTAACGCAAGGGTGCAAGTTCCATGGCGGGTTGCTATTATTATGACGGATTTACCAGGCGCACGCCAGGAGTGGTTCACAGCCGAGGAGACCGACGTTCTTGTAAGAGCAGTCAAAGACAGAGAAGTTGTTTTGTATGGGGATAGGAGAAACCCGCCCAAATCAGCGTCGGTTAAACAGGCGTGAGAGGAAATAGCCACAATTGTCTCATCAGCTGGCATCCCCATCGTTGCGCCAAGCGCTACAATGATGTCAGGAGACGGGGGAATCATAAGCTTGCCAGCATAAATCGGGCACACCGTGTAACGGGAGGTGGATCTGCCTCTACACAGATCTGCGTCCACCCTCACCGCTGAAAGGGTTTGGGGGCTTTGAAATCGGACCCAAGAAACGCAAGCAAGGTCCAACCCCAAAGTACACTTACAAATCAAGTTCATATACATTAAGGTTTCTTATGAAAAAATTTTAATTATTATTTACATAAAATAAACGTAATACAGCCACACAACAAACTTATTTGCATGAGAATTTTTTAACGCAGTCACACAATAAATAAAAACGATCACCACAATGCTCACCACAATGATTTCCCTTATCTCATGTGTTAATATTTTTTATTGTAACAATTTATGATTTGCAAGAATAACTGTTGCATCTGTGTAGATTAGATAAGCAAAGTGTGTGCGCGTTGTGCACGCTATACATTATGGTCAAGCATGCGCCCTTAAAATAGCATAATGAACCACGTGCAAAGCGCCACTGACTTTAAACTAGTTTTTTTTGGTCAGTGGCGCAATTGTTTTTTGAAACTGCAAAATAGCATCAGGGATGGTTTGCGCCGCAACATCCCTCCTTTTTGCGCTGAACCGCCCAGGGAGCGCAAGTTCATTCCCTAGTTTGCCGACGTGCGTCTGTGGAGGGAAAAACCCGCTGTGCGCCGGTGCAAAATACAAATGATACATGCGTCACTGACAAAGTCAATTGCGCTGGGTGCAAGATAGGGCCCTATATGTTAATTTATAACCCAATGGTTGGGTTTGTCCATTTTTAGCCAGCATTTTTACAATGAGTGTAAACTGCAAAACAGAAATATAAGTATGTTTTTCTTATATGCTGCTTTTACGGTTGGCAGATTTTTGTCTTTCCTTTAAAGTAATTTGTTTTGCAGCTGTGCCGGCTCAACTAATGATTGAAATAATTAGCTGTTATCCAGTTGCAATTAATGTACTAATGATATTCATTAGTGAGAAGCCAGTGAGATGTTCATGAAATAAAGATAAACGTCTGTTCAATGTTTTTGTCTGTATACTGTTAAGCAGCCTTTATGCATTACTTTATAACAAAGATAGTTGATGTATGAATGTACAACCACATGCATTCACCTGTGCTTTGACAGTTCATGACATACAGTATTCTCATCTGGAATATAACCCTGAATTGAATTATATCATACAGGTTTAGTGATTTAGAAATATTGTGATAAATCTCCCCGAAAACCTCTCATGACAGAAGCATCCATCACACGCAATATGATTTCCTGCCTTTTTATCAGCGAGTGGGTATTTTTTATCTTTTTGATTAGGTATTAAGTCGCAGATCCACCGTGTCCAGTGCTGGAGGAAATCAAAACATCTGTGTCTTATTTTCATGGCCTACTTCATCACCACAATATTGCCTTTTGCATAGAAAGGGCTTCTCGGTAAAGAAGAGGAGCTTACTGTTCCCTTATGAGCGTATTTTTCTTATTATGTTGTTGTACAGAAAATCTGCCAGCTGTTATCAAGCAGATATTGTTAGGAATGTGCAGACAGCCCATTGGGCCTTTGATCTGAATGAGCCTCGGGCAGAGCCGGTATCTTTTGAGGGCAACTGAAGTGTGTGATGCATGGACCCAATAGCCAAAGATGTTGCATGACAGATGGGGCTTTAAGAGAGATTGTGCACTAAATGCTAAACTCAGCAATATGGCACCGGGGCTTTAATAGTTTTCTGGATTATTAGATTTTTTGATTTGTAGGTGAGGACAGGTAGCAGCTCAGATTATTGAAAGAGTCAGAGTGTGACGGATAGTGCGTCTCAAGGTTATTTGTATCTGCATTCGATTTAAAAGGCAAATCTAGTTTCATACATACATAATCTGCTTGTCTTTGAGCTAGAATTGCTTCACATTACCAATAAGGTAGAAGATTGCATTGAAAAAGGGACCACCATCATGTCACGGGTTGGCTCTTTCATCTTGGGCATGTAAGCAACCAAATAACCCTGTGCTTTAGCCCACTTCATTCAAAATTCAATTTACTTATAAAACACGTTTTACAGTTTTGCACTGTAGCAAATCAGCTATGCACCGTCAGAATTAAATTATCAAAATATGAACAATAAAAAAAGAAGCAGCGGAGCACGTCGACTGAATCCACGGATGTTTGCACACAAACTGTCATTTGAGATGGAGGTAGTGATAAACGTGATGTGCAAACATTTATTTTATATGGGAACGTATAGCATGCCAACGACTCTCTCACTTGTATAATGTCACAGCAGTAGGCAGCGCAAATATAACGACACGCCTATAATCCCTCCCACTACTAAACTCGATTGAAAAGTTAACCAAGCCAAAGTGAGGTAAGCTGACCGGAACTGACCAGTGGGGTCCTATGCAATGGAAAAGCGCCATTAGTATCTCAGTACATATTGGTTCCAAATGTGACCATGGACCACAAAACCAATTTTCTAAAAATTTAGATTTATACTATACATCATATTAAAGTTAAATAAATAAGCTTTTAATTGATGTGTGGTTTGTTAGGATATGACAATATTATAGGACAACTGTTTAAAAATCTGGAATCTGAGGGTGTAAAAAAATCTAAATATTGAAAAAAATCACCTTTAAAGTCTTAGCAACACATTACTAATGATAAATTCATTTATATATTTACAATAGAGAATTTACAAAATATCTTCATGGAACATAATCTTTACTTAATATCTTAATGATTTGTGGCATAAATTTTGATCCATACAATGTGTTTTTGGCAATTGCAACAAATATTCCCATGCTACTTATGACTGGTTTTGTGGTCCAGGTTCACAAATATATTTATATTTGTACCTACAGTATTAGGAGGTACATGTTAGTGTTGTAGTCAAGACCACCTAAACCGAGACAAAGTCATGACCAAGAACAAGATAGGCCAAGTAAAGACCAAGACCAGTGCAAGTCACTGCATTAAAACACTTATGATAAAATGTGGAATATGCAAATTATTATGCACTTCTTGTCTGTGTGCGTGTGTGTGTGTGTGTGTGTGTGTGTGTGTGTGCGCGCGCGCGTGTGTGCGTGTGTGTGTGTGCGTGTGTGTGTGTGCGTGTGTGTGTGTGCGTGTGTGTGTGTGTGCGTGTGTGTGTGTGCGTGTGTGTGTGTGTGTGTGTGTGTGTGTGTGTGTGTGTGTGTGTGCGTGCATGTGTGTATGCAATCAGAGAAGTTGATAGAATAATCAAAGGCATTGCAGATATGTGGGATTTTATCTTGGTTTATAAGCAAATAAAAGTGAACAAACACTAAAGAGCTAAAATTAACTTAACCATTTATTCTAAATTGTCTTTCCATGGCTTGCCATCCACTTAACACAATGCAGGTGTTTTTAGTAATAAAATTAGAAAACATGTCATTGGGAGAAACTTAAGCAATGCTTAAACAATGCCAACATCATATGCCAAACCGGAATAAACTGCATAAAATGAATGATAAAAATAAATTTGTGATGTGTCATCAGTTGTGGTCTTGACCGGTCTTGAAATAAAATTTCGAGTCCTCTTTGTCTGAGACCGAGACGAGACCGAGTAAAAATGCGATCGATTCCGAGACGAGACCAAGACCTTTAAAAAGTGGACTTGAGACCGGACACTAGTACATGTTTTGATTATCTTTAACAGTACTGAAAAATGCAACAGCGTTCTTGCACTGGAAGCCAACACCTATCATTGTGGTGAATTTTACCACTCAGATTTTCTCTAAAATAAAAACAAAATCTCCTTAACCCTTTTATGAAATAACCAAAACTTATGGCAGCAATATTCTGCTCCATGTCAATAATTTCAAAGTAATTAATTGCAAGTGTTTGGTAATATACAAGTCAAATAAAAACATTAAAAAAGCCCAGTCAAGTTATCATTGCAAAAATTGGTGATTCTCACAAAATTTAGATTTAGAAGGTGTCCAGCATCATTTTTTTTATTTTTTTGCACATATAAGATTAAGGTCTGAATTTACTATAACCATTATTTTTAGAGGATTTAAAAATATTTCCTATAGAATTATAAAAAAAATTTAGATTATCATTATCAAAAATTATCATTACCGCAACATGACATTACATTAAATATATGGATTTACAAACACATGTTTCGGTAATAAGAACTAAAAAGTTGTCTAGGTACTATGACAAACAAAATTGTAACTTTTATCTGGAGAGAAAAAATAAGAACCGCTTACCTGGTAGCCATTTTGAGTGTCACAGCCAATTATGTCCCTTCCAACTATTTATTTATTTTTATTTTTTTGAAAATGTTCCTTGAGGGCTTAAACAATGATTGAAAATTGTTGCGGAAGATGAGAAAAATTGGTCTTGGACACATTTATATCCCTTATTATTGTCTCTACATTTACCAATTTTACTGTAAATGTTTATAGTATAACATGCACTGAAGCTTTTTATTTTTTAGATTTTTTAATTATAAATATTTCCATGTCAAAGAACCCAAATCCAGTCATGGACACGTTGCGGTAATGAAAATTTTCTCCTTAAATGTGAAAAAAACAACAAAATTGGTTTGTATGATGTCATTTGAAATCATGTACAAAATAGTACACGAAGAGATGTTTATAACTGCATGCTTTTTATTTTGATAGCATCTACTTTTATTATCAAAATCTTTCATGACACCTCATAAGTCTAATTTCGCAAGAATCACCCACATATGTTTTTTATGGCAAGCAATCATAACTGTGACATAACTGTGGCATAAACCTCCAGGAGGAGACACCAGATATCCCAGATATATAAATAAAAAGATTGACAGCCATGTTCACAGTGAAAAGCCTCAGTTTTGTGTGTTTGTCAAAGCATTATTTATGTACTTTATATTATTTTACATTTTTATATGAAAGTTATGGAAGTGGCTCCACTGAGATATTTTACATTAAGTACAGTATGTGTACAATTCCCCTCACTCCCTGAATTTATGATGTAACATTTGTGCAAGCAACAGCATAATATTACTCAGCTGATTGAACTGTGCGATAAAGCAAACTGTTTTCTCTTGAGAGCTTATATTAATCATGATCCATATCCACACGGGTGATTTCAAATAATATTTGATATGCACTAAACCGATTTTGGCAGCATTGTATCGGTTTGGTGGCCAATAGAATATTGACCCAGATGTTGTAATGTTGGTGAAGAATTAGCTATTTATGATATATAAAGTGCACAAAATGATATTTTAAACTTTGTCTTAAATTTAGCCTTGACTGTTAAATCCAAACACACGTATGAGATGTTAGGCGATGAGGTGTCCAGGACATAAATGACTTTGTGTAGGACCACACAGCTGAATTGCTTTCGAAAATGTCTCATCTGTCTGTAAATTTGCACTTTATAAGAGTGCAAAGTGTTTATCAGCAGGAGTATAATGGTTGTAAGTCACATCTTGTTTCTTCATGCTGACAGTCAATATGGAGGTTATAATCACACTGGGTGTTAAATGAGAAGTGAGTGATAAATCCCAGACCACTGTCATCTAATAATGCCCATCTCCATTAAATTATATAAAACAGCCACTTTGTCAAATCTAGAGGGTCTTGTAAACAAAGGGTAGCCTGTGCACCTGGCACACTTGCAAGGACAAAAGCTAAAGGGAACAATGGTCTCATTTATCATTATTTCTTTGTGTTGTCTCTCACTGTGCTTTGCTTTTGCTAAATGCATGAGGCCGGGCTCACACCACAAGATTTAAAAAATCATGGTGGGTCACACACTGCAGGCAATTATTAAAATCATGCCAGAAAGAGCAATTCATGTCGCCTCACGATGGAGCAGATGTATACGAAAAAAGATCGTAAAACATTTTTAATGTACATGTGCCAGCTAGTATGCTAACAGCTTTCTGCACTCACCCTGTTTGTTTAAAACCGATTTCTCTTCAACTCTTGTTTTTGACAGAGCAGTCATGATATTTTTCCCCTATTTGATCTGTAAACGTCACACATTACAGTACATGATCAACTGAGACGAACACCAGAATCAAGGTACTTTCTCTTGGATTCTCTGAAGGGGAAAATCGAGGTAAATTCGGGCTGAAAATCTTGTATTGTGATCCTGGCCTCAATGTAAATGCATCTGTCTGTGTGAGCAGGTGGGTTTTCGAGCTTAGATTTGGGTTTAATTAGTCACCGGCCCGCAAACGCACGGGACCCAGTGGAAGACAGTTGGAGATCAATTTCAAGAGAGATTGGACAGCGCCCAGGGAGACGCTGAGATGGGTTTGTCCCTGGACAGATGCTTATTAACCTTTCGATCCAAATGCAGGGTGCAATGTAATGAGGTTTTCAAGGAATATTGACAGTAAATGGAAAGGACTGTGCTGCATTTCTCCAGATATTTGTCCAGTTAGTGTTTATGTAACACATTTTCCCCTTTATATACTAAATTACAATAGCACTAATAATAGGTTTAACATTACTGTAAATGCAGTAACTAATTCTATAAAACGTTACAGAGTGAATAATAAAAAATGTGACGGTTGCTTTAAAAAAAAATTTTTGTTAGGACTGCAATTAGGTCATCTTTATGTACAAACTGTCACTAGGTTGGTTCCCTTTCAAAAACTTAAGAGTGCATATTGCTACCTCAAAGGTACATATTGATAGTTTTCAGTCATGTGACCTACCAGGAGGGTTGGCGGGCAAGAAGCGTCAGTTTATGTTGGACTCTTCGTAGAAAGGGGAGCACAAGGCGGTCAATTTTCCGTCTGTTTCAAGCTACGGTTATTTAAAGGGATAGTTCACCCAAAAATGAAAATTCTGTCATCACTTACTCATCCTCATGTTGTTCTAAACCTGTATGAATTTCTTTTTTCTGAAGACATTTTGAGAAATGATGGTTAACACACAGCAGTAAGTGACCATTGACTTCCATAGTAGGAAAAAAATTTGAAGTATTGTGATAAATGATGAACCAAATATTTTGATAAATGATGGTAAGCACACATTCGATGGTGCCCATTAAATTTAATCATATTTTTTTATTGCTACTATGGAAGTCAGTGGTCACTATCTGCTGTGTGTTTACCATCATTTCTCAAAATATCTTCTATCTTTTGTGTTCTTCAGAAAAAATAAATTCATTCAAGGTTAGAACAACATGAGAACTAAAAAATTACGACGGAAATTTCATTTTTTGGGTGAACTATCCCTTTAAATAACCTCATAACAGAAGAAAAATTAAGATATGAACAAAAACGTCAAGTTTTGGGCACTTACGATTATACACAGCACTCAATCCATATGTTATCATCACTAAAAAACTGCCAGATTAATGACGGACCTCCACTTTGGCTATGCTTACACGTATTTCGTGGACAATTCCTCACCTTATGCCGCCATTATATTAATATTGTATTATGATTTTGTATTATAATTTATTAAATCATATTAATGAAAAGCAATAAAGTCCTGAGCAAAAGTTGATTACTCTTTATACAACAAATGACCTAATAAAAGTGAAAAATTTTCACACCAATTCTGCATTTTACATGACAACTCTCTTTTTTAGTTACGATAACTAATCACTGTATTTGGTTGCTTAGTACGCAACACCAATCCGGGTAAGAATTTTATGCAAAGATATGATTCATGGCTAAAAATAAAATGATTAACATATCCAGTGTTTAAAGGGGACATTTCACAAAACTTTCTTAAGAAGTCAAATAAATCTTTGGTGTCCCCAGAGTACGTAAGTGAAGTTAAACTCAAAATACCCCACATATAATTTATTAAAGCATGTTAAAATTGCCACTTTGTAGGTTTGAGCAAAAATGTGCGTTTTGGGTGTGTCCTTTAAAATGCAAATGAGCTGATCTCTGCATTAAATGGCAGTGTATATGGCAGGGGCGGTATTATCCCCTTCTGACATTACAGGGGAAGCCAAATTTCAATGACCTACTTTTCACATGCTTGCAGAGAATGGTTTACCAAAACTAAGTTACTGGGTTGATCTTTTTCAAATTTTGTAGGTTGATAGAAGCACTGGGGACCCAATTATAGCACTTAAACATGAAAAATTCAGATTTTCATGATATGTCCCCTTTAAGTGAGGTCACCATTGATGAAGTGGTCACTGTAAATATGAGTGGCCATTGTTTCCCCTCACTGGGGACAGAGGCACATATGTTTATGGCACAAATTTCTCTTTTCTGGGTTTTTGTCTCTGGCGGCATTCTGTAGAAGCATATCCCAGGAGTGTCTCCTCGTCAGTTAGTGCATTTTATTGCACAACAACTATTCAGTATTTAGGCTAAACTAAAGAAACCACTCACTTAACCTCGCTTAACGAGTGTTTCCCTAACTCTGCGTTCACAGAAAGAGTGTCTGGTGCAAATTATTTCAATGTTAAGTCAATGTAAAGACCCGTTTATGCATGTCTGGAGGCATGAATGATGAGTTTAGCGTGGCACGGGCACGGTAGACGCGAATCCGCCTCATTTGCGCGTCTGACGCCCAAGTTAAACAATTTGAACTTTCAATTCGAGTCACCAATCAGGGGCCTGCTTGCTGCTGTGGCTTTCCCCTTCCACACAAAGCGGATTTCGCCTCGGATGCGCGTCAATTTCTGTTCAAACGCTTGCCTTTTACTTGCATCTATTTCACTCTAGACGTGTGAATGCATTCAAAATGTTCAAGGGGCAAACTAGATGCGGTAGATGGGAATTTGACATTTAATTCGCGTTTGGTGTGAACGCAGCATTAGTGCGTGACGACACATGAAAACTATCAATTGGTACCAAATGGATACATATCTGTACCTACAGTAAATGGTACATATTGGATCTTTATGAAGGGTACTGACCCAGTGATTGCTTTTCTAAGAGTATTTCTAATTCTTTCTTTCAAATATTTCAAATTCCTAAAACATTCTGTCTATCTACAGTTTTAAATTTCATTTATAATCCCTTCTGTGTGTACTCTGATGTTTTCCTGTTTCAACTCTAAATGAACGGCAACTCTGAACGTCGTAATGCTTTCTAATATTTATCATTTATTCTCTGACTTATGAAAGGGTAAAAGCTTCAGTGAGTTGTAATCACTATTTATGCGTATTTAAGCCTATTGCAGAGTGCATTACAGCTTAGAGACGTTGGGAACAAAATAGCAATGCTTGTTAGAAAACACTGTTCGTAGAGTGCATCTATTTGGGAAATGATAAATGTGGTGAATATAAAAATAGTAAATGGAAGTTTAATAATCTTGTGCTGTGATGTTTAACATCTCAAATAGGCTTACAGAAATAGCAAACCTTGGTAAAAGATGGATTAGTAAAGTACTGTATCTTGTTTATCTAAACACTACATTTTTGTGTGTTGAAGCATTTGTTCATGAAATAAAAGCATTAATATTTCAACACTTGGCCATTAGCTTTTTTGTGTGTCACCATGTAAACTTGCTTAAGTGTTTTTCTTCCGCAAAAATATTGTTGATTTTCATGCTCCATTTACGGAACGCTTCTCGGAGGAACATCAACCAGTTCGGGTCTCATTCTTAACCATCTGTGAAGTGTAAAAATTGCATCCATTGCCAAGGTGTATAAGTCTCGATTCTTTGACCACAAAAAAATCAGCTCATTGCAAATATGAAATTCATCCTCTGCTAGCTTATGTTTCCTTTCCAAATCTCAGTCTTTGCTCAGTTTATTCCCTGCTGGAAAGCGTTTGAAGCCCAGCCAGTGCACCTTACAAGGCCCTTTAGGACGGATTAGCTATACCTGCTGAAAACTCGCACATTGACAGGTAGGCCAAAGCATATGTTTAGAGTATATATATAACTCACTTTCCCTCCCCTAATGCTATGAATATCATCTCTCTCAGAACAGACTGCTGACTCTGTACCGAAAGGTGCTGCTGGTACCTTGTCGGACCCACATAGTGGAAGCCCAACGGCTCATTATTTATCCACTGAGCTCCAGTCGTTGCTGATTGGAGCCCTTAGGGAGCCATTACAGAAGACGACCCGTCCCAACCATACACCCGAATCATCCATCATGCAGAACTGGAGCACTGGCAGGCAGTGTGTACCCGAACCCGCGGCACTGAAACTCCACGTGTCGAGAGGGAGTGCAAAATGCTGCTAATAGATTTGGACGTATGTATGGGGAAAAAACTCAAGTGTTAGAAATGGGACACCAGCGGGTGGGTGCATAAGCACGACTCATGCTATATTGAATGGGATTGTCTTACCTGCCTTTGACACGGCTGGCTTTGCTCAGCAGACCTTAGGTCTCGTGCAGTAGCTGACCTGTGTAGTTTACATCCTGGCAAGGCAGACCTGTAATTTAATACTCTGTTTGGGTCCTATTTACAAGTGGGCTTTAGAGAGACTATAGGGCCAGTGTGTTTCTGATATCTTTGACAGTTATGATACGAATCCAGATGAAAAGATCTCAGACATGTGGTTTGGAAAGTTACCAACCAGTTGGGGAAGGTTTGTGGTTTAGGGCGGTTGTTCTCAACTGGTTTTGCTTCCGCACCAGAATTTTGCTTTGGGGCATCAAGTCGGAAACCAAAGAAGTACAAAATTGTTGATCATACACAAAACAAAATGCCTATAAAATAAAAAACATTTAAGAAATGCATTATATGTTTACCGTGAAATATGCATAACTGCAGATACTTTATGAAGCTATAGTTTTACTGCTGACACAACCCAAATACAAAACCTTCAATTTCTTAACCCCAAAAAGATAAATAACCATTGCTGATAGTTAGTTGAAGGTTTCTTGGCAAACGTTAGCACTTAAATATGAAGCCAAAATCATTAAACAAACCAATGATTTCCATCCTCAATTCCTTCAAGTCAGCTGCACTGAACATCTCCACAAATATAATTTTATATCATTATAATATAATTACACTTTATGTTAATTTGAGGGGTTTTTTAATAGGATCTCAATGATCTCACATGTGCTATACATTTAAATGACTTTGTTTTCATTTGTACTTTTTATCCAATGTTGAGTAATTGTCTAATTCATCATTTAGTGAAGGGTTGAATCAAATCAAACATGAACTTGTGTTCATGTCTCAAACAATGCATTCTCAGACTTAAGATATATGGTTGTAAGAAAATTCGTAACAGACGAGACATTTGAAGTATTATAGCCTATCTGTGAAAACGTGTTTTAGGTTTTATTCCCACAATTGAATTACAGTGTGTATAAATTCAGCACAGGTTTGAATGTACATAGCTTGCACAGCATGATTCTTTATTTTCACCAACTATGGCTGAACATCAAAAATACTTAGTCATGATTTAATAATGTTAATATATTAGATAACTCATCCAGTTCTGCCACAAGCGTAATCTGATCTCGAGTACAGTACAGAACCTAATATGTGCGTGTTGTCAGCATCTGACAGCAGTACAGTATAGTTGTTGTGGGGCTAGTTGTCACACTTTAAGCACTAGGTTAAAAATCTTGAAATCTTGAAATAACTTGTGTCATCATTTACTTTCGGGTTTGTACCTTTTGCATTGCATAGCGTTAACATGTACTAATACACACCCAAGAAAATGTAAAATCATGAATTGGACCATAGTTGTTCTTTAATGGCAAAGATTAAAGATTAACAGGGGCATGTTGTCACCACACTAAGCCCTAAACTAGGCGTTAACCATCCTATATCTGCTGTGTTCATGAATCGATTTATAGACAATTTCATCGGACGCACGTGCGTTGTCATGGTTACGCACCTGAACCAAAGTGAATACGGTCTATATTGATTTATTAGTCTGACTTATGGCTAAACTGATCTCTGAAAAAAATACATGGTCAAAAAATACCAAATGTTTTGGTTTGCTAAAGCCGAGGGGAGACGACGAGCATGGATCACAACTGTGTGGAGGGGTTTGGCAGCCAGGACCTGTAGCTAATTTTGTATACATACATTTTACACACATTGTAAAAATTTTGCAGCATTTTTGTCAAATCAATATATATTTTTATGTTACTTTAACTTAAAAAATAAGTTAAACAATTTCAACTTGATTTTATAAGTTATGTCAACAATTTTTACCCAAAACTAAAAATAGTTGGTTGAACTGACTTGCAAAACTAAGTTGTTTTAACTTCATGCTGCATATTTTTACAGTGGTAGTAACGTTAGCTCAGTGTAGTTGTTGATACGCGTTAAAGGTATAGCGGAAAATTTTCCTGAATTTTTTTAAAAGAACCGCCCCTCCACTTTTTTAAAATTAATGGTTTCAATGAATGGCTGAAACCGTAGCCCACCACACATATTCACCTGAAACGGCGCATGCGCAGAAAGCTAACCTAGGGACAAGCCTGTACGACAGCCTTAAGTAAACATATAATCAGAATGATATACAAATGCTATACCTTTAATATATATCTGCAAATCAGAATAAATAGCAACAACTTTTTGCAGTAGAAATATTACATTTCATACATTTATAACATGTGACTAATTTAAAAAATTTACCCATGACAAATAACATACCCATGATATTTCTGTTAATATCTACCTACGAAAAAGTTCTCAAGAGAGTTTACAGTATATACCGTTTTATCTGACACATGTGCGGTAGGGCTGGGTATCGATTCAGATGTTCCAGATTGATTCAATTTCGATTCACACGCTATCAAATCGATTCGATTTCGATTCTCGGTTCAATTTTCGATTCCGGTTCTCGGGTCGGTTTTTACACTCGATTCTCGATTCAACTCAATGAATATAGATTTAATACAAATACTATATTAATAAAAAATAACAGTGAACAGAAGTTTACAAGTGGGTAATTAATAAAAAGAAATTAAAAGACACAACACTAACGTTGTCGTCTTGCTTGCGAAATCTAAAATGCTTCCATACCTCTTACTTTTTATGTGAAGGTGGCATCAACGTCGATGAAGCACCTAAAACCAGTAATTTGATTAATGTTAATCTTCAATTTTCCAAAGTTCAATGTTTGCAGAAAAAATATGAAAAAAATATTGATTCTGCTCTTTGAGAATTGATTCTGAATCGACCACTTTTTAAAAAACAATTAATCTAAAAATCTATTTTTTTGCCCAGCCCTTACATGCGGTGACACGATACGCGTCTGTTCCGAACTTTAGTTCCGGTTTCAGTTTTTTAATGGTCTGACTAGTTACTTAACTGAACTGTTGAACAAATACCTCGTCAAAAATAATAAATGTTTTGGTTTTTTAGGTAATCTACGTGTTGTTTATTTTGCTTGTTATATAAATAAACTACGTTTAAAGTACTTTGTTGTTATTTATTCTTAGCGCAGTTAACCTGAAAGTTACGTGTTGACCGTGAAAGCTGCTTATGTTGTTATTGTTGAAACCATCTATATTCAGGTAACACTCATGACAACTATAGCCACGATCTTCTTACTAATTCCTTCAGTGGTTCATTAGCGATGTTTTTATGCGTAGATCGTTCACATGAAATGTGATAGTCAAATAACACTTCTGACACCTGAAAGACTGTGAGAACATAAAGTCATCCTGGTAGGTTAAAGTCCACCAAAGCCCCCCACTTCCTCTGGAGATGAATGCAAAGACTTCACACAAACCAGGTAAAGAAATACACACACACACACACACACACACACACACACACACACACAGTCATAAAAGATTTGCAGCAGATGTAAATCAGTCTCAAAACATGTGTAAATACATAAAATCTGTTCCATTTCTCTGTTCATAAAACTTGTCATTGTTATGCCATCGCATTTGTGATCAAAACACGTAAATAATTCCATTATTTTGTTTTTCTTTCCTTTGGCACAAGCATTGTAACAGCCGTGTCAATGGTGACCTACAGGACTGTCCGTTATGCTGTCCGTATGTTTGCGTAAGTGTTTACGACCGCAGTAAAATGCTTCCTTCGATTATAAACAGTCCGCGCTGTTTTGAAGTCACAAAAATGTAGATGAGATCAGTCGCTTAAATCATTTCAGTTAATACTACATCAACAGCAAATGACCCTTTAAACACACATCTGTATACCATAAAGCATTGTCCTTGCCTAAAGGTTTGAGTTTCACACATGGAGAGACATTAGTTGGTTAGTACAGACTGAAACATGTGGACACCACTTGTTAAAAACAACAGCCTAGAATTTCAGCTGAGCTGTCAGAAGTCATGCATTTGGTATACACTAACCTCACATGTACTGAACGATCTTAAAAATAAAGGTTTCTTGAAGGATTTTTGTCAGTTCTATAAAGAACCTTCAACATCCAACATTGTAGGAGAAATGGTTCTTATGGGTGTAAAAAGGTATAAAAGAAATGGTTCTTCTAAGAACCTTTGACTAACTGGATCTTTGAGGTACCAAAATCTTCTTTGGCATTCCCAAGAAGAGCCTTTTAGGGCGCACTCACATTATCCAAACCAATCCAAACCAAACCAAACCAAGCCCCAGCGCGATTGTCACCCCTCCCTACTCCCCCAGATGCACGCACTCACACTGTACTTCTTATCGATCCGAGTCCGGGCGCGCTTTCGTCATTAAGATGCGATTGTTTTGAAAAAAGCAGGAAGTAAAGCTCTCTCTTAACGCTCTCTCTTAAGACTTACCACTTAATGATAAGTCTGTGTTTTTCATTCGGAGTCGTTTGGTGCGCGATTACAGACAGCCCTCTCACATGTCATCATATTGCTTAGTACATCTGTCACGTGCGCAGCTCAGACATTCACGTAACCCCGCTGCGCGAATCAAAAGGTTTTTACGGAGGCAGATGAAGGTGAGTGGTCGCGCAGCTGACGTCTTCACCTTTGCGCTCACACCACAGCCTTCCGCGCCTGAGCCCAAGTGAACCGCGCTCCGGCCCACCTCTGCAACCCGGCCGTGGCGCGAATAACCAATCCGCGCCCGGGCGCGGAACAGAGCGATCACACTAGTCAAACAAACCAGGCTTTGGGGGTCAAACGCGCCCGAGCGCGGTTTGGTTTGGACAGTGTGAGTGCGCCCTTAAGCACCTTTTTTTATGAGGGTACTGTATTGGCGAGTTTTGCAGGTGCAGGTGTAAGTGCTATTCACATTTTCTTCTGATGTAGCAATTTGTTTCATGGAATGACTTTCTTTAACCTTTAAAAATCTGTATTATATCAAAATATAACTGCGGGATAAAACAGCATAACTAAACCATGAAAATGAGATCAGACATGTTTCACTAATAACATAAATGCCTGGGATTATTTTGAAACTGTATCCCTACAGAACCAAGCACAATGCCACGGTGTGGAAATGTTGTATACAAAACCCATGATTCATCCGTCCTGAACACGCATTTGTGTTTCTGGCTTGCAGAGGATTTAAGGCATTAAAGCTTAATGGATGTGGCTGTAGGCCCTGACGCAGTCGAGAGGTAACTGACACAGTGATTTTCCCAAAGGATATTAAACAGCCTTCAATGGAAGTATTAAATCTGAAATCGACAATGCATATAAACACACAGTATAACTAAAAGTCCATCTTCATATCAAACTTCATCCATCAAATCAATATTCCCGAAGGATTTTAATTACATAAGCAACAAAAGATGTCACCAGACATGGCTAAACTCTCATTAGATATCTACAGAATATTTGCATATATTCTTGCATTTCTACATGGGAAGAGCTCAGATGCAGATCTGGATGCTGTATAAGATCTGGATTCTGTAATAGACACCTTGAACAACATTTGCTCTAGCACGTTGGAAGCTGTTGCTCCCATTAAATCAAAGAGAATCAAGGATCAAACATTTATTAAAAAGCTGCACCTTGACCAAAGAGAGCTTAATAATTTTAGACCTATTTCAAATCTCCAAGTAGCTTGCCACTACTTTCAAAAAGATCTTAGTGCAGCCTTTGACACAATAGATCACACAATCTTACTTAATAGACTAGAAAACTATTTTGGCATCAGTGGTCAGGCATTAGCCTGGTTTAGATCTTACTTAACCAACCGCTATCACTTTATGTAAATGAGGAAAAGTCAAATCACTCCCAGAATAAATACGGTGTACCTCAGGGATCAGTTCTAGGCCCTATCCTTTTCTCGTTACCTCAAGAGGTTATCAGGAAACACAACATAAGTTTTCATTGCTATGCAGATGATACCCAGCTTTACACCTCCTCCTCCTAACAGACTATATTAGCGATATCAGTGACTGGATGGCAAATAACTTCGTAATGCTAAACTCCAGTAAAACAGAGATACTTATTATTGAACTGAATTGCTCCAAACAAAATATGTCAGATTACAACTTGCCCATAGATGGCTGCACTTTTTTGCCATCTTCCACAGTCAAGAACCTAGGTGTGATGTTCAAAAGCAATCCATCTTTCGATAGTCATGTTTCCAACGTCTGCTGCCCAGCATTCTTCCATCTTAAAAATATCTCAAAAAAATGCCATATGCTGTCTGCAACAGATGCAGAGAAGCTTTTATGACCTCAATAGACTATTGTAACTTCCCACACAGCAGGAGACTCCTATGCGGATCCCCGTTCAAGTCGCCAAACCCGCGTGACTGTCAGATTCGTTTTGGAGCCGCTCAGAGGATCAGCTCCGCCTCCGGCAGCGCGCTAAATTCTACTGTCAAACAGCGGATCCTGAACGGACCCATGTCGGATCCTCGGATGCGCCTTTACTGAACGGTTAAACGATGCACACATGTCAATCGAGATTTTCTTGCTGGGACACGGTTCAGCTGAACCCTCTTTTGAGTAAGTATTGATATAATTGTGCCAGTAAACATTGTTTTTTAATCATACTAATGATTGGAATGACGTTGATATTAGGAAAACTTTAGCATGTTCACTCGTGGATAATGGCCCTAGCTGTGCATTATTAAGTTTACATGTTGGCAATTTTGGTGTAGTGTATTTGCCATCTTCTTTATAATGAAAATTAATCTTTGGCAATTTACTCATTGTTTGACTCGGTTCAGACTCACGGTCACACTCCAAGATGCCATGTGACCTAATCAGTGACTAAATGAATGCAGGTGTCAGTCAAAACGACTGTGTGGTTGGTAAAGACAATCTTCTTGTCTGTTATTTTGAGCGGCTGTTAACAGGGTGATTTAACCAGAGGTGTGTAACGAATTCCATTTACAGTTTTGGGTAACTAGTACTTTTAAAGTGATTTTTAAGGATACATTTACTCAAGTACATTTCTAATGAAAAAACTGTACTTTTACTTCATTCGGTGGTGTTATTATGGTAAGCATATGACTTTGGATGCTACATACCAATATCTGTCTGTTTGATTACAGGTGCTGTGTTCAACCTGGCAACAGATCGGGCAACAAGGAGACGTGCAATGGGAGAAATGATTAAATAATAAAAAAACATTTTTGTTGAACAACTTATCTTTCTCCAGTTATTCATTGTCAGATGTTTTAGCTGTGCATAGTGCAGCATTTCATTGAAGTTGTAGCCTAATAGATCAAGTATTTTATGTTTGCATTGACCTGGGCCTATAAAGCACTAAATTAGGTTTTGACCACAAAAATAATATTTTTAAACAAAAACAGAATATGCTATAACTGTCCATAAATGTAAATGGCAATTTTATATTTCCATTGAGTAGTAATTATTTTGTACATTAAATTGATATATTTTAGTGAAACTTTTCTGTTATAGCCTACCTATTTACAATATTGTTAGGTTAAAAATACAAGACAATGCAGATTTTAGGTTCTATATTGCTGCAGTGGCCAGGTCTATTGATAGTTTTGGTTTTATCCTTTAGTTTAGTTTATCCTATTTTATCCTACAGTAAGAAGGGATTTTGAATTTGAAAGTGAAATGAACGGGTCCAAAACGGACCCGGTCCTGATAGCAATAAGCTTTCGAGCGGATTCGTAACGGAACCGCTCCGGAGTCAGTAGCTCCGGTCTGCATCCGTTGCGGATCCGTCCCGGAGCTTATTTCAGACTTTAAATGAGTCAGTTGCGGGTCCGCGGCGGATAAATGAATGAATTTGCGCCACGGATGCGGAGCGTATGCAGCCCGAGGCCACGGCGGGTCCGCGATCCGCCTTCATTGCGGATCCGTCACTGCGCGCAAGTGGACGCCGACACGGGTCCGTTTCGCGGGTCCGTTCCGGAAGCCGCGATACCTCCGCGACTGATCCGCCACGGAGTCCTTTTGCTGTGTGGGTTGTTACTAGGGGGATGTCACGCAAATCAGGTAAACAAGCTTCAGCTGGTTCAATTATGCCATTGCAAGAGTGCTTACTCATTCTCAGAAGTTTATCACAAAACCCCATTTTTGGCATCTTTACACTGGCTACCAGTAAAATATCGCATACATTTTAAAAGATTGCTAATCACCTACAAAGCCTTAAATGGCCTAACACTTTCATATATCCGAGAATTACTATCTGAATATACTGTAATCCATCACATCCACCCCGGTCGCAAAATTCTGGTCACTTTATTTTCTCTACAATATCAAAAGTGTCTAAAGGTGGTAGATCCTTTTTCTACTTAGCCCCTAAGCTCTGGAATGATTTACCAAACAATGTTCAAGAATTAGACACAGTCAATCAATTTAAGTCTAAACTAAAGACATATCTATTTAACAAAGCATTCGCATTACTCATCTTGTAAATATACTTATGTCGCAATAGTTAACTTGTCCGGAACAATATTCTACCACTGTGCATGACACTTGCATTACATATGAGCGGTCCCTACGCTAATAGGATTTTGTTTCTCTTTCCTTGTCTCGTCCTCGAACCGAGGACGAGACAAGGAACGAGAAACAAAATCCTATTAGTGTGTCAAATGTTTTATTTCCCATAAAATTGTATGAAAAAGTATCTAATACAGTGTTCGAATTATGTCAAAGCTTATGGGGGGTCCCCTACCTAAGCCCCACCCCCTGTCCAAGCTCCACCCCCCTCATTATAGGGTCGCTGTGATTTGACAAAGTAAGATGTGATCCAGGATCAACAATAATCTGATCCTGGTTTTAATCAAAGGAACCCCAAATTAACCTTAACTCAAACCCTAAACATTTTTTACCCCTAACATTAGTGTGAAACACTGGCAAGGCGAGACATTTTAAACAGAACATGGGTAAAATAGGGTGGACCGCAATGCCTACTCTCAAATTTACACATTTTTATTAGTATTGGTTAAATGGATTACATTGCGTTTTTAAATCATAGATCGAATAATTTACGGATCAGCAAAATTGGGGCTAGGAAAATGAAATAAGAACAAATTAAGAAATGATGAGCATATAAAAATAGAAAAGAACAAAGTTAAAAATAAAGTAAGATCTAACAGTAGTATTTAGGTATAAATAGAATCAAATAAACATTAACACTGTCTTCTTTATTATATAAATTAAATATAATTAATCTTTTTAAAGATACAGAAGTGATTTTCCTTTGTTTTCTGTTGTTTAATTAATATAAATGACAGAAACACAAGCAGATAAGGACTTCTACTTTCAGACCAACACAAAGATTTGACTTCTTTCTGAACTGTTTGCACTCACTTTAAGACATAACTGAATGTTTTTATGAGAATTGGTGCATGTGGTTTTTCAAAATAATTTTGTGTTTGCATGCTTTAGAATCGCGCGTCTCCGTGCGTCCGCTTATGGGTGTGTCCATTTGAGTATGGGTGCGCGTCATTGCCTGTGCACACACAAAACAGCTTACTTTAACATCTTGCACTCAAATTGTTTAAAATCGCTTGCATGTTAACATTTGCAAGGTTATAAACCACACATGCAAAAGAAAAGTTTTCTATAAATAGTTATTTATTTCTGAATGATGCGTATTTGAGCGATTCGACTATAGGCTTATTTATTATCATTTATTACACGGCTCTCTGGAATGCTTGATTCTGATTGGTCAGTTGAGACATTTGCAGGTTCGTTCTTTTCAAATAATAACCGCTCCAAAATAATAACGCATGGCCGGACTACTTGCACGAGTAAAATCGCTCCGCGCCAATAAAGATCAATAAAGATTACTGTCTGTTTGGCGCCATCTTGTGACAAACACTCGACAACCACGACAAGACACAGAGAGCTTACTGAGACTGAACTTGACAAAATAGAGCATGACAGCTACGAAGCCAACACACAAAAAAATTCAGAATGGGGATTAAAACTTCTCAAAGACTGGCTAAAAGAGAAAAAATGGAGACAGACAAGTATGAAGCAGAGGATCTTAATAAGGTATTACGATCATTTTATGCATCTGTGCAAAGTTTCGCGGAAGGATAAAAATGTTAATTTAAAACAAATATGCCAATTAATGTTTCAAATTCATATTCATGTCCAGTTTTTTTTCTTATGTGGCAAGTAGCCGTGTAATAAGCGGGATAATGTAGAGGCAGCCGGTAGTTATTGGGAAATAAGCCCCTTCAGTGTGATACAAGACCCTCCGCTTCGCGTCGGGTCCTGATCACACTGTCGGGGCTTATTTCCCAATAACTACCGGCTGCCTCTACATTATCCCTTACTTATGTGTGATTTCTTCTGCTTTCCCAAAAAATATATTTTGTGTTTCTTGACTTGGTGGACCAGCTGTCAATTTGAGTGTGTAGCCTCGCCACTGTTATGAAACAATAGTTTGATAAGAATAAAAAAGCCCTAACTCTAAAGATTACTAAACATTCTTAACGTCACTGAGGTGAATATAATCCACACCACACGCAGACAGAGACATTAACTCGTCTGTCAATTCCTCCAGAAAACAGCGGGAGGCGCACTTGGGAGTTTATATTTATTTCAGACTGAAATCATTTGAATTAGTTTATTGTGAAAATGGTACGAAAAACGGACAGTAGCCTATCGCTTTGTGACAGCGCAACATGAGATTTTTAAATTCATGTTGTATTTTAATTTTAATAATAACCAGGGGACCCCCCTAATTTATATTTTTGTGGTTTATGGGGGGTCCCTCTAGGCTTATAGCAGGTCCGGGACCCCCCCAGACCCCCTTCAATTCGAACACTGATCTAATATACAGTATATCCTCTATACAATCAGCTCTGTCTGGTTTTCTTTTCTCAAAATATTTTACCTTTATTCGTTTATTTATTTTTGCATGTACTTTGCAAAGGTTTTGCAATGAAAGACTGGTTAAATACCAATGAAATGACTAAAGTGACATTTGTGAAAATAAGGCATTTCAATTACTGACTAATAACCTTTTCATTGCCAATAAAGTGAAATTACTGAACCTAAACGTTTAGTCAATGGGGACCATTTTTGAGTGACCTAATCCTTTTAAAGGGTTTTGCATGTGCAGATATGAGAGAGAGATTTTATATTCTGTGTGGTATGCAAGAATACAAAGTTTGCATGTGTCTCTGTCTTTATGTCAGTCAGTACTGTGTCTGTAAAAACATATTTTCAAACAAAGGAAATGATGGGTAATCAATCATGTTCCTAAGTGCTTTACAACAAGGTTTGGCCAATGTAAGTCCGTACATGGGCGGTTAAATACCAGTGAAATATCAGCGCTACTCTGTTAAGATATTCTGTCCAAAATAAGCGAAGCCAAGTCCTTTAAGTGTGTTTAGCTTTCCACACTGCAAAGTCCAACAATTCCAAGTGGCTTTAGTCATCTGTGGTGTTATGTTCTTCAGTCCAAGATTTTAACTGCACTGTGATGATGTGCAGAGCTTTAAAATCTCTGTGAAAAGTGTTTATGAAGGCATTTCACATTTAACAACTTTAAATTTAGCAAATATGTGCAAAGTACTAGTCAATTCATCTCATGTGATTCACACAAGCTAAAGTCTCAATCTAATTATGATATTAGGAGCATCAAAGTTTGAATTATATATTTGACATGTCATTATTAAATATATCAAGGTTATATTTTCACAGAATGGTCTATATAGGATGATTTTATGTAGAAAACAGTAAATCACTAAAAATTTTCTTGGCACACTGATGTCTAATCGAAATGTCATGAATAACTGTACTTTAGTCCCCTTGGCCCATTATTTTTTTTATTTTTTATTTTTATACTGCTTTTATTTAATCAATCTTTGTAGGCATTTTCTAATGATCTAATGCACAGTGATTGGAATCTGGATCTGGCATGTGTGAACAGTCCACAAACCTCTGCAAATGAAGTCAAATGAGCATCGTTCTTATCACACTGTTACCAGATGTGCTGGATCAAAATGTGCAATTTCATCAGCAATGGTCTTATAAGGTCTGTGATCTTTTCTAAAATTAAGGAAACTGTTGTACAAATGGATCCTAATGGGATGATCCGGAGAAATGTTGATAGCGGAACTTGACTGCTTTCCAGTTCTCCATCAGCTTTGACAACAAAATGATTCTGATTTATTACAGTACGTCAGTGTTTAGCAAAATAGTTTCTGCAGGAATAAAGAAAGTCAGAGGGCATGAAAACTGTGGAGATATTTCAGGTTACAGACTAGGGTGTATCAAAGCTTTTAGTTCTGGTGTTATTAATTATTCACAATACTTTCTTTAAAAAAAGGTGCAACAAAAGATTCTTTGTAGCGATGCATAAAGAAACTCAAAGAACTGTTCAGTTAAAGATTTTTTTCTTTTGTGAAACAGAAAGATTCTTTTGATATTTTGTCTCACTGCTAGATGCCCCTAGAACAGGGGTCTCCCACGAGCAAGGGCTACCACAATGGATAAAACAATCTGGAGAGCTACTTTTTGATATAGTCTACTCAAAAAGTTTTAGTTTTACTTGTTGATTTTTTTATTTTACTTGTTAATATGCTTTAATATTGTTTACATTTTTAACATACGCAAACCAAGACAAATACAAAAAATATGTAATAAATACCACGTTGGAGACCCCTGCCCTAGAATCTACACAGTGGATCTTTTAACCGTCTGAAATTTTCCATTACCTACATGTAGCACAAAATAAAGACTAAACCATTTATCACACGTTGACCCCTATAGTGGGGCATGTTGTCACACTGGAAAACCTGACATTTTTAGACACAAGAATTTGATCAGAATGCTGTTTTAATACATTAAATGCTTATACACACTTATTACAAAATATACTGCTATTGAAGTACTATTTTGGGATCGTTTATGAACCGTTTGAGGTTTGACACTGATAGTCACTGCTTAACTGACTATATAAATATCCTGTGACAACTTCCTCAACTATTCTCCCATATTACTTTGTCAAAAGTGAAATAGAAAGAAACTTTATTTTGGCCCTGAGAATAAAGTTATCTTTTTCAAACCGTTGTGACACTGCAGAGGAAGATTCTCTGGCATTCTGACAGCTTTCCCTGAGGAGAAAACCACAGCTGACAGCTAATGGCCTAGTTATGCAAATCCAGTCCTATAGCAGGTTGTTTGTTACTAGTCCAGAGCATCCTTTGAGCAAAGGGAAAAGGGGAAGCACTGTCAGCTATACCTCTAAATGAGTCATCAGCGCTTCATGCACACTGGAAATTCATGTTTGCCTAAAAGAACCTATTTAAAGACTATAAAATATGCATGAGACAAGAAAGAAACTAAAAGTGATAACAAAACCTCCTTTTCATGCAACATGTTTAAATAATAGGTCCTATTCGCTTTAGTGTGTCTTTAAGAGATTCCTTTTCTGTCTGTCTGTCTGTGTATGATATGCCTGCCTGTTTGTCTGTCTGTCTGTCTGTCTATTTGTCTTTCTATATAAGCATGATCTGTCTGTCTCTCCCTCTGTCTGTCTGTCTGTCTGTCTGTCTATATTTCTAATCATGATCTGACTGTATCTGTGTGTCTCTTTGTCTGTCTGTCTGTCTGTCTGTCTGTCTGTCTGTCTGTCTGTCTGTCTGTCTATCTATCTAATCATGATCTGTCTGCTGTCTGGCCTTGTCTGTCTGTCTATCTAAGCAAGCTATGTCTGTCTGTATGTATGTATGTATGTCAGTCTGTCTGCCTCTCTGTCTGTATGTATATCTGTCTGTCTGTCTAATCATGATATGTCTGTAGCTCTTTCTCTCTATCTACGCATGATCTCTCTTTCTGTCTACCTGAGCATGATGTTTCTGTATGTCTGTCTGTCTGTCTCTCACTCTGTCTGTCTGTCTGCCTGTATATCTAATCATGATCTGTCTGACTGTCTGGCCTTGTCTGTCTGTGTATGATATGCCTTCCTGCCTGTCTGTCTGTCTATTTGTCTTTCTATATTAGCATGATCTGTCTGTCTGTCTGTCTGTCTGTCTGTCTGCCTGTATGTCTGTCTGTCTGTCTGTCTGTCTATTTGTCTTTCTATATTAGCATGATCTGTCTGTCTGTCTGTCTGTCTGTCTGTCTGCCTGCCTGCATGTCTGTCTGTCTGCATGTCTGTCTGTCTGTCTATTTGTCTTTCTATATTAGCATGATCTGTCTGTCTGTCTGTCTGTCTGTCTGTCTGTCTGTCTGCCTGTATGTCTGTCTGTCTATTTGTCTTTCTATATAAGCATGATCTGTCTGTCTGTCTGTCTGCCTGTCTGTCTGTCTATTTGTCTTTCTATATAATCACGGTCTGTCTGTCTCTCCCTCTGTCTGTATGTAATCATGATGTCTCCCTCTGTTTGTCTGTCTGTCTATATATCTAATCATGATCTGTCTGTCTCTGTCAGTATGTCTGTCTGTCTGTCTGTCTGTCTGCCTATGTATGATCTGTCTGCCCATTTATCTGTCTGTCAGTCTGTCTGTTTTTCTTTGTCTGTCTCTGTCTGTCCATCTACCCGTCTGTCTGTCTCTCCCTCTGTCTGTCTGTCTGTCTGTCTGTCTGCCTGTATATCTAATCATGATCTGTCTGGCCTTGTCTGTCTGTGTATGATATGCCTTCCTGCCTGCCTGTCTGTCTGTCTATTTGTCTTTCTATATAAGCATGATCTGTCTGTCTGTCTGGATGTATGTCTGCCTGTCTGTTTTTCTGTCTATATATCTAATCATGATCTGTCTGTCTTTGTCAGTATGTCTGTCTGTCTGTCTGTCTGTCTGTCTGCCTATGTATGATCTGTCTGTCTATATATCTTATCATTATCAGTCTGTCTGACTGTGTCTGTGTGTCTCTTTGTCTGTCTGTCTGTCTGTCTATCTATCTAATCATGATCTGTCTGTCTGTCTGTCTGTCTAAGCAAGCTATGTCTGTTTGTCGGTGTCTGTCTGCCTCTCTGTCTGTCTGTCTGTCTGTTGGTCTGTATGTATGTATGTATGTCAGTCTGTCTTTCTGTCTGTATATCTATCTAAACAGTGTCTGTCTGTCTTTCTGTCTGTCTCTGTTTGTCTGCCTGTTTCTTTCTGTTTGTCTGTCATTCTGACTGTCTGTCTAAGTATGAGCAAGTTATATGTGGCAGTCTGCGCAAAGAGTGCTTGGGTTTTATTGCATATCTCTGCACTTTAAAATATAGTCAATGGTCGACAAAACATCAGAACACTGCACTTGACTGACTGTCAGAAGTAACTGTGTTCTGCCAAACCCTGTGAAATGTTTTTTTATAAAAAGAAGAAGGTTTCTAGCATATGATATGATACATTTTCACCACAATACCACAGCATTCAACTGGGCGCAAAGATTTTGACATGCCTTGACACAAGGCATGGGAACAGTTTTCTTCTCCCTTCAGAAGTTTTTGCTATTATATGATTATATTTTGATTTATTTTGATTTTGCATTGTCATTTTTCTGCTGTAGATATGTATAGGAACAGACCTGCGACCCATTATTTGGTCAAAACTCACCAGTAGAGAACCGCTGATTCACAGTACTGCATACTGTACAATTCTCGTATAATGATGTACTATTATTGCTTCTGTTGAATATCATAAGGGATATTACAGTGATTATGATCGCTTTTACAAATTTATGCACCACGCATTGTTCCATAATAGCAGATCACAATTTAATGAATTTCAGAGTATCTTTGTGTTTCCAAACCCAATTCCTTCATTTGCCAGAGCAGTGGTCACAGAGTCAAGCTGAGACAGTGATACGTGTTTTCATTGGCACCATCAGCGGCCGCTAAGATTCTTCAATTCTTTCCATTTAATTCTTCACAGCGCTTCTGTTTCATGATTTGGTCCCTGAACTAAATGTTATAGCTCAGCATGTCAGATGCCAATTGCAACATGGTTTTGTTACCCTGAAAATAGACAATCATTTACTGGAGATAAGACTTTAAATAAGACAATGCCAGAGTTTCCTTTGTCTTGGAATTTAAGTTGTTTATAATTTTACCTAACCATGTGTTTTTTGGGGGGGATTCTTTATACATAATTTAATTGGTCTATTGATGTTATGGACCTTTCATATAATTTATATCCCTAATGTAATAACATTTATCAGTTTAAATGTGATGAATTATTGTTTGCAGTGAAAATCCAAATGTGTATTTTGTTTTCTGAAAAGTCTAAGGGCCAGATTGGCTAACAGTTTACGCCAGCAAGACATGCAGTGAAAAATTATTGTTAAAAAGGCATTGAGATTATTTTTGCAACTAACCTTATTGCATATCTATTTGTAAGAATTTCCCTTTCAGACACAAAATGTATAGGAGCAGAGTATTTAAATGAATCACTCAACTTGATTTACTAAGGTTTGTGCTTGTTAATTTACTGGTAGTCCTATTTATGGCCATTTTAATGCCCAAAAAAGCATGTCTTAAATAGCATAGTAGTTGGTCATTATGGAAACAAGATGTTGCGCCTGTGTTCTTTAACTTAAATAACCCCTTTCACGCCTTTACATTTTTTTGAATTGCAATTTTATTCTCATTTGCATTGGTAAAAATGAACAGCAATCAGTTATTAAGTAAGTACATAAACAATCAGTGTTCAAGTCTTCTTACTGTTCCAGATTCACGTAGGTAAGCTTAAAAATAATTTATAATCAGTGGCAGCCGATGAATTCTCTTCCAAGGGGGGCGAATTCAATGTCATGTGTGTTGCTCGTGTTTTCAAAATATGTGTTTGTTGCACCATGTGCATCACGTGTCATGTCAAAATATGTGCCTGCTGCACACGCGTCAAAACCGTTTATGATTAAAGAGACGTTAACAAAGACACTAACTGATTACTCTGAGTATCTGGCAACGGGAGCGTCACTTTTTTTCTGTCACACGTGTGCAGAAGGCACTTATTTTGACATGCACGTGATGCACATAGGTTCACTTGACACATCGAACACATATTTTGAAATGACAAACCACACACTTGATGAATACATGTTGTGCGAGCTTTGCATCGTGCGCCCTCAAAAAAAAAGAAGTCACTGTCCGCCACTATTTATGATTTGAGCTGTCAAAACTGATGTTGTGAAAAATGTCGTTTCTCAATACATGTAAATTTGACAACGTGTTCTCACCATGAATATAGCTATGCTGGAATGGCATTAAAAATGTGTTAATTAATAAATAAATTAAATGTAAATAAATAATAAAGTAACCTGCAATTTTTTGTTTCAAACAGAGATGGCGATAGATAGGCAAAACCTACTGTGTTTTTCATTTGACATGCATGCTACAAGCAACGAGAGAACAGTTGAAAGTAAGTATTAGACTTGCTCTGAATTAGCCTGGTTATAACCAGACCATTCTCAGTAGTAACTGAGTTATGGTCTGGCAAAGATTCATAGACTAATCATTTCCAAAGGGCGTCATCAACGGACATCTCTCAAAGGCCTCTGTGTCCAATTGGATAGACCTAAAACCAATCACAGCGATAAAGGAGATGACGTATGCAGAGCTATATCGACTTTTGCCGGATCCAGTCGGTAAGACGGCGATAACATCATTTTTTAGATATGAAGGCTCTGAGTGTTGTTCTTTTCTTGGGTTTTAATGAAAAGGAAAAATTTAAATGGCTTAAAACAGACGCAGTAGCTAATTCGAACGAATGATGTTCCATGGCGGCATCCATCTTTGTAATGTACAAAATCTGCTTCACCATCGCTGCGCTGTTGTCATCGTGTAAAGCCCGCCCCAACGTTTCTGATTGGTGCCGTGATTTCTCAGCATTAGAAATGGGCTTGAATGCAGACTTGCAGAGAAAATCTAAATTTGCCGGAAGTTGTCTGGGTTTTCCCAGGCTATATCTGAATGCCAGTGCATGTAAAATTTTATTGAGCATTACAACCCTTCTGTTTATACAAATTAGCATTCTAATGAAAATGGCACATCTGGGATT
The DNA here is from genome assembly GCF_030506205.2 of Paramisgurnus dabryanus. Lineage (NCBI taxonomy): Eukaryota > Metazoa > Chordata > Actinopteri > Cypriniformes > Cobitidae > Paramisgurnus > Paramisgurnus dabryanus. The sequence continues at coordinate 29,368,289 of NC_133345.1, read as the reverse complement.
TGAACAATAATTAAAGTACACTAGGATTTGTAATTACATTTTTTGTTAAAAGGCTTGGCACACCTGACTTTAAATATTCCAAGTATTCCCAAAGCAAAAAATGTTATTTCTGTTTCACTTGGACTCAGATGGCGGTTCAGAGCTGGATTGCATTTTTGTCTGTAATTGGTCTTTGCACACCTGGGGGATGTAAAAATGCCCACATTCAAGTCCATGCCCAGATATCTGTGTGGCATTTTGGGTTTCCTTTTCATAGGGAAAGAATTCATTAGCTGCTGTTCTTTCAGCTTGGTAAATGTATTTGTCATTTAAAAATATATTGCTTATTTAACTTTTTGTACTTAGAATAGCTACTTTAAGTTGTAGGCTTGGCAAGCTACGGATTCAAAGTATCTTCTCCAACATTGGATGTGTCCTTTTCATTTTAAATGTCACAGGATAAAGGCCAAACATTTCCATTGCATGACCAAAGGAAAAGCACAGCCTGTATATCCATTAAAACCAGAAGCAGTACTCTGAGATCATTTCCAGCATGTGGTCACATCCTGTTTTAGCACGCTTCAGTTGCATCTCCTCTCAATGGACAGGTCAGGGGTCACGAATAACGCCACTAAATGATTTCTGTACCGTATTTCAAAGGATAGCAGGAATTTCGCTCCATAAAGTTCAACATTGACTGTGACAGCGTTGACGATAGGAAAATACGAAAACTTTTCATATTACTCAATGGGAATGTTTGTGTATGGTCTAATTACTGTTACAGTAGTTTAAGGAAAACTTTCTGATGCAAGCCGAAAAATCCACATCAAATAATGTTTTATCCAATACCAATAAACAACTCAGTGCCTTGTTAAATGGGTTTGTTTTATAGCGTGCAAACCCACGCCGTTTTCTGCTCATCTAAACTTGGAGGCAAATAATGTTGAGCTGTAAAAAGCCTTTCAAGTTCAGTATATCAACTTATTTATGGAGTTATGGCTCCTATGAGGCGTGTTTTTGTTGCATGGCCTAAATCAGTTGTGTTATTAGCCAGCTGGACAAAGATAACCCGCCACTAGTTGCTACCGGTGACAGTTCAGAAACACCATAAATACTTCCCATTATTTTTCTTTACAGCCCATTTTTAATGACCCTGCAAGGACAAATCATTTGTGAATAATGATAATTTGATAATAACGATAAGTCACACTGGGCAGCAATAAGAAACCTCTTATATACAGTTTTATTACCATAATTTTGTTGTTTCATGATATTGATTGGCTATAGGAAGTATTTTAACAAAACATATTCACAAAACATTGATTTAATATCCTGCCTTTTAACCTTCATAAACTAAAACCTTAGTTAATCAAGAAACCAAAACATTTGTTATTTTTAATGAGGTATTTGTTCAAGAGTTTAATTTAGCAACTAGTCAGACCATTTAAGGGATAGTTCACCCAAAAACGAAAATTCTGTCATCATTTCCTCACTCTCATGTTGTTACAAAACCGCATAAATTTCTTTGTTCTGATAAACACAAAGGAAGATATTTTGAGGAATGTTTGTAACCATTTCACTTCTATAGTATTCTTTTTCCTACTATGGAAGTGAATGGGGTCCACGAACAGTTTGGTTGCAAACATTTCTCAAAATATATTCCTTTGTGTTCATCAGAACAAAGAAATTCATGCAGGTTTGTAATAATATGAGAGTGAGTAAATGATGACAGAATTTTCATTTTTGGGTGAACTATCCCTTTAAACAAACAGAAACTGGAAGTAAAGTTACGACCAGATGCATAATCGCATCACCGCACGTGCGTCAGATGAAACCATCTATAAACATTGCTAAAGTCACTCTAGTCTGATGATTGACAGTTGAAGGATGATTTAGCGAGTCTGTTCTTTTATTCAGTTTTTGTGATGAAAAGACACTGTGTCAGGACTGGTATATAGCACTAATGTTGTTTTCTAAAGGTCTCTACTGGTTTCACATTAAACCACGTTCAGCCACTGGTGGTTTATTGTTTTAAATCTTTAAGAGCGAGTTGCTTCTGGCTTCGCTGGGCATTGACTTTACTGTCAATCACGATCAAAAATCAGTGCTCAAACAGAAACCCAGACAAAAATGGATTCAGTTCAGTCTTAAATGGAAACTTAAACTATCTGAGGTAACAAACGGGAGCCAAGAGGTTTTTATGGAAAATATTAGATGGATTAAATACTTTATGAAATTATTTTATAAGAAAGACCAAAATTCTAAGAATAGTGTGCTAAAAGCAACAGTAAAGATACATTAAAAACACACCCTAATTAAAAAAATGTGTTGTGTTTATTGTTGTTGATAATATGCTTGAAAAATTGTACTTAATTCTGAAGACACCAGTTTGATTTTCACTGAACAGGCTTGTCTGATTTGATAGTATTATAAGGAGTTTTGGGTGCTTGTTATTGTACACTGTTAGAAAAAATGGTCCAAAAAGTTATCTAGCTGTCACTGTGGCCATACTCTTTCAAAAGTACACTTTTGCACCTAAAGAGTTCATATTAGTACATCAGCGGTGCATACTAGTACCAAAATGGTACATATTGCAGTACCACCTGAAGTGTACATATTTGTACCAAATGTATCTACATACACTAACCTAAAGGATTATTAGGAACACCTGTTCAATTTCTCTTTAATGCAATTATCTAATCAACCAATCACATGGCAGTTCCTTCAATGCATTTAGGGGTGTGGTCCTGGTCAAGACAATCTCCTGAACTCCAAACTGAATGTCAGAATGGGAAAAAAGCAATTTTGAGCGTGGCATGGTTGTTGGTGCCAGACGGGCCAGTCTGAGTATTTCACAATCTGCTTAGTTACTGGGTTTTTCACGCCTCAACCATTTCTATGGTTTACAAAGAATGGTGTGGAAAGGGAAAAACATCCAGTATGTGGCAGTCCTGTGGGCGAAAATGCCTTGTTGATGCTAGAGGTCAGATGAGAATGGGCCGACTAATTCAAGCTGATAAAAAGGCAAATTTGATTGAAATAACCACTTGTTACAACCGAGGTATGCAGCAAAGCATTTGTGAAGCCACAACACGCACAAAATTTAGGTGGATGGGCTACAACAGCAGAAGACCCCACCGGGTACCACTCATCTCCACTACAAATAGGAAAAAGAGGCTACAGTTTGCACAAGCTCACCAAATTGGATAAGGAAGACTGGAAAAATTTTGCCTGGTCTGATGAGTCTCGATTTCTGTTGAGACATTCACATGGTAGAGTCAGAATTTGGCGTAAACAGAATGAGAACATGGATCCATCATGCCTGCTTAGAAATCGAGCACTGCATAATGCTTAGCTAAGATACATGAACACAGACTGATAAGTAAGGGATAATGTAGAGGCAGCCGGTAGTTATCGGGAAATAAGCCCCGACAGTGTGATCAGGACCCGACGCGAAGATGGCGCCAAACAGCTAGTAATCTTTATTGGCGCGGAGCGATTTTAATCGTACAAGTAGTACCGGCTATGCGTTATTATTTTGGAGCGGTTATTATTTGAAAAGAACGAACCTGCAAATGTCTCAACTGACCAATCAGAATCAAGCATTCCAGAGAGCCGTGTAATAAGTTGCTGTAACGTACAGTATGAAATAAATTAAAATTGCTTAATATATTAAAGAACATTTTTGTCATGACTTATTGATCACACAGTGCAGCTGAACAAAGCCATGGTAAAACCAGATAAGACCACTGAAATACCGTTTAAGATTATTTAAAGATACAATTTTCCGTCAAAAGGCAATAATTGGACTTGAACAAAGTTAAAATGTGAAAGAAAGAAAGAAAGAAAGAATATTACATTATTTCCCTTTTCTAGTATAGACAACTACAGTGCATTATAATTGTGGTCCATTCCCGTAGCCCACTTACTTTTTATGTGATTAAAATGATTTTATTACTGCAGTGTCTTGATAGTCTTCACAGATGTTTGAACACAGGAATGAAAACCTGCTGTGGATAACAACATTTCCCAAAGCCTGTAATCAACAGCTGGACTTGGCGCATACAGATGTTAACCGCATTACTACCATCTGTCCAACACAGGGCACAGCGGACCTGCCACGACACGAACTCAACAACACATCAACACCACCAGGATTGAGGGTTCGATTCAGCCACAAACCTTGCTGAGCTGACATGAGACCTTTTCTGGCCAATGTCTATTAGCTTACAGACCTCTTCACAGCATGGGCCATCAAAAGATTTATCTAAATGAGTAATGAGCTACTCAGCACTTTTAAACCCAGAGGTTCTGTGGCAAGCAGCACACGGTTCATCCAACAAGTTGGTGAAAGGATACAGTCAAATAAAGCAACAGGATTACATTGGGTCATTTCGCTGATGTATTTTAATATTTACCCCTAGCATGTTTAAATGGCCGTGAATTCGTCTTGAACGTTTTAACTGCACCCTCTGTTTTATTGCTGGCATCTTCTGTGTGTTAGATGGTGTCCAAAAATTGCACCGTCTGTTTTCCTGTTACCCCACCAAGTGTTTCTTCTGGCTTGCTGTACTGTACAGTATATTGCTGTAGCTGAACACTGGTCTGACAATGTGTGTTATCTTTCTATCAAATTCATCGCCAAAGGTGCCATGGAGTGCGATTGACACTGTGTTGGCAGAATCCGGGAGGAGGAAATTGGTAGCAGCTGTTGCATTAGTCTGTTGGAAATGCAGTTTTAAATGTATGGTGCAGAAGTATTATACAGCCGAAGATGGAAAATACTTGTTAATTAATGCATTATTTAACATTAGTGATGCATTAGCTAGCATCAACTAGACAATACGGTTTATTAATCTTAGTTCATATTAATTTCAGTATTTACTAGTACAATAAGTCTATTATGTCACTTTAACATATCAAATACAAAAAACTTCAACTTGTTTTATGTTATAGGAACTTTTAAAATACTAAGATAAAATGACTTGCACAGCCAAGGCCGCAACATTTTTTTTTACAATGTATAGATTATGCATGTGTGTTATAATTTACATAGGCTTCACAGGGAACACTGGGCAATGCAAATACACAGCAGGACTCCACGGGCAACTAAGCGTATTTGAGGCGAACTACAGTACCAGTGCTGTCATATCTGCCTCATTTTTCATTCGAATGACCTGTGCTATTTAAAAAGACTTATTTGAAGTGAGAGAGACTGTGGGATATTTCTGGAGCCCAGATCTCTGGACATCCTGCCTGAGGTTCCCCTCAGGGGCCGAGAAAACTTTTCTTATTACTCACTAGGTTTTAAACGGCACATGAATCTTCACTTTCACCAGCCCTTTTAACGACGCCGTTTGATGTCTGAGGGGCACGGACTGATGGGGAAGTGTTTGTGAGCTTTTGTGACTGAGTAATTGCACTTCTGTGGCCACTACAATTTAATCACATGTGCGTGGTAGTGCGTCCACCATGCCAAGTCTTTTTGGGACATTTACAGGGTAAATTATGTGAATAATGGTTTTTGGGGTGGATTATTAGACAATGCTTAGTAATGTTTAATGTTAGAGCTATTTGTCATTAACTAATTGACATCAAGCATCTACTGACTTCAGGGCCAGCGTCAAGGGGGGTGGGGGGGCATTTGTGGGCCGTGCCCCCAAAGAGGTTGTTGTGCCCCCTTACATAGTTTGTTATTAATTTAATATATATCAAAGAATAATTAAACATTAAATGTTTTATGACTATTAATGTAACCAAATGAGGAAAATATACTTGATATATTTCCAGTTTCTCTGATTGGTTGCATTGCGGCGTCATGCGTCATTACGTCTTTAGCATGTGACTTGATACTAGCAACGTGTTTTTTGCGGCATTTTATAGATCGTGTAAAATATGAATATTAGAACATTTTGAATGAACCAGCTCCATCTGACTTAATGCAAACACTGGTTGGCCAACTCAGAGATCAGGGCCAACAAGGTCGAAGTGGAGGACAATGTTTTAAGGAAGTTTAATGTTTGCACACGCCTTCAGCTTTTTTTTAAAGGTAAGTTAGCGTTGTTTTAATTTACGTAAGCTTAAATGTGAAGTGTGGTGACCGTTAAACAGCAATTGCGACGTGATTATGGTAATTGTTTGTGATCTTCTGCACTTATATGGGATATGAGCTCTCAGTCTGTACCAGTTGTATGAGTGTGTGCTTGCACTGTATTTGATGTTTTATGCCTTGTTTTTGCAAGTTATCTTTGCTGATTGATGCCACCCTGTTATGGTCTGGCACCAGGGCCGGAGTGGGACTCATTTTCAGCCCTGGAGTTTCATGCCTTAGACCGGCCCACTTTAGTTCACGACTGACTATTAAAATAATATCTTTAAACCCTCTGTAGTATAAGTCTGCAGTAGTGCACTGTTCTCTGCAGCCTTGCAATTCACTGTATTTTTCAAATAATTTCATATTCCGTGCAAATGCAGTAAACAATTATATTTTTTGCCATAATCATGCATCCCTACCGTAAGACCATAATATTACTAAAGTAAACTTATTCAAAAACTAAAGGAAACAAATGTGTTTGTGTTTTCCTCTATATTTCTATTTCTAAAAAATGGTGAGTCTTGATGAGTTTTGCATCAAATAGATTTTTGTTCCTTGCAATAAACGATGAATAATGACTATTCATAGAGAGTTCATCTATGACTTGGATAAAAAAATACGTACTTTTCCTTTTAGAGACCAGCCCGTTTGTTAAAAGACGCGCTCAAGTTTATTTAAAATATAGACGCGCGGCCGGCAAGCGCACTCAATATATAGACGCGTCTAAAACAAAACTCGTGTTCAAGTAAGCGCTTTGAAAACCAGAAGACAGCGGCACGTCCTGCGTTTCCCATGCGTTTTAGATGTCAATGAACCCTAATGCAAGAATTCTTCCAATAAGTGGTCGGGACTCGGGACACAATCAACTTGTGCATAAAGCGGCGGGGACATCTCTCACCCGCAAATACGCGTCATCCCGGTGGCATGACAACACCGGCCCTCGTGGCCAAAAAAAAAACAGACCGGCCCACCGGGAATCCTCCCGGTTCTCCCTATGGCCAATCCGGGCCTGTCTGGCACCAACTCTGACTGACTTGCATACTAAAAAACTGTCATTTACATTTTTGACACTTTGCATTCAGTATATATATTGATCTCAGTAAGTTATGTGTGTCATTGCAATTCGTAAGTATTTTCCCTGGTTGCTAATTCGTATTAATTTGTACGACCACATTCGTACATTTTTGTACGATTTGCCTCGACCACTGTGATGTTGGGCTTAGGGGATGGGTTTTGTTATTTTTTATTTATGATAATTGTACGTTTTTTCACTTTGAATTTATACAAATTTGCCAATTCATAAAATATTCTTGTGAGGTCAGACAGGTATCCTGGGACTTTTATTGTCACAAGACACAACGTGACTTTAATTCTGATAGATTTCACATCATTTTCTCTTTTATTTTATGGTATACAGATTAATATCTGACCTTTACCACGTGAAGCACATTGATCAAACAATGCACAGGAAGCCAGAGGCATTACCTGTTTTGGCAGACCTCAGGGTTGTCCCTTTCAAGTTGTGTGCCAAACTTCATGTGGTGAGGTTGCAATCAAAATATGGGCCAGCTGAGAAAGTTTTGCCTCTCAAAAGGATAATTTCATCCAGCTGTCTAAATTAAGGAAGGAATAAGGGAAGAGGAAGCTTCAGGCACATTTATGGTCCACCTCAAACCTCATAACATGCCGGTTACACCATTGATCTCATATGGCCACCAAGACCATAAAGCCGCTGGACGTACCAGATGCAATCAAGTCCCATTCGTTTAGCACTGACATTGCGCACGCAACGTTGAACGCAAATAAAAGCTTTATACCGTGCCGATACCAGTGACTAATGACTGGACTTATACTGCATCCATATGGTGGTCTTCTATAGAAAACCTTCATTTGTGAATGTATGCTTGAAACCTTTAAGGGCTCCTAATTTACAACTTTCAAAACCTTAAAGAACACAGACATCACAGTAGTCTGATCTTACGGTATATATATATGACAGCTCAACCTAAGTAAAACTTCAATTTTACCTGGAGAAAATTTCCATCTTTATGTGGGTCACATCCTCAAAGGCTTGAAAAGACCTGGAAGCTGTTCTACATGACCAAATATAATTTGCTAAGCAACTGCTTCAACTTAATGGGCCTGCTTTTCATACCTCTTCATATATAAAGTATAACAAGCTGTTATAGCATAGATGTTCACTTGAAGACTTTACAAGCACTAATTTTTATTATCTTTGGTTTCGGAAAACAGTAAGTTTGGTCAAAGAAAGTCTAGCAAAAAGGGACATATCATGAAAATCTGACTTCTTCCATGTTTAAGTGCTATAACTGCTTCCCCAGTGCTTCTATCAACCTAAACAATGTGAAAAAAAAAATGTTATTGAAATTTGGCTCCCCTTGTGATGTCAAAAGGGGATAATACCACGCCTTAATCTGCACTATGCAACCATGGCATTGCCATTTCGTGCAGAGATCAGCTCATTTGCATTTAACAGGACACATCCAAAAACATTTTGCTCACACCTACAAAGCATTTTTAACATGTTATAATAAATTATCTATATGGTATTTTGAGCTTAAACTTCACATATGTTATCTGGGAACACCAATGCTTTATTTTACATCTCAAAAATGTCTGAAAAGAAATGTCCCCTTTCTTCACCCATCTCAGTGAATTGGTACATAAAACTAGCTTCTGGAAATAATGTAAAAGCCTAAAGGAAACTTGTGACCTCCTTTATTTTATCTCTTCAATTACTGTAAATAAAATATGAAAGTAATAAATATCTGATGCAAAATCCTCTCATAATCCAAGCACATTTGCTAACATAATCTAGAGCATTTTCAAGTTACAACACATATTTTTAACTCGAAGGTAAAAAATATTTACAGCTCTTTAAAAGTCCAATAAAATGTGGAATTCTGGTTGTTGGCTTGGGGCTTTGCTTTGTGATAACAGTTTTAAGCACATCTATTTGACTGATGTACATTTCAACAGGTATTATGTGCACATATTGATGTTTTAGAATAGTGCTCGCAATAAAATATGTGATGAGAATTGTGAAGTTAGGCTATAATCAATCCTCTACATTTTTAAGGTTCCTGAAAGGTTATTTGTCAGGCTTTATGGTTTCATAAAGAAACTTTAACATCCACAGAAAGTTTCTGGTGTTGTGGAAAAAGTACTACAGACTTGGAAAGAATGGAAGCATGAAAAATCAAAAGGTTCTTTTGGGAACCAAAATTTTTTTTTTTTTTTCGATCTATGACATAGCGACACATGTTTTCTAGCACCTTATATGAAAAATGTTTAAAGGTTTAATGTAGGTTATTTTAGCGGCATCCAGCAGTGAGATTGTGAATTTGTAACCAACCTCAATTTCGAAACGCAATGAGCTAAGAATGAAGCTACTGTAGCTGTCACAGGACAAACATGTCGTCATCTGAGACAACGTAGGGACAAACTACCCAATCTCACGAAATTTCGTGATATAGTAATGTAACTTTTTGAATATTTTTTGTGATATTGTCACGAATTTCCGTGCTTTTTCGTGATCGTATCACAAATTTCTGTTTACGTGTCATTGTCACGTATTGGTTACTCAACTGCTTTTTCCTATTTTCAAACCAGTGACTGCGTTTACATGCAGCCAATAACCCGTTCAAATCCGGAATATTAGCAATAACCCGGTCGCGCACGTCCATGTAAACACCGGCAAAAACCCGAATATGCTCATATTCCTGTTTTTAAAATCCCGAATATTACCCCTGGGTTACCTCTTTTCTAACCCGAAACTTTGGTCATGTAAACGCGCATCGGGATATTCCCATCAAAAGGAACATTGATTTGTGTACTGCGCATGTTCTATTCGCAAGGAATCTTGGTCTTTTGAGTAGAGGAACTTCTTGTATGCGCCAAAAAAACCCGCAGGGAGTAGAGGTAAGCATGGCGAGAGAGATGCGCCACACTTTTAGAGCAAGGAGGAAACCAATTGCAACAACCGCGTTTTTCACGTTAAATTAATATATAGCTATTTTTGTTTTTCAAAGCATACATGTATAATAAAGGCCAAATAGATTGTCAATAGTTATGAAAGTAACTTGCTTTTTTTGTGTGAATTTGAATTCAAAATGTAATACTATGCTATTCATATTTCGTTAAATACAGTGAATGAATGAAAAAGTTAAAGATGACAGAATAACTGTAGCGTCGTCTGCATCTTGATTCAGTTTCTAAGATTAAAATTACTTTAATTTAACTGATCAACACAAATACAAAGCGGCATAACTGATTGCTTACCAGCATTAAAACCACTTAGAATAAAAACCTTTGGTTTTTTCTTTGTATAGGCTACAGCGTCCGCTCCGTGGATAAGGATGTTGCAATAACGCCGGTGGCTTTATTATTAACTGACTGAATACTTATACCTGACATTTAGATATGAAAGTTTATCATCAACAGTACCTGCTTGAAACATTATAAACATTGATGATCATCTGCCGACTCGACTGTTTCTGCACGTTCTCAGTCCGCTTAATTAACGGCTTTTCATTCTATCCGCGTGAGGTAAACATTTTTGTTCTGTACTTTTTTACTTGCATGTATTTCTACATATTTTCGGCCAAGTAACACTCAGGATATACTGTAAGTTATTATAGATAGCATATAAGCTTGTTCTGAAAGGATGACAATTATAAAAATTATCCATCCAGCTTAATTTAGCCAAAATAATGATTTATTCGTTTTCATACTTTATAGATGTTAATTTATCTACTAATATATTATTGAAAATGCCATAAATAAATATTCATTGCCTTCTGTAAGCTATTGCATTCGTTTTTTACATTTATAGGTGCATAAATACTGTCTAATTTTTAATTTCTTTAAGACACGGTTGTGTTCTGTATTTACCGATGCTCTGTAAATATGCACTTAAAAAACCTTCTTGTTAGAAAATCGTTCTTCAATTAATTTTTTTTTTTCAAAATATATTTAGCTGAAGGCTAGTATAGCTTGTTAATCTTTTTCTCATAAAAGGAAAGACGTGTAACTTAGCCTACCCTGCTTCTACATCGGTGCAGCTTGTTCTGGATTTAAATAATAATTTTATTTTAGTAAATGAAGGCGGTAAAACCGCATTGCGCAATAGTGAGCCACGCAAAATCACCGCATTTACCTTTTAATCACAGTTTACATCGGGATATTGCCAATTCCATGTATACAGGGGTAACTCTCTCTGCTCACGCATGTAAACGGGTTATTCCGAATGTTTCAGAAACCCGAAACCCGACCTTAACCTGACCATAACCCGAATATTTACAGCATGTAAACGTAGTCAGTGTCACTTCGGTTTAGGGTTAGATTTTGTTTGCGTTAGGATGTCAATTTAAGTATTGGTTTATAAAAAAATTCTGAATTATTTTTTATATTTTCTGATTTTTAAACCATGGTCGCCTGGTGTTAGGGTTAGGTTGGGTAAGGATGTTATTTTATGTAAATCTAACCCTAAACCGAAGCGACAATGGTAAGAAAATAGGGCTACTGTAGAAACCAGCCTGATCTCACAAAAAATCGTACATATTTTACGAGTTGGCTAATTTGTATCGATTCATACAAAGTTAATAGTGCAAAATCGTATGATTCTCATGAAAAAAAACAACAACAACGAACCGAACCCCTAACCCCGCACCTAACCCCAATGTCACAGGGGGGGGGTCAAGCCAAATCATACCAAAACTTACACTGTAAAAAAAATCAGTAGAAATTGCAGCTGGGTTGCCGGTAATTTACCGTAGATTTAAATTTATGTTATTTACTGGCAACATTTTGTTCAAAGTTAAATGAACATTTAACATTTACAAGTCTTTGTCTTTATAGAGTAAAACTAAAAAAACAGCATCAAGCAAAACATTCTGGGAAACGAAATCTAAAACAAAAAACAAAAAAGGTTGATGATGATTTCTGGTTACCAGAATGCTTTGCATGAGGCTGTTATTGTATAGTTTTATTCTATAAAGATAAAGACTTGTAAATATTAAAAATGTATTTAACTTTGAACAAACTCTTGCCAGTAAATAACATAAATTTAAATCTACTGTAAATTACTGGCAACCCAGCTGCAACAACATTGTAATTTCTACTGAATTTTTCTACAGTGTACGAATGTGGTCGTATGAGATAGTACAAATTAGCCAACTCATAAAATATGTACTGTACGAATTCTCGTGAGATAGCGTTGGTAGAAACATGTCGGCGACTTCTATGTAAGAGACCCGCGCAAATGTAAATAAAAACCTTTACAATGCACCTTTAAGAGTGTGAGGTTGATGGTCAGTATGACTATTTTAATAAAAACAGTAGCACAGACATCACTTTATATAACAGTTCACCTTAATTCAACCTCATCCGATGTTATGTGTTTTAGTGGTGTGACTGCACCACATTGGACCCAGACACAGTGAAACAGTTCAATATGGTATAGGCCAAGTCTTAAGGTTTACACCTGGTTTTCTAAAATGGGATTTCGCTGCACTCTGACCTTCTGTCAGTTACCTTATCATAGAAACAATGTGTGTTGACTGTGCTCACTCTTTGTACAAGGCCACAAAGGCATCTGAATCTGAAAAAAGCCAGTGAGTCTTTTGAACTTTAAATCAATGCAATGCACAGTGCCAGATGAATTTCTGCCAGAAGAGGAGTGTTTTACAGAGGGCAGTCCAGTTGTAGAAAAGATCTTTACTCCGTTGCTGTGCAGGTGATGGAAAAGTTATAACTTTTTACACCTGGATCTTGCATACTACCTTAGGACAAAATTTTATTTTATATTTATATATAACAGTACAGTAAGGCAATGCAGGTGAGCAAATCTAGTAAATACATTTATATTGACATTTTATATGTTTTATGCTACCCACAGGAAAGAAAATCTCAAATGAGATCTCAAATGTTAATATCTCATGGTTGGGTTTTCCAATAAAGAAGTAAGATTATTTAGAGATCACATAGAAAAATGTTTACACTTTATTTTAAGGTCAGAAAAAATTGTCAAAAATGGTCCCTTGAGCAGTACCTTTTTAAAGGTCCCAATATGTACCATTTAGGTGCAGATATATACATTTGTATACTAAAATGTACCTTTGATGACTAATATGCACTCCTTGGTACCAATATATGTACCTCTGAGGTACTAATATTTTATGAAAATGTGTACCACTCCAGTGACACCTGGGGACAGATTTAAAAAAAAAATGTGTTATAGTGTAGCTATAAAAAGAAGTAGAGAGTAATACTGTATTCATTAACATGATGTTTTTACTATAGGGTTAGAATTAGGGTTTGGCTTACGGCATGTAAATGCATAATTTACTGCCATTACTATAGTATGCAACGTATAACAAAGACACTGTAAAATAAAGTCTGCTTCAGATTTTTTTTACCAATTATCTAAGCTTTGCGTGAATTTAAACGAAGCATCTTAAAAAAGTTGTTATGTAAATTAACAATTTCTGCATTGTAAGAAGGGAAAATTGGATTGACTTAAAAAATTACCTCAATTGGTAACACCTAAAAAATGATGTCTTTCTTTGTTCAGTCGAGAAGAAATTATGTTTTTTGAGGAAAACATTGCAGGATTTTTCTCATTTTAATGGACTTTAATAGAGCCCAACATTTAATACTTAACTCAACACTTAACAGTTTTTTTCAACGGAGTTTTAAAGGACTATAAACGATCTCAAACGAGGCATAAGGGTCTTATCTAGCGAAACGATTGTTATTTTTGACAATAAAAATAAAAAATATGCTCTTTTAAACCACAAATTTTCATCTAGGTCCGGTCCAGCGTGACCTAACGTAAATGCTTAGTGACGTCGAAAGGTCACGTGTTACATTTATAAAACGCACATTTGCGGACCATTGTAAAAAATAAACTGACACAAAGACATTAATTAGTATCAGTTGACATACAACAACGTAGGAACCGTCCTCTTTCAACACACTTGTAAACACTGGGGCGGAGTTTCGCGTTCGTCCTCTGTGACCTCTTGACGTCATGACGTATTGCGTGGGGTCACACTGGCGCATCACAACCGGATCTAGACGAGAAGTTGTGGTTTAAAAGTGCATATTTTTTTATTTTTCTTGTCAAAAATGACAATTGTTTCGCTAGATAAGACCCTTATGCCTCGTTTGGGATCGTTTAGAGTCCTTTGAAACTCCGTTGAAAAAACTGTTAAGTGTTGAGTTAAGTATTAAATGTTGGGCTCTATTAAAGTCCATTAAAATGAGAAAAATCCTGCAATGTTTTCCTCAAAAAACATAATTTCTTCTCGACTGAACAAAGAAAGACATCAACATTTTGGATGACATGGTGGTGAGTAAATTATCTGGATTTTTCTTTTAAGAAAATGGAATATTCCTTTAAGTTAAGTTGAAAAAGCTTGTAGTCGAAGTTGAAGTCGTTTTAAAGTAGATCCAGCTTTTACTTTTTACAGTGTGTCATCTCTATTAAAGGGGACATTTCACAAGACTTTTATAAGATGTAAAATAAATGTTTTGTGTCCCCAGAGTACGTATGTGAAGTTTTGAGCTTAAAATACCATATAAATATTTATGTTTAAATTGACACTTTGTAGGTGTGAGCAAAAATGTGACATTTTGGGGTGTCCTTTTGCAAATGAGCTGATCTCTGCACTAAATGGCAGTGCTGTGGTTGGATGATGCAGATTAAGGGGTGGTATTATCCCCTTCTGACATCACTATGGGAGCCAAATTTCAATGAATTATTTTTTTACATGCTTGCAGAGAATGGTTTACCAAAACTAACTTACTGGGTTGATCTTTTTTCACATTTTCTATGTTGATGCAGTGTGGACCTAGCCTGGCTCCGCCCTCCTACATGCTTCCGCTTAATTTTTATTTCGCTTCAGCAGTACGCCTGGGATGGCTCTATAGAGTTTCGTTTTCTCCTGCAAAAATCTGCAGGACCAATCAGCGAACAGATGGGGGTGGCTAAGAACGATGACGTTGAGGTCGTGCGTCAGTTTGAGTTGTAGTTCAGTAATGGCAGCGGAGAAAGACGTGAGAAAAGCTATTCGGTCCGTTGTTGCAAAACTGCCGAATATACAGAAGTTAAAGCCGGAGCAAGAACCAGGTTTGCTAAGTTTTGTTTGTCTGATTATTCTGACTTGTTGTTTCCGTCCGGTTTCGTTGCATGATATACGTCACGACCACACGTTAGCGATTGGCTTTGGCAGATCCTGAGTGACTCTGGGCAGATCCAATAGTTTTAAACTTCAACAATGGACCCTCCTTAACGGAAGTAACGCTTTGTAATGGAGCGTGGCCAGACTCTCTGTACAAATGAAATGAATGTACGAGAGTCTGGTTATACCAGGCTAGTGTGGACCCAATTATAGCACTAAAACATGGAAAAGGTCAGATTTTCATGAAATGTCCTCTTTAGAGAAATGATAGAGCCATCTTTTGAGCCACATTGTACATTTTTTCTCTATAATAGTTTGCTTTTGAAACCAGTCCAGATATGCTCATTCAAATCATTTTATTACTTATAACCATTTGAGCGAATTCTGTTATTGAGTTGAGGGTTTTAAAAATGAAACTCTGAGCTTATGATTTTACTGTAAATCTTTCCTGAGACGCTAGTCCAAACTGTCAAGCTGAACAAAAGATTACAGATGAAATTAAAAAAGGCAGATTTTAGTCTCCAGAATGCTGCCGAGATGTCTGTTTTCAATTATGAAACCCACCCAACCGTGGTCCCCTCTTATTTTAATTCTTTTCCGAGCGACTACATGACGCTTCTTCCCAATGAATCACTAAAGTGTCATCTCAATGAATGTAGCATCACAAAGGATTAAATTTGGAAAACCAAACGTGACAATTGCACAGCCTTTCACCACAGTGCTTTTAAGGGCAAGAAAAAGCCATTTCATTTTAGGAGCGAATATAAATATATGGATATGGCTCAAACAGGACTAAACGTCCCTTAGGCAAAATGAGAATATTTGCGGCTTTTGACCAAAGAAACCCGGATGCTTACAAGAATGTGGAAATTCCAAAATGTATCAATTTAGTGTGGTGGGACAGTAATGGGAAATGAGACTGTTACTCTATGAAGGATATAAATATATAATTATTCTACAGAAGATTATACAGTGTGTCCACTTGCTCTGTCCTTTTTATCAATGCTTGGTCAGCAGTTAGTTTGTATCATCAGCTTAGATTTGTAGATTTACTCTTGGACAGATGTGAGGTCTAGAAAAATAGATGTAGATGTTTTAATCGGACGCATGTGTATTGTCATGGCTACGCCCCTTAAAACCGATGAACTTCCAGTTTGTATTTTTAATCGATCTGGGGTGCGTTTTCCAAAAGCATTGTTGGGAACTAAGTTAGCAACTTTGTTGGTTGCAATGCAATTTCCCATTGCCAACCAAGTTGCTAACAGGTTGGCAACGATGCTTTTGTGAAACACACCCCTGGCTAGTTTCTTAACTGATTTCTGAAACAAATACCTTGTAGAAAATAAAATGTTTTTGTTTGCTAAATAAGAGGGAAGATGATGAGCATGGGTCACAACTGTGCAGAGAAATTTGGCAGCCAGACATGAATTCAATGATGACCTGTAGCTAACATTGTATACATCCATTTTAGCTCAGTGTAATAGTTGATCCGCGTTAGATATCATATGAACAAAGGTAATTTACTTGTTATTTACAGTGTTGGGGGTAACGCATTACAAGTAGGCCTGTGCAAAAATATCGATATAGTTAACTATCGTGATAATTTTTTTTCCACAATAATGTGTTGATATGTCAATCTCTACTATCGTTATTTTTAAAAACCCATAAAATCCCTCTGTGTGCTTCAAACGCTGTAGTTGTCGCTGTTCAGTTCTCTGTTATATACGGCCATTTGACCAATGTCTCAGAAGTTAGCGGGAGTGAGAAAATGGCAGAAAATACCTGCAGCTTTTAAAGCTCACGTAGCACACGCTGTTTCTGCATTTCTGATATTAATCTGGAGTACCTATGGAGTAGTATGACATCCTTTATATCTCTGAAGAGTCTTTAGTTTAATCAGATTTATAAAAGAAAGATTAGCTTTACCGAATCTTTCCGATAACGTACGAAAAAATGAAGAAGGAGGAGTTATAACACGGGAGGAGCGAGTACGAGTCATGCAACACTATACAACACTGTTTTAACTTATGGTTCACTACATGTTCGTGTCATTTATATAATATACACGCGCCTATTTCCAACATAAGACAGAAGTCTTACTTACCACGTGTAACTCGTCATGAAAATCCACCGCATCAAACACACACGCAAAACTCCGCTGCTAATCCGGATAATAAACTATATCCATTGTTTCCATAAGGCTGGATGTCTTCTCCTTACATCCAAAAACACACTTCTTGTTGTGCCATTGTTGACTTTTGAAATTAAACAAAGCTGAGTGGCGTGATAAGCTGTTAGCAAGCTCTAGCGTCTCCCGCTGACTGACGGCTGGGCGGGGTTTTCCGGGGGAAGTTTTCCGGCGGAAGCCCATATAAAGAAGTGATACGTATCGAAAACCCCTGAAACGTCAGTTAGAACCGTAATCGAAAAAAATTAGCCGAAACTTGTACGAACCCTGGCGAAGTGCATTCGGCACAGAAATACTCTGAAACACGCCCAACTGCATTTTTGACACTTTGCCTACGTTTAGCATGAGGAAACAACTCTATAACTGTGTTAATAAGTCAGAATGCTTGAAATACCATTAAACCCCCCCTTTAAAGGTCGAAGCACTTTGGCATTAAAAAAGTCAGCTCTATTTTTTATATGAAAAAAAGAAAAAGTATTGCAGTGTATCGCGACATGCACAGCATCGTACATTGTATCATGACCCATGTATCGTATAGCGAGGCCCTTGCTGATACCCAGCCCTAATTACAAGTAACGTGCATTACGTAATAATATTACTTTTCTGAAGTAACGAATAAAGTAACGCATTACTTTTTAAATGTACACATTAATATTCAAGTTACTTTTTTAATTGTATTAATTTTATTTAAAAAATGATGTACTGAATTATACTGAATGTAGTCACATTATGCACTTTAACTGTGTGGAAACAGTTTGAGTCAGAAACTGAGATGGCAGGCCATAGCTCGACATTTTGTGATAATCTGCAATTTCTGAATGCAGAACTTTTCAGTCATAAAAAACACCTGCAAGGCCTGAAAGAGATAAAGCCTCAACCAAGAAAAAGTAACACAAAAGTAATGTAAGCATTACTTTCCGTGCAAAGTAAACAAGTAACACAGTTAGTTACTTTTTTGGGAGTAACTTAATATTGTAATGCATTACTTTTAAAAGTATCTTTCCCCTATACTTTTCGTCTATAACAAGATCGAGCACTGCTATAGGGGGAAAATCCTTCCATTTATCTTGCACAAATTCATTTTCAGCATTCATTCTCATGGGTGACATCATGCGACGTGATCTGTTTTCAATGGTGTTTTTTTGACAACATAATCTTTCATTGATCCATTTCTTTATAGTTATTGATCTGTTAAATGATTGATTGAAGTTCAGTCTCTGGCATCATGACTATAAGGAGCCTTCATTTTCAATAAATCCTTAGTATACTTGTACCATAATCCTTAACATAACTGTAAACTTTTGAGAGATTACCAGTATCCAAATGGGCTTTGAAGAAGCTTTTGCAAAGTAAATGTAATTAGGCAATAGAGTGCCTTTGTGGTAAACGTTCAGTGCGATTTTTCAACAAAACATGAATATTAAGTAAATAACATGTCCAGCCTTGGAAACTGAAATAGATGTTGATAACTCAAATCACTGTTTGTGTTACAGTCACAAATATAATTGTGCCATCAATACATTTCATCAATAATAATCTCACATACTGTAAACATCTTGCTGTCATTATGACCACTGGTCCGCACGGCTGTAGATCTGCATGCCAAAAAACTGATCTTTCACCAGTCCACATCCTTTGCCTACAGTACGTGACTCAGTGTTTTTCTGTCATGTGGAAAGAGTCACTCTGGGAAGCAGATAAACACTTCATTTCATCCTCACGCTGTTAATAGTGCTGTACGTGACACAGCATTACACAGTGGAATTTAATGTGACTGTAATTACAGTTGTTTGCCCTCTCCCGTGGTGGAGCTTTTTGCGCCTAAAAAAGCATTCGTCTAAAACATATGTAAAACCCAGCAGCGGTGCAGTTTAAAAATGTCATCCCACCCGCTGGTATAATCTCTCGCATAAAACAGCATGCAGGAAAATAACCGCTTTTCACGAAGAACTCTGAATTCAGCAAATTTCGATCTTGCAATAGCATTTTTAAGAATACAAGCCATTTATTTAATTAAGATAGCCTTCAGTTTGCTAGTTTACCTTATTTTTTGTGGTAGACCTTTGAGCTAGATGAACACATGGAGGACTTTAGGCTAATACATGAGTTGGTTGTTTCTACAGTATATTGTTTACTGTGCTGCATTATGTGTAACCTTATAAAGATGATTAAAAGAGTGTTAACGGTTAGCTACATTTGGACTTAACAGTCTATTTACATTTATTTGCTAGATAGGTAGTGAACTCATTTTAAATGATCCACAACAAAAGTAGCCTAGTATTAAATATTTTAATTAGGTTCTAAATTAGATTTATGATATCAAATGATCTGAAAACATCTTGCAAGTATCTTTTTCTTAGATTGCCTGAGGTTTATTTCTTACCATAAAATCCAGGGATGCCATCGCCTTACAGCATACAGTATAGCCTGAGACCAGACAACGTCTTAGTGGAACACATTTTTGTTACAGTAGGTGTATTTAAAGACACGGTGTACTGATTATGTATTTATTTATACCAGTTTATTTATTATTTATTTATACTAGCCTTCACAGAATGGTGACACCAAATAAAATAACAACTGTGACCCATCACGGAAACCAGTGACACAAGTTGGCAGCACTACTTTCTAGATAATGAGAAAGGTTTTTTTTTTTCAAAATTGGTGATTTTCGTTTTTTTTTTTGCAGAATCTGTTAGTTGAGATCACAAAGAAGCCTATCCATGTTTGAGAGAGAAGTTTTTGTACATTTAAAATCGTACATTTTGCGTTTAAAATTTGCTTGTTTTTCCAAAGATTCTAGCATGCAGCAGGTGCGTCATTGTCTGTGTGTATTTACATACTGGATAACCCAGCTTTGTTTGTTTTGTCTTTGCTCCCGCCCCCAAAGGAAACAGCGTGGCTACTTAATAGGGATAGTTCAACCCAAAAATGATGTCATTAATGACTTACCCTTATCTCGTTCTAATCCCAGAAGACCTCCGTTCATCTTCTGAACACAGTTTAAGATGTTTTAACATTAGATTTAGTCCGAGAGCTTTCTGTCCCTCCATTAAAAATCTATGTACAGTTTCCATGTCCAGAAAGGTCATAAAAACATCATCAAAGTAGTCCATGTGTCATCAGTGGGTCAGCTTGAATGTCTTAAAGCTTCAAAAATACATTTTGGTCCAAAAACAGCAAGAATTACGACTTCATTTAGCATTGTCTTCTCTTCCAGTTACCGCGTGAAGTCTAGTGACGTGACGTAGTGACGCGGCTGACCCGTTCCTCAAACATGTTTGCACAAAAAAAGCTGGGGCGCAACAGATAACAGTCAGCCGCGTCATAAGTCAGCCTTGTCACTGGCTTGTTCGACTTTATGCGACGCCGCAGTCGGATGATGTCAAAGTACCGTGAGAGCTATTCAAGAAATCTTACGGAGTAGTTTAATTTTGACTCGCTCTCACTGTACTTTGATGTCATCCGCCTGTCAGTTCTCGCAGCGCAGCATGAAGTCGAACACACACAAAAAGTTACACAAAGACTGTTGAATTCCTTATCTATTTGGCTACATGTTTTGTCTATCAATATTTTCCATGAAGTCATTGGTTGATGGAGGAACGAGCGAGCGATTGGTTACATCTCTAAAGGACATCACGTTTTCGACGGCACTGTTTGGATTATCTATTATACTACCTCCCTACTTTTAAATACCCTCTTTGAAAACTGGTTCATGTGTTTACCGGAACCTAAAGTGTAATCTCATATACAGTGTTACGACGTAAATAGTTCCCAGATTGTATATTATATTCTATTACGAGACATTCATGTGAAATCTGATGTAAGCAATAGACTATCTATATTTCACGGATTATACGCATTTGTGGACAAAAATGGTCATTGGATGATTCACACATCTGAAACAGACTGGATTCGACTTGTGATCAACACAAAGGTAAAAAGTCATGTTTATTTTTGCATGTTGTCATCTGGACTTACATACTACATATGATGCTAGAGCATCTGTATCTCAAAACGGCTTTACAGGGGGTATGGCTTAGCTAAATGAGATGTAAATGAGCCCTACTGTCAATCCCAGCAGGAGAGAAGTGAAACTTTTAGAGTCTATTTTCTCTGCTTTGAGGTTTTTTGAGTTCCTTGATTCAAATGGCCACAACTTCTCCAAATATCATCAGATTTCCATGTGTTACACATTGTTGGAAAGCTTAAAGACTACTCTTTGTATCTGTGAATAACTCAAAATGCCCCAGATCCGACTTGTGTCCCTGCTTCTGTAATTGGTCACAATTGTTTGCAATTTGGTTTCTTTGAAAACATACAATGTTTTTAATTTAAGACTTTTTGAGCGGACACCAACACAAGGAAAGTAAAAAATATATGTGCACTTCATTCTAAAAAAAAGTGCAAAATATCACTAAAGGTTGTTCACTGGGCCGTAATCATTTAGGGGAACCACTTTGAGTGCAATATAGCACCTATGTAGAACTTGGGTCTATATAGCATATACCATATCTACATAGGTGCTATATAACACTTAACAACCCAACCTCACGGCAAGTCGTGCTATAGTCATTAAATATTTGATTATTTTATCCGTGTTCATGGACACGATTTTCCGCTTTTTTCGTGCCATTGAGCACGAATGTCATTTCCGTGTCAGTCAACACGTATTTCTATAAATAGTTTTTTTGTGTTTGTGGCACGCTCTTCTTTTTCGTGCTCATGAAAAAAGCTGAAAATCGTGTCCATGAACACAAATAAATGTATCAAATATTTTGTGACTATAACATGACTTGCCGTGAGATTGTGTTGCACTTAATGTGGTTCCACTATGATTATGGCCCAGTGAACTACTTTTAGTGCTATTTAGCACCGGTTTTATGACATTAATTTATCATAAATTATTTGTGATTAAACCATAGACAAGTAAGGCTAATTAGCAACAGCACGTATGGTATAATCTTATGTTTTGTTTTAATTAATTTTTTTTCAAAGTTTGGCAATAAAGTTGTGAGAATATGCTCTAATATCAGAGACTTTTTAAGCCTTCTGAACATTTTCATATACAGACAGTTTGATAAAGCAGCTTATTTGACTCTCTGGGCTGTTGGCCTTTGTCTCTCTATCAACTTTCCATCTTTCCACCTTGACAAAGTCCAGATGGGAAAACAGAACAAACAGCTGCTGTGCTGGCTGGATAAAGCAACAGAAGGAAACAGGAGAGACAAAAGGAGCAACAATTCACAAGTATGATGAACATTGATATGCTGACAACATGTAGCTAAGACAACAAAAGCACAAACATCAGTAATAGTGGTGAAAGTTCTTTGATAAAAAAATCACCAGGAATCGTTTCTCTTGCTGTCCCCCCAAAACATGGCTCCAAGCTGTCAATGAGGCAGTATATAAATTATGTATACATTTGGTTCAGTACCAGGATGTACCTTTGAGGTACTAATATGCACTCTTTGATAAAGTACAAATATGAATTGTTTAGGTGCAAAGGTGTAAATTTTGAACGGGTATCACCCCAGTGAGAGCTAGTGACCTTTTTTCGCCTACATTGTACAGTATTTTACATTGAATGTTTACCATTTTGCAACAAAGTACTAGTTCTTATAATCTTATAACTGCTGGTTATTATATTAAGTTAAAATACCTGCACTTTCGAACAATTTCAGTATGATATGAAATATATCTATAATGTGAGGCATTTAGTTAATTTGCAATTGTGTAAATGAGACAATGAATAAATCAATGCCAGAGCTGACATACTGACATACTACTTTAAAGCAATACCTCATAAAATTTTTTAACTAGTACTCAATAACTACTGTAATGACAAAAATGTCTCATCTTTATACAGTATCTTAAATCCAACATTAATTCTTCCTTTAATTAATATCCATGTCTTTAACTGAAACTCTTTCATTAAAGTTATAATTTTAAAGGATCCGCTGTAATTTTCATTTCAGCATGTGGTTTGGGTGAAAACTGGAAATTGGTATTTTGTCTGTGTGTCCGTTAGAAGCTATAATTTTCAGAGATCAACAATTTTTATTCATGGATACATGAAATGGCTCCAGTGGGATGTTCAGCTCAACAGATGTTTGTCCCTCAAACAGTATTCCATTTCTCATAAACACTTGGAAAACAAAAATGCTGAGAAAGTTTAAGAGCGGAAAATACATGCCGAGTTCTGGCACAGCATGAACTTTATACAGGTAGTAAATCTTCTATTTGAGAGGCATAATAAGAAGATATAATGCAAACCACCCAGAAGACAAATTAAGGGATACGGAAGCTTGAATACATTACACATACTGTACTCTCAATTTTATAGCAACTTAAATTCATAAGTTTAAAACACAGACATGTTCGGATTTCATGTAGGGGTTAAAATGATCCACTTAATTCTGTAGGGTGAACAGATTGTAAAGAAACGTTAAAAGTATTTAAGCATTACTGTAGGTCAGGATCAGTTGCATGAATTCCAAAGATTGTGGGAATCATAGGAGTCCATTTTCAAAAATATTCAGTAAAACATGCGCGTGATACAGTACATTCCAGCGAGATGAGATATGTTTGCTCATGTGAAATCAAACTATCTTACTGAGTGACACAATAATCAGACACTTTTTCAAGAAGTTCTCAAAGTGTTCAACATACAACAAAAAAAGCATTTCCAATATCAGTTCTGAAAGCAAAAATGTTTTCCGAGATTCTTTGAAAATAGAAAAATTATTCAAATCTTTACAACTAACATATTACCATGGTATAAAATCATTCCACTTTTTGGGAAATTATCAGTATGTAGCTGCACTGTAAAAAATACGTTGCTGCCTTAAAATTTTTTGTTGAATCAACTTGGATTTACAAATTTCAACTTACTATTATTTATTAACTTAACTAGAGATGAGTTGTTATAACTACAGGTGAGTTGTTATAACTTATAAATTTAAGTTGACTTTTCTCAACTATATTTTATAAGTTGTGACAACTCATCTTTGTTGACATGACTTGTAAATCTTAGTTGATTTAACAAAAAATTTTAAGGCAGCAAAGTTTTTTTTCAGTGTGCACTCCAGTGTGATAAAAATGCATTACAAAACCATCTGCAAACTCATATTTAGGGTGGCACAGTGGCTAAATGGTAGCACTGTTGCCTCGTACAGTAGCTAGAAGATCCCAGGTTTGAGCTCTGGCTGGGTCAGAAGGTTTTTTTATGTGGAGTATTGCCTCTCCCCCAATGTGTTTATAGATTAACCTTTTCTTGCCATGAATCGAGGAATATGCTGGAATAGTGTTTAATAAATAAATAAATTAACTCATTCTGCAGTTATGTAAACCACAAGAAATTAACATACAGTGTCGGCGTCTATATTGTGTGAAAGTTATGCCACCTAACAGTGGCGGCTGGTCAATAGGGGGTGCTGGGGCGTCGCCCCCTGGAGTTGGCCAGAGAAGAAAGCTACTATAATATATTACAAAAAAGTTCAATATATAATGCAAATTATTACAAAAAAAAATGTTTAGTTGTACTATTTCACTGTTACTGTAGTCATGTTATCATTTATTTAAAAAAAATAAAAACTGAGTTTGTTGTGTGTGTGCAGGGCCGGCGTCATGGGGGGGCATTCGCGGGCAGTGCCCCCCCAAACAGGTTGTTGTGCCCCCCTACAAAGTTTTTTATTAATTTAATATATATCAAGAATAATTAAAATAAATTAAACATTGAATGTTTCATGACTTGTAATGTAATCAAATGAGGAAAATATAGTTGATATATGTTTTCTTTAATTAAAATAGACCAGTTTCTCTGATTGGATGTATTGCCGCGTATCACGCGTCTTATGTCTTTAGCATATTTGTGACTTGATACTAGCCACGCGTTTTTTCGCGGCATTTTATGGATCGTGTAAAATATGGATATTAGAACATTTAGAACGAATCAGCACCGCCTGCTTCATCTGACTTCATGCAAACACAGACTGGCTCAAACTCAGAGATTAGAGGTCGAGGTGGAATTTACAAATCTACAGGACACTGTTTAAAGGAAGTTTAATGTTCGTACACGCCGTCTTCAGCTATTTTAAAGGTAAGTTAGCGTTGTTTTAAATTACATAAGCTTAAATGTGAAGTGTGGCTATAGACCGTTAACAGCATTACGATGTGATTATGGTAAAGCGGCTTTTTTCAAGCCAGGACGCGGTGTGGGCTGCGCTATGAAACCCATTCATTTCAATGGCTTGCGCCGCGCGAGGGCGGTTTTTTGTTGCGTAGAGCAAAGCGCGAGCGCAGCAGAGCTCAGCTTGCGCTCACGTCGCGGTCGAAGTTCAATAGTTTTGCGCATAGTTTGTGGTCTTTGCACTTTATACAGGAAATGAGCTGACAGTCTGTACCAGTTGTATGAGTGTGTGCTTGCACTGTATTTGTTGTTTAATGTCTTGTTTTGCAAGTTATTGTTGCTATTGCGTGCCCCCCCCCGTTGTAAGCCAAATGCCCCCCTGTTAGTTATGGTCTGGCGCCGGCTCTGTGTGTGTGTCATGTTTGTGTGTCTGGGGCCGCCCCAAAAGAGTGTCTATGTAGGTCATAAAAAGGGTAAAAACATGGGACCTGAGGCTGAGCTCTAATTTTCTGGTTTCGGATTCACCCTGGGGCGCAGGACTGTGCGCCCCAAACCCTCCCACTTTTGTTATAAGCGATTCAATAATGTTTTTTATATGTATGAGCTGATAACATGTCCCTCCCACTTTCCAGATTGTGTGCCCCCGTCAATGTTATACACTGTCAGAAATAAAGGTACAAAACTGTACCTTTTCTGTCACTGGGGCTGTACCCTAAGTTTCTGTTTGGTACCTTTACATGAATAAAAAACAGAATACAATTTTGTGTAGATTACCGTACCTTTAGGACCTACATTGTTAGAAAAAAGTCAAAATATGTACCCTAGCTGTCAGTGGGGCAGCACCCTTTAAGAAGGTAATTGTATGGACCATTAGGTACAGATATGTAAACCTTTAGTACCAATATGTACCTTTGAAATACTAATATGTATTTTTGAGGTACTAATAAGCTCTCTTTGGTCCCAGCATGTACCTCTGAAAAAAATGGAATCCTTAGGTGCAAAGCTGTATATTTTTGAAAGGGTACAGCCCCAGTGACAGAAAAGATACAGTTTTGTACCTTTATTTCTGAGAGTGTATGACACTGACCACCGTAACTAGAACTACATTGTTTCAGCTTTATTGAATGTGATGTTGAAATATTATGGAACAATCCCATATGACCAAAATACACAAATCTTTGTCTTTTTGACAATCATAAAAGCTTTGATTTCTTGCATCTGGCATTTACAGTATACATTCCTTTTTGTTATAATAAAAAAATAGTTCCTTCAGTGATGGCCTCCAGCAAATTGTAACCTGCGGGTTGCCTGTTGACTGTATGCAGACTGATGGGATGACAGAGATGTACTGAGTTCAATCTCAGGATAAAAAGAGAAATGTAACAGAGTCATCTAGAGGACAGAGACTGAGGAGTTTGTCTTGATGTGTTTCCAATTTTCTGTTTAGTGCTTTGAAACAGATGTATTCTCATCATGCCACTGATGATTGAGTAAATGGTAGTTGCAACTGAGAAGATAAA
The DNA here is from genome assembly GCF_030506205.2 of Paramisgurnus dabryanus. Classification (NCBI taxonomy): domain Eukaryota; kingdom Metazoa; phylum Chordata; class Actinopteri; order Cypriniformes; family Cobitidae; genus Paramisgurnus; species Paramisgurnus dabryanus. The sequence continues at coordinate 29,341,171 of NC_133345.1, read as the reverse complement.
AGCACTGTGCTGAACTATGAAGTTAAAGATTAAAGAATTGCTTCTAATTCATATAATTCTTTGGTCCAAAACGGCAACATTACATCAAAGGCTACATGTTGTGAATCAGCTTTTGACAAAGATGTCAAACAAGATTCAAACCAATCAAACCATTTTCTGCTCAGATGTTTATATGAGCGTATATAGAATGATTTTGAATGTTATTAAACACTTGGAGTTGATTTGAGAATAATGATGTTTGCTTAGATTTTATATTTATTTGCGAAACGTTGATATCTCAAAACCACATCTCCGAATAAATCCTCTTTTCTTTGCATACACACAGCTGGTGAACATACATTTGGTACAAGCTAATGAAAATGATGTTTCTGACTGTTTCATCTCCAAAATAGTAACAACATCTCATGGAAGACTAAACATTCTGATTTCAATAGAGTCCAGTTCCAGTCCCAAGTGGGTCGGGTGGCCTTTCTGTGTGGAGTTTGGTTTACTACTCCAGGTTTCCTCCCACAGTTCAAAAACATGCAGGTTAGATGTATTAAAGAAATCAAATTGCCCCTCGACCTAATACTGTATGTGTATGAATATAGCCTTAGATACTGAAATGGCATTAAGATTAAATAATTCATTCATTTATAAAAATGCATATCACCCATGTTGTTGTCTTAGACAATGTAGGGATAAAAAGCACTCTTTACAGTTTGTCTGTTTAGGTCTACTGTAGAAACATGACAGTGACTTCCATGTAAGGTGTACGGAGATAAAAACGGCTCATTCTAAGCTAATAAAAACAATACAGTTTATTATGTAAGGTCTTTATACACTGCTGATAATATAGTTATGTATATTATATTGCATTTCTGTCAAGAGATCCTTCTAAAAGTTACACAATGCACCTTTAAGCTGTATGATATATAAAACATTTTGCTTGTCACAGTACACCAGGGGTGTCAAACTCATTTTAGGCTGAGGGCCGGATGGTAAATAACGCCATGAAGTGCGGTCCGGATAATTTTTTTAAACCTTAGTGTGCTGATAATTGTGTTAAAATTAACTAAACAAACCAATTAATTAGTTTGTTTAGCAAGAAAACCAGAGAAACACACAGCTCTGTGAAAACTACATTTCATAAGGTCACACTCATACTGTTCATACTATACACACAAATTTACATCTGAACAAAACCCACTGGCCTTATAGGTTGAAAAGCTTTAATTTAACTTCTTTTGGCTTAATGCCAAAATTATTTATAAACCATTCACTTTTCTTTGGAATATATTTGTAATGAGAACAGTCATTTAGAAAATGCTAGATGGGGCAGTGGCCCAAACCAAAAATGGCACTATGGGGGGTGGTACTATTATTATGGTTTTAATAAAGTATTATAAATATTATGTGTTATATTACTAGCATCAACTTAGACAAGTGATTATAATGGGAAATATAATAAGAATTAAAGTATGACAATCTGCTAAATATTCAATATGATTTACCTGCTGGCTTGATGGAGCTTTGAATCCATGTTTGCAACTGCTGTTAAAAGCTTCTCTTTCCGTTCTCTGTCGTTATTTTGTGAAGGCACTGGTGTTTTTTGTATTTTTTGTCTACAAAGTGTGCCAACAACAGCAAATTTAGTGTTTATATTAACTTAGATCTGATAGGGAACATTAAATCGATTAGACAAGCATTGTAACGTTAATAAGAATGAGGCTATTTTGTTGTTGTTGTTGTTTGCTTGCTAAGTTGTTAGCGCTTTTAGAACACTGACAGCAAATCATTACCGGAAGAAATACATAAACATACTTACAAATTACTAATTCTGCGGTTTAACAACTGATATAATGTAATGAATCTACCTGTTAATGCAACGAACTTCGGAAACTGTCGTCTTCGCTCTCCAGGCAGAGAGTGGACACAGAAATGCTGCGGAGCGGGCGGGAAAACACAAATCTTTAGCGGAGCGGTAACAATAAAACGGCAAGATTTTTGGGCACCGTGTTTACTCTATGTTCCGCGTTTTGCTGCTTTCCGCAAGTCTCTCATATTAAAAACGAACTAGACACCCGCCTAAAAGGGTTTTTAAAATATGTATTTAATAAAACTGTATAAATCATCATGCGGGCCGGATTGGACACCTTTGCGGGCCGTTTCCGGCCGCATGTTTGACACCCCTGCAGTACTCTCTAAAAAAAAGGGTTCCATATAGAATTCTTGGAGGGCAAATAATTTTATTAAAATGGTTCTATAATTCACGTTTTGTGACTGAAGTGTATACTAAAGATTACACAATAATTACAGACCTACACAACTCATTCACAAACCTTTGTGTGTCAATAGGCTGTGGTCAAATAAAGAGAGAGTCAACAAATAGGCTATTCATATTTATTGTATGGTTTATTTCCTGTGAGTTTTTTTATGCAAGTTTGTACATTAAAAAGAAACTTACACTGCAGTTTGCGTTTTTGGTGAAAAACCAAATGTTTTTTTTATTTTGTACATTCTATATTGTCAATGTTTAATTTAACCTGAAGGGGCACTATGTGCGTTGCACCATACGCGAAGATGAGCCTCGAGACGTGACAGTTCGGACTCCGGACCGGCATTTCTGCTTGTTGGTACCCTGAGGTAAGTAAACTTTCTACATTTTTTTTAACGATATTACTGAAATATTTAGTATAATTATTTTATATTTATTTTGTTAGGTCTATGGTGATACTAGAAGCTACATTTATAATATTTACCTCAGTTAAAAAATACTGCTGGTAACGTTAAAGCACTGACGGGCTTCGTCAACCGTCAGTTATAAAAGCTCTGTTAAATAAATTTTGTTCCGGGTTTTAATGAATTACGTTACAGTCCTGCTTTATTTCTTTGTCATTTTAAATTAAATTGCCAATCACAATAAGACAGCTGTGTTGTAAAGACGCGTCTGTTGGAGTCTGTCTGACCAGTGTGAAACCCCTGTTGGCAGATGTTGGATCAAAGTCAATGAGACTTTAGAATGTGGTTGTATGTTGGTGTCTGTTGGAGTTGGTAGTTGTCTGACCAGTGTGAACTGGCCTTTAGTCGTTTTGGATGAAAGCGTCTGTCAAATGTGTAAATGTAAATGATACCTTAACATGGTCTCTAGGCAACTCACTGGGTTTTGGAACAAATCATTTGTTGTCATCTTTGACCTTCATTAGAACTTACGCTAAAAGTATCCTGCAGGCATGGGTGGATCTGCAATTTGCGTTTAATTTGAATGCATTTAGGGCACTGATGCTAATGATAAATAAGTAGAGTGAATAATACGCCCTCAGTTTATTTTCGCTACAAAAGGATAACAACCTCATGGGCCCTTAAGAACTTGAAAAGTTCAACCTTCATCATTTTCCCTCAAAGGCATTTAGCCCGAAAAAAATTACAATTTAGATCTGTTATCATCATTGCCGAACTAACAAGCTGCGCTTTTAAGAACCACTTAAGAACTAATTTCCCCAAATTGAGGGAAATCTTGTTAGTGCTTGCCAGCCAAACTAGGACAAAGTGGTGAGTGTGTCTTTTTCAGAGTAGCTGTAGATATTTAAAGGAATAGTCTACTCATTTTCAATATTAAAATATGTTATTACCTTAACTAAGAAGAGTTGATACATCCCTCTATCATCTTAGTGCATGCACGTAAGCGCTGGAGCGCGCTGCGACACTTCGATAGCATTTAGCTTAGCCCCATTCATTCAATGGTACCACTCAGAGATAAAGTTAGAAGTGACGGAACAGCACTTTTGGGAGTACTTCGACTCGGCGCAGTAACACCCTCCTTCTCCCATTATGAGAGGGAGAAGGGGAGCGGATTTTTCAGGCGAGTCGAAGTACTCCCAAAAGTGCTGTTCCGCCATACAATATAGTTCCTCTTTTAAATCCGCTTAGAAAAGCGCTACGTTTTATTTTGTACCACCAAACTTGCTCGTATAACTACTCGTCTTAAATAGGAAAAACGTTGATGTGTTTGTTCACTTCTAACTTTATCTCTGGGTGGTACCATTGAATGAATGGGGCTAAGCTAAATGCTTTCGAAGTGTCGCAGCGCGCCCCAGCGCTTACGTGCACGCACTAAGATGATAGAGGGATGTATCAACTCTTCTTAGTTAAGATAATAACATATTTTAATATTGAAAATGAGTAGACTATTCCTTTAAGCTACTTAAATATACATTCTGTCATGATGAATTATTGATCATTTATACATATGTCTATTTTGTGTAAGCACACAGTCAAATCTGTATTGAGATTTGATCAAGTGAGGTTTTGAAATGTTTAAACTGCATCAAAAGGTTCACAGATTCAGTCATAATATTGAAAATTTGTACTCTAACTGATCATCACCTACTGTACTTGTGTAATGATATTACTTAGTGACCAAATCAATGACATAGTCATAGAATTAAAGTTTACACCATTACTTGCTCTTAGGGTTGTTCTAGGGTTTGTCATACAGTATAAATGCATTTTCATCACAGAGTTCTTCATATAAAGTCATCGTATGGCTTCAGTTCGCAAGGTTTGCAACGCGAATGGTTTGTAATACTTTAATACTGTTTTATGCAATAATTACCTGTGACCAGTGTTCGAATTATGTCAAAGCTTATGGGGGGTCCCCTACCTAAGCCCCACCCCCTGTCCAAGCTCCACCCCCCTCATTATAGGGTCGCTGTGATTTGACAAAGTAAGATGTGATCCAGGATCAACAATAATCTGATCCTGGTTTTAATCAAAGGAACCCCAAATTAACCTTAACTCAAACCCTAAACATTTTTTACCCCTAACATTAGTGTGAAACACTGGCAAGGCGAGACATTTTAAACAGAACATGGGTAAAATAGGGTGGACCGCAATGCCTACTCTCAAATTTACACATTTTTATTAGTATTGGTTAAATGGATTACATTGCGTTTTTAAATCATAGATCGAATAATTTACGGATCAGCAAAATTGGGGCTAGGAAAATGAAATAAGAACAAATTAAGAAATGATGAGCATATAAAAATAGAAAAGAACAAAGTTAAAAATAAAGTAAGATCTAACAGTAGTATTTAGGTATAAATAGAATCAAATAAACATTAACACTGTCTTCTTTATTATATAAATTAAATATAATTAATCTTTTTAAAGATACAGAAGTGATTTTCCTTTGTTTTCTGTTGTTTAATTAATATAAATGACAGAAACACAAGCAGATAAGGACTTCTACTTTCAGACCAACACAAAGATTTGACTTCTTTCTGAACTGTTTGCACTCACTTTAAGACATAACTGAATGTTTTTATGAGAATTGGTGCATGTGGTTTTTCAAAATAATTTTGTGTTTGCATGCTTTAGAATCGCGCGTCTCCGTGCGTCCGCTTATGGGTGTGTCCATTTGAGTATGGGTGCGCGTCATTGCCTGTGCACACACAAAACAGCTTACTTTAACATCTTGCACTCAAATTGTTTAAAATCGCTTGCATGTTAACATTTGCAAGGTTATAAACCACACATGCAAAAGAAAAGTTTTCTATAAATAGTTATTTATTTCTGAATGATGCGTATTTGAGCGATTCGACTATAGGCTTATTTATTATCATTTATTACACGGCTCTCTGGAATGCTTGATTCTGATTGGTCAGTTGAGACATTTGCAGGTTCGTTCTTTTCAAATAATAACCGCTCCAAAATAATAACGCATGGCCGGACTACTTGCACGAGTAAAATCGCTCCGCGCCAATAAAGATCAATAAAGATTACTGTCTGTTTGGCGCCATCTTGTGACAAACACTCGACAACCACGACAAGACACAGAGAGCTTACTGAGACTGAACTTGACAAAATAGAGCATGACAGCTACGAAGCCAACACACAAAAAAATTCAGAATGGGGATTAAAACTTCTCAAAGACTGGCTAAAAGAGAAAAAATGGAGACAGACAAGTATGAAGCAGAGGATCTTAATAAGGTATTACGATCATTTTATGCATCTGTGCAAAGTTTCGCGGAAGGATAAAAATGTTAATTTAAAACAAATATGCCAATTAATGTTTCAAATTCATATTCATGTCCAGTTTTTTTTCTTATGTGGCAAGTAGCCGTGTAATAAGCGGGATAATGTAGAGGCAGCCGGTAGTTATTGGGAAATAAGCCCCTTCAGTGTGATACAAGACCCTCCGCTTCGCGTCGGGTCCTGATCACACTGTCGGGGCTTATTTCCCAATAACTACCGGCTGCCTCTACATTATCCCTTACTTATGTGTGATTTCTTCTGCTTTCCCAAAAAATATATTTTGTGTTTCTTGACTTGGTGGACCAGCTGTCAATTTGAGTGTGTAGCCTCGCCACTGTTATAAAACAATAGTTTGATAAGAATAAAAAAGCCCTAACTCTAAAGATTACTAAACATTCTTAACGTCACTGAGGTGAATATAATCCACACCACACGCAGACAGAGACATTAACTCGTCTGTCAATTCCTCCAGAAAACAGCGGGAGGCGCACTTGGGAGTTTATATTTATTTCAGACTGAAATCATTTGAATTAGTTTATTGTGAAAATGGTACGAAAAACGGACAGTAGCCTATCGCTTTGTGACAGCGCAACATGAGATTTTTAAATTCATGTTGTATTTTAATTTTAATAATAACCAGGGGACCCCCCTAATTTATATTTTTGTGGTTTATGGGGGGTCCCTCTAGGCTTATAGCAGGTCCGGGACCCCCCCAGACCCCCTTCAATTCGAACACTGCCTGTGACTCTACTTTTACTTACGTGTTGTGTTTCATATGGTTGAGAAGAAGTGGTTGGGTTTAGGGTTAGATGCTACAAAATATCTTTAAAACCATAAATGTTTAAGAAACCGTTTTTACATTTACAAACTCATAAAAGTATATGTGTCTAATCAGATGTATAAGGCAAAAACCTTAAAACATAACAACATGTTGTATAAGCTACTGCCGCTAGAGGACACTCATCCCTTAATACGTCACTTTACGTCGAAATAAGGTGCTTGCACAAACGACAGTCATAAGGAACAATTAAGATAGAAATTGTGACCTAACGGTGGTCTTTGGACAATAGTGGGCGGGGACTGGGCAAAGTGACGTCAGATCCCATGAGACATATTTATTTATATTATAGAGCTTTATCAAAATTTCAATGTTTTTGGCAAAGTATTTTCCTAACCTTAACAAAAGAAGTTATAATTACCTAAACTGTTTTAACTATTACTCTCAATTTTCAAATTAAACAAATAAACAATTCTCTCACCTCATTTCTCTATGCGGTTTTGGAAAAAACAAATCATGTGTAAAATATAACATTTTATCCCTTTTACAGCATTTCTGATGAATGTAAGAAACACAGCACTTTATCCAGAGGGAAAATCTTTCACTAACTAGACAGCTATTCATTCCAAACATTGGTTTTGCTCAATCTAACTCACTGAGACGCAGTGAAGAGAAGTGGTGTGGCGAGGATGTGTGTGTCTCAAATCTCTCTGGCATTTGTGCATTGGTCTGTAACCCCTCTCCCTACTGTGTGGGCAACACTGTAAGATGTGGCTTTATGATTTATTGCCCTTCTTTTCCTCTGAATCAGCAGGGGCAGACCACACTGTGACTTACATCAGTCGGGAAACCTGACAGTGCTGACATGTTAACTGGAACACAGGAGGCACAGAGGGAATAGGAAAGTGAATCCGTACCTTTATCTCAAGTGGCATGTTACAGCAATTTATTCAGTTCAATATAATAAGAGTTTGCACTGTAGCATACATACAGTATAGTTGAATGGAAAAAAATATGTGCATAGTTTGCAAAAAAAAAGTTTATTTTGATTGTAACAAGAATACCATAATAGTTATTGTAAGCAGAGCTAAAAACACAAGCAAATGATACAATTGCGTCATCGGCGTTCATTTGAATGGATAAAGGTTTAAATGTTTATATGAGAACTCTGACCTTGGTGGTAGCCCAACCTAATGTGTTTAGTTTGACAGCAGCGAGACTCATTATTCATGTATTCTATAATCCTGACTCACAAATCTAAACATAACCATAATGAAGATTGGTTAAGTATTCCCGTAATTTTGCCCAGTATGAGTCAAACCGTTTAAAAAGTTTTTAAACTGTTATAATTGTGGCCAAAGTTGGCTTCTTTAAGAAAACAAATTTGCATGTTCAGCCGCTTCTTTAAAACCTTTTGTGTCTTTGTGATGCAATGAACAGTCAGACCAGTGGAATACATGCATCTATATCCAACCACAAATATCCAAAACATCTTGCTATTTCCTCATTGGTCGCTATCTCAACCACCATAATGAAGCATTGCAATAAAAAAACATTTTAAGAGTCCAAGAGTGTATCTTTCCCTAAGGCTTATTAAAAAAAAGAAATTGGGATTCTGTCTGGCCCTAAGTACTGGCGCCTATCAAGACAGCTGTGAAAACAATCTGTTTAACTGGATTTCACAACTTGCGAGCAGAAAATCATTTCATATTTCTCACACCTGCCTGTGTATGTTCGCATGTGTGCATGTGTGCCAGGATTTCTCTGGAAGCCAAGCTGATAGACGAAAGGTCGTATCCAGTAGGGCTATATAAGACAAGAAAGAGTTTATAGCCAGAGCTCAGCTCTTTTACATCACTTACGGTACAATAGTGAGAAAAACAATAAAGTATTATGTCATAAATCATAAGGAAAATAAGTGTGCGCTGGACAGAAACAGTAAGTATGCTTGTACTGCGGTTAACATTTTGTGTTATTTAAAGTTTAAATAAGATTAATAATTATAAGTATGCTATGAAAACATTTTCTTACAGTAAAGATATAAGATAAGCCATTGGCTGGAGCTCTGAGCATGCAGTCAAGATATGCTTTGCACATTACTCCAAAGAGTTTATTTAACGTAATACAAACTCACCATAGATTACAAGATAAAAAAGGTTGTGTAATGATCGATACATTAGATTACACATATTAAAAGAATTAGTGATAGTTTAAACTCTTTTGGATAAGTTGCTTTCCAAGTCATGATGTAAAATATCACACATGCTATGCTATGGAGCTTGGAGATTATAAAAAGCATACACTGCAAAAAATGATTTTCAAGAAAAAAAATTCTTAGTACTTTTGTCTTGTTTTCAGTAAAAATATCTAAAAATTCTTAAATTAAGATGCTTTTCTTGACGAGCAAAAAATCCCAAGAAAATAAGTCTAGTTTTTAGACCAAAAATATCAAATTTAAGTGATTTTGTGCATAAAACAAGCAAAAAAAATCTGCCAATGGGGTAAGCAAAATTTTTTTTTCTTAAACACTAAATTCAAAAAATATTAAAGAAAAATTTGGTTACCTCATTGGCAGATTTTTTTGCTTGTTTTATGCACAAAATTTTTGTTCTAAAAACTAGAATTATTTTCTTTGGTCGTTTTGCTCATCAAGAAAAGGCATCTTAATTTTTAGATATTTTTACTGAAAACAAGACAAAAATACTATACTTTTTTCTAGTGTAGTTAAAACAACGGGTTATGCTGTGGTATGTAGGGGAGATTAAAGTACCATGTTTCATTTTTATGAACAAAATAAAAATGATATGAAATTTGCATAATATAAATTCTCAACATAATGCAACAGTATTAGCAGCGGGACGAAAGTAACACTGGAACTTCTGACATTTAAACCTGATTTACTTTAACTCTGAAAAACTCTGAATAGGCAAACTTCAGGATGTGTTACAGCACTAAATAACCTGTAGATTGATCAGTACTCAAAAAATTACCCGCTTTAGGTACACTCTCAGAAATAAAGGTACAAAACTGTACCTTTTCTGTCACTTGGGCTGTACCCTTTCAAAAAGTACAGCTTTGCACCTAAGGATTTCATTTTAGTACCTCAGAGGTACATACTGGGACCAAAGAGAGCTTATTAGTACCTCAAAAATACATATTAGTATCTCAAAGGTACATATTAGTACTAAATGTTTACATATCTGTACCTAATGGTCCATACAATTGGGTGCTGCCCCACTGATAGCTAGGGTACATATTTTGACTTTTTTCGAACAATGTAGGTCCTTAAGGTTCGGTAATCTACCCAAAATTGTATTCTGTTTTTTATTCCTGTAAAGGTACCAAACGGAAACTTAGGATACAGCCCCAGTGACAGTTTTGTACCTTTATTTCTGACAGTGTTTGTACTTACCATGGACGAAAACAGCATTTTGGAAACCCATGGAAAACGGTGAAGAAATAACTCAATATTTTTCAGCTCTGTCAAGCCTGGCGTGCTAAAGACGCTGTCATAGTTTGGAATGCAAATGTAGTTAGGGCTCTGAGAAAATTGCATTGTTACTTTCGTCCCACAATACTTTTGCCCCAGTTCTCCCTAACCCGGTACTGTTGTAACTATTGTACCCCAAAGCAAGTCTATATATCCAAATGTATACATATCTGTAACTAAATGGTATATTACGACCTTTTAAAGGGTATCGCCCCAGTAAGAGCTACGGACCATTTTTTCTTATAAAAATTGTTCAGTTTTGTCTTTTCGTGACAATCTCTTACACTCTGTAAAGTCTTTGTACCACATGGCATATTTTGGCTCATTGCTTTATTCTAATAGAGCGCAGTGCAATAATAGTCTGCACAGAATAAAATAGTCTGTCCCAGTATGGGTTTCTTTAACAATGAATCTTCTGAATCACCCTGCCTTAAGCAGGTGATTTTCACCATCAATTTGCATCCTGGCTGAGAAATGAGATCAAGCCCTTTGAAAAAACAGAGCTGGGGGTTCAGTAACAAAAATAAAATAATTTCTGCTTGAAACCTTCTTTTTAATCTGCATAACAATATGTTTTGATCACACTTTGACACTAAACCTTCGTAATATTGGCTCGTCAAAATATGCTTCACGTTTCTCTGCAGGTATCATGTAATTTTCATTTGGACTTCCTGTTTGTTTGCAAATGTTAGGTAGAAAGCCAAAAACAATGTCTTAATAAGTTTCTGCTGCAGACGCTTCGAAGGAGTTTATGATAAAAGAGATGCTTGCGTTTGCCAGATGCTTACTTAATCTCATGTATAATAAGTATTTGTAGTTGTAGTTGTAAGTATGCGATTATTTTGTGAACATGAGCATCTCTTTAATCATAAATCCTTTTGACTCGTGTGCAGAGCCGATCTGCCCTATAAGCTGGCTACGCGAGCTGCGTAGGGCCCCACACCACCAGGAGGCCCCCTTGTTCTTAACTTCATGCAGCGCTGCACAGACCAGCTTGCGGATGACATCATTGTGCCCCGGGAACCATTCGAAATTATAACAAGCAGTCTGATCTCACGATACTTTCATGCAGTTGTCGGTCCATCTATGCAGCTCCACATCATACGGATATTAAAGCTATCCACCCAGAGAAGGAAAGACAAGCGCCATTAAAGTGAAGTAAAAAGATTAAGAACACAAAATTCCTATTTAGTCTTGAATAACCATGCAATGGATTTATAAGAAACACTGCATTCCAAATCCCTAGATTCAGTTTTAGTCCAGTGTGTTTTGTTAGAAATGCTTGTACACATTAATAATTAAAAAACAATTATATGTGTTAAAAAATAAACACATTTATTCATGCAAGATGTTGCGTGACTCCTGTTAGCATTTTAAAACAATGCACGTTAGGTCTAATGATTGCATATTTAGAAAATTATTTATGTACTTTGGTGTGTTTATCTGTGGAGTCTGATCATGCCTTCGTTTTTTAACAAATTTTAAAATCTGTTGAGTTATTTGTTATAGTTCTTCTGACAGCTATTTTGGTTTTATTTTATTCATAATTTTAAATTTCCCTGATAATCTACATCTCTTAAAAAAATGGCGGTATATTTGGCAGTAAACCTTGTTTTCTAAGTACTAATGTAATAGATCAAGGGCTTTTCATAAAACATGTGTCAATGTTATAATAAGTGTCACAGTGAATGTTTTTTATGAATGTGATGACAGGGCCCCCTCACAAAGTTGCTAAGGGCCCCCAGAAGGCCAGGATCAATATGGCAGCAGGCACTTATTTTGACAAGAGGCATGATGCACATGGTTGACATGATGCAACAAACACATATTTTAAAAACACGAGCAACACACATGACACTCCAAACACATATTTTAAATTCGCACCCCTTGGAAGAGAAGTCACCGGCCTCCACTGGATTTTACTTCATAAAGAGGTGTTGTTGTTTTTTTTTGCTTTAATTTTATATTGTGTGGTAACCATTTTATTAAAGCAATACGGCACTCGACACTAGTGCTGTATTGTGAATAAGTCATGTCTGAGGGCCGTTGTTAGCACCTACATCCCCTTTAGCCATGACTTATTCATAATACAGCACAACTTCTCTTACCTTATTGCTTAGATGAAACGTGCTCCATTGAACTGTTAGCACTTAATATTACGATTGTGGGTTTTGCAAAACTCTACTCCCCTCAGGATTAGATGTTGTAATTTTGCTAATGAATGCAGAGCTCTGTGGGATAGATGACCCTTGGTTAGGTGTGATTGTTCTGCGGTTGAATGTAGTGGCCTCAGTGGTATGTGATAGTACTCTTGGCGGCTGTTAAATAAGAGATTTCCTTTCAGGTCGGTGTGTCTGCTGATGGGCCTGTGGCCTGGAACCCAGCAGGAGATAAAATCAGAACAAGAACTTTATCCTTACCGCCAAGCACAGAAAAGTCAATCTTAGCACCTTTACAGTTACAGCAAATGAAGACATTACAGCTGGGCCTTAAAGGGATTGTTCACCCAAAAACAGAAACAATGTGATTTTTACTCACCCTTGGGCTGTCTGGTCTCCAAATGTCTTTCTTTGTTCTTCTGAACCCAAACACAGATTTTAAAAAAAAAAGTATTTTTGTGTAATAATTTATAGTTATTTCATTCTGTTTCATAAGCATGCACCCTTTACAGATTTAAAATATAATAAATACAAACATAATCCAAGAGGAGGTGAGGCTGACTGCAAGCACACAGGGCAGGTCTGAGACGGTCACCATCCAATCCCATAGTTACAATTCATCCAAGCTTTAAAGGGCCCCAAAGGTGTTAAATAAATGACTTTTAACTCTTTCCCCACCATTGATGAGTTATCTTGTCAATTAAGAAAAAATATTTGCATAAAAAAGTGTTCCTGGTGAGGTTTTATGTTAATCTGGAATACCGCGTAATTATCCACTAGATGGCGCATTTACCCAATTTATAACAAACTGAAGCAAAAAATGATTTACTAATTTTAAACTCTGTGTATGTTTTGATAATTGTTTGGAATCTGATCTCTAAAAAAATCCTTCACAAAAAAGCTTTTTGCTATTTTTTTTTTTTTTTTTAGGAAATATACCCATATTTAAGAGTTTCTAAGCAGAGGAAAAATATATAGATAGGATGAGACGTTTTTTCCAGTTTTGTTTGTTTGGTTATTGTTTGATTGAAAGGGGAAGGTCTGTTCTTTCAATTGATATATTTGTATTTTGTTTATATATTTTTAGAAGAAAATTTTCCTGGAAGGAATTTTGTGAAACTTTTGTGAAAATCACAAAAAATGCTGCTGGGCAACTTTTCAAAAAATGGCTGGTGGGGAATGAGTTAAGTGTCCTGAAGACATTTACTCTACCTTGTGTTTTAGATATTACTGTTGTTTCATAGCATTTTTTGGGTCCTTTTGAAGCTTGAAGAGGCATTCACCATCCACTCCTTTTGTAACCATACAATCCAAAACAACAAAAATCTATGTTTTAAAAGAAATTGGGGAAATAAACAACATGGGTAAGTAAAAAATTACAAAGTTTGTTTTATGGGTAAACTATCCCTTTCAATCTGGTCTAAAAGGAGAAGGGACCTACAGCACCAATGGAGATCATCATGTGGAAATGTCTTGAATGTGATGTAAGTATTTGGTGACCCATCATCTATTTTCAACAAATAATGTGGACCACAGATTAAAAAGTAAACTGTAAAAAATTATATATTTATTTATTTATTTTAGTACATTTAACTAAATAAAATTAGAAAATTCTTTTTTTTGTATTCTTGTTTTTTTTTTTACAAATTTCTGTAAAAATAACACAAAAGGGTGAGTGGTTCTAAATGAACACATTATTTAGTAAACTTTATCATGTAAAGTTTGTAAGAAGGAAATTAAATAAATAATTATGGGTTGAAACTATATTAATTATTTTAGTAAATATAACAAATAGGCATTGGACTAAAAATAATACACTGGATTTACTTAAAAATATAGTGCATAATTTTTGCATCCACTTTTTTGAGTAAATTTTAAATGGAATTTTAAGATCAAATTTCTTAAACTTCTATGTAAAACTTGCTTAAAAAACTGCAATTGCTTGAATTGCTTAAGATTCCATGTAAAACTATAATCAAGAGCCGTTTCTCAATGTCAAGGATACTTCCTTGGCAGGACTAGTCCTTACAAGTCACTTCCTTCAGAGGCGAGGCGAGGCTCCTTTTAAGCATTCGGAGAACACGTTAAATGGAACAGGCTAGCAAGTGCACGTCATTACGTCATTACGTGATTGAAAGGTGTGCTTTCGGTGCTGCGCGCAGAGGATTGTGGGTGATTTCAGCGCGTGAAGAGCGCGAAGGATACAAATTTGCATCCTTTCCTGTATATGGGATATTTGTCGAACGAAGGACTCAGTCCTTGGCTGAAATTTCGAGGATCCTCGACATTGGAACAGTCCTTCGACGGACGTCGATGACGTAGCATCCTCGAAATTCTAGCTTCCGAGGATCCTTCCTTGACATTGGGAAACGGCTAACGACTTTGCTGCTGTAAAATGGCTGCAGCAGGCGTAGTGATATTACGCACTGCCCGAAAATAGTCCCCTGCCATTGAAAGTTATTAAGGGGACTATTTTCGGCTGCTGCGTAATATCATTGCGCCTCCTGCAGCCATGTTACAGCAGCAAAGTCCTTGATTATTACGCCAGAATGAGAGTATAGTTCCGAGCCATATCTGCCTAGAAAATCCATTTAATTTTGTGTTGGTCTTAGTACACGATGTAACTACAGAAGAGTCAAGTTTTAATTAAGAAAAATATCAAAACTCTTTGGTTATTTTTAGCGTGATGCTAATGGTCTAATCAGATTCAATGGATTATGCTAAGCTATGCTAAAAGTGGTAGCACCAGACCCAGAGATCAGCAGAATGGATTCCAAAACGGTAAAAATGTTTAACTCTAGGGGAGCTGGAAAATGATTATGTTTTTAAAAAAAATGTCCCTTTAACACAAATGTTTCCTTTATGGATTTTTCTCATGCACTAATATGAAAGACATTTATAACCTCTAAAAATCAGTTTAAACTATTGAACAGTTTCCAAATGCTTTCACTTTAACCTCATCTTTCTCTTTAGCAGACAACATGTTAACAATGTGCAACCTCACTATGCAACAGCTGCATATCAGTTTCAGCAAAAATACCCTTTTACCTCCTCAATCCCAAAACTTTTTAAAGTATGAATTATTGACCAACTCTCAAATCCATGTGGTTTTGTTCTTTCTAGACACGGTGGTCTGCGTGACCTTCTATCTGCTGTCTTTTCATCGATACGTTCTCCCCAGATGAGAATGGTCATAAAATCATGGTCCCATTAAAATCAGTGGATGCAAAAAATATTTTTGGCCTGAGATGCTAAGAAGGATTATAAGTCCGCATTGAGTCCTTATGACCCACATCTGCTTTGGAGTGATCCAGGATTGGGCCTTTGGCCCTGGAGGTGCTTCATCAAATGCTCCAGAGATTCAGCTTGAGACTGGAGAAAGAAGATCAGGATGTCCAGCAGACTTCACGAGAATCATCTTCTTCACGGTGAGCCCACTCATAAACCCCAGATGCTTTTGAATATCAGAAGAAAGAAAACAATGTGCTGGAGTTATCAGGCTTCATCTACAAAATGTAACATTTTAACCGATTAATTTCTTAATACATAAAGATTATAATGATAAACTTTGTATCTTGTACAAACTGAAGTCCCCAATGTAATGTTTTTAGTAAGGCATGTTTGTTAAAACTAGTTATATTTCCTAATAAGGCCTTGTCCTAAAATAATAGTCCAGGAAACCACTTCTTTGATGCGTAACTAATACGGATATGTCTGAGACAGAATCAAAGTCTTGTTTAAGCGACATAGGTAAAGGGAGGAAAGTCATGGTGGGATGAAGAGATTGCAACAGATGGCTTCCACAGGAATTCTGTCCTCTGTGGAAACGGATACGCAGGTGCCAGGAATCATGCACTCGGCAGGATGGGAATCAACAAAAAAGGTTCTCATTCCGTTGCCTTTCAGCACGACTGGTGAAGCCGTAGACGTCATTGTGAAGAACCAACTTGAAAGAAGAATAATCTGATACATTCAATACATAATAGCCATGTAAGCCTGTTTGAAATATGTAGCAGATGCAAAGTGAATGAAAAAAAATAAAAATTAATTTAGGTCAAATGGGGTAATGTTACAGCCACAGACATTCATGTTTAGGGAATTTATAATCTTTTATTTTTTATTTTTTTTATGTATTGTTATAGTTATTTGATAAACAAAATAATAATACTAATACTACTACTAATAATAATTATAATAATAATAATTGTAATTGTATGCAAAGTGGCAATACAGAAAGGACAAACCATTGGATTAATTAGACTGAAATAGAACTAATCTTTCAAAGCTTGAACGAGAAGGGTTAATGATGCCACGTTGTATATTTTTTATTGCATCAATGTTGATTGACAGCATTGTGTAAATGTAATGATAATACTGTGATGGGCTATACCAAAGTTATATGTGTCATCAATAACAGTGGTCTGTAGTCTATAAAGAATATTAATGTTACCATCTAAATGGATTTTAAAATGTAAAAATCAGCGACAATAGTGTAATCTGAGAAATATTGGAGTTACCTTCTGAATAGAGCTAAATGAGAGAGTTTATAATTTCTGTTGCCTTTTAGCGCCATCTTGTGGAATTAAAAGGAAAAGGCGCAGGTTTGTTTTGGTAGACTTTAAAGCATATCTATTTAATGTGTGTTTTTTACAAATATTTATGTTGTGCAAATATTTAAAAACTTTAATAAATATTGAATGTGTTATGGTGTTGATCTGCCAGGAGCTTTAACACCATTATAAACACTCTGTGTAACACAGATTTCAGTGCTCACATTACTTCTGAACACCCTGTAAATATAAGTATAGGCTTGTAGCCTTTCGTACAAGAACTGATACATTTTTAGAAGCACTTTTTGGATTATATATCTGTACCCACCCGCTTTTAACACTGTCTCTGTAATTGATCTCTAACTAAGCATAAACGTCAACAGGAAAGTGATGTTTCTCTGAAATATCTATAGCCTATTGTATTATAAGATTAGTGTGTATTTTAGTACATAAATAATGTCGACGGTCAGAAACAGGGATGAGGTGGAAAACGCCAACCTTGAATGTCAAAGCTCAACGTGGGAAGGACATCAAAACCAAACGTAAGACAAACGTCAAAACGCAACAGCTGCTTGACGTCAAAACCCAATGTCGGCCTGACGTCAAAACCCAACGTAGGACGGACTTCAAAACCTAACGTGGGACGGACGTCAGAACCCGACGTTGGATTAACGTCAGAACCCGACGTTTGACTGACGTCAAAACCCGACGTCTGCTTGACATCGGGTCATAACTGCAAGTGTGGCTTTTTATTCATGAAAAAGGACTTATCTTTCTTTTACACAGTTTCCACACTTTGGTTTTCCTCACTGTTTTACATTGGCATGGAATTGTTCAGCTCTATTTTAGCGTTTGTGATGTGTTTCCATAGCGTTTGAATGAATTTGCTTGTTTGGCATATACACTACCGTAATCAAGTGAATCATAAAGTTCATCAAAGTTGCCAGAAGACAAGAACGGGCATTGTTCAAAATTTTAAAACAACTTTTATCAAAGGTTTCAATCCACTTTAGATGTTTACTAGTGTAGGTAATAAAGCTCATAGCTGTTTTGATCCCTGGAGGAAAGTCACAAGATGCCTTTGAACCTGACACTTAAAGGGGACATATCATGAAAATCAGACTTTTTCCGTGTTTAAGTGCTATAATTGGGTCCCCAGTGCTTCTATCAACCTAGAAAATGTTAAAAAGAACAACGTAGTAACTTAGTTTTGGTAAACCATTCTCTGCAAGCATGTTAAAAATATGTCATTGAAATTTGGCTCCCCCTATGATGTCAGAAGGGGATAATACCGCCCCTTAACCTGCACTATCCAACCACGGCACTGCAATTTAGTGCAGAGCTGATTGCTGTACACTCTCAGAAAACCATTTTTAACCAGAATACCATTTTGGTACCAATGTGTACCTTTGCAGTACCAATATGCACCTATAGGTACATCCCCAGTGAAAACTTTTGTGCCTTTTTGTACCTTGTTTTCTGACAGTGTACAGTAGGTTACCATACATTGGCCATTATATCACTTTCACTTTATCTAAACCAATTTACAAATGACAGGCCATTTGCATATGTCCTTTTGACCATGCAGCAGAATGAGAACACTCATTTCTCTAAACTGCAAAAGAAGTATCTGATATACAGTACTATACCAAACATATTGTATCTAACAAACTGAAAGTCATTCTGTGCACATAAAGGCAGAGTGAATTGCATTTTGGATTATATTGTAATCATATCTTTTTGTTGTGTCTTAAAATAACGCATAAACAAGATTAAAAATGAGCTAGGCTAATTATGTACAAGTAGATATTTAGGTTAAACAAAGTAAAACAATGGTTTTAAAATATAAAATATGTGTACAAAATACAATCTAGTATATAATCTGTATACTTTTTCCATTTAAAATTCAACATTTACAAAAACATAGATGTGACATGGTGGAACGTCATAGATAAATGTTTGCTGTTGTTTAATTGAAATAGACACTTCTACGTATATTGAAAATCTTCCTCTAAGATAAAAGTGAAAAAATAATCATTGAAATTGTCCAAAACTTTAAATACTGTTTAAAAGATATTTAAATACTGTTTAGAGATATAAAAAGTACAGTAATACTTAGCTTTAAAGCAACACTAAAGAGTTAATGCTCTTTGCTCCCCCTACAGGTTAGACACGTAATTGTTCATTAGCACTGTCGTAAATACTGCAGCATAGCTGGCTCTGATTGGATTGTAGGTCTCCCATAAAGCAAGTTTTTATAGTTTTCACTCGAACTACAGGACCACTACCCGACGGTTGGAAACCTCTTTAGTGCGGTTTTGGCCGATAGAGGGCTGCAAAGCGAATGTGAAAGTGCCATTCACCCTGTTTTGAGTGGATGAACCACTGAAACTTTTTGGGAAACGTTATTTTAAGGTAAAAAAAACTCTTTGGTGTTGCTTTAACAAGTGTTCATAAAGCATAAAATGTGAAAATAAAATGATATCTCAAATAAAATACAACAGTACCGCAGATTAGAATATACACTGTAAAAAGCGAAACGTTGTTTCAACTTAAAAAGTTACTTCAATTGGTAACATTTTTATTCAACTTAAATTTTTCATCAAACAAATTTTTTAAGTACATTTTTTAGGTGTTACAAATCGTATTTTTTTTTTAAAGGTATAGCCGAAGATTTTTTTTCTGGGTCAAGACTATTGGTCATCCCAGTTGTCAATCATTCTGGTGATTATGTTTACGTAAGGCCTTCGTACGTGTTCCTCCCTAGGGTTCGCTTTCTGCGCATGCGCACGTTCAGGTGTATGTGTGGTAAAGGTAAAGTTTGGCAAGCTATTTAGAGGAATCCATTTAAAATCACTGCTAGTAAAAGTTGATGTAAGCTATGATTAGCCCTGGCACAAGTCACGAACCGCACAGACACGGTAAATATTTCAATGTATGAGCCATGCCGGCAGCAATTTGACCGAAGAGAAATAGGCTTGTGCATGCTCACGGGAGATTTTTAAAAAAGCAGAAAAATCTTTTGCTATACCTTTTAAGTTGATCCAACTTTTTACAGTGTATAAAGTTATTCGTATTGTGAAATTACACTAGCTGCCTTCTCAGTTTAGTGAGCGCATACTTATGAAGAATGAAAATATGTCGGCATTTCAATTTGAAACCAAGCTTTCACATATTATAATGCCACCGCTACTATGATGTGTGAATCATCTTTATTAGGCCCTGTTTTAGTGTCCACAGAATCCAGGTTGGATGGTGTGTCATCCTCCGTGCTGGTTTTGTTTGCTGGGCAGAAAGGCACATATTTGGTCCAGGGCAAGGATGACAGGGCGGCACTAACACCGAAGGGCAGCCCGTAAACATCATTACATTCCACTGTGTTGTCCGACTCACTTTGGTGGACTCTGTTCCACGCAACAATGCCTCTTTCACGTTTCGTTCCTGTAAAACAGTATTTCGGGTATTCCAAACGCTATTTATCACACACTTTAGCAAAGCCTGAAAGTTTTAGTGTTACTAGCAGAACTTACCAGGAATTGTGTTGTCAAAAAGAAAGCCAAAGAAGCCTCCGACAAACATACTTGTGGTGAGAAGTACTTGAAGCACCTGGTCCAGTTCAACAACACCTAGAAAGTGAAGGATATGATAATGATTGGTGTCCATTTCAAAACACTGAATCTATTAGAAGTGCAGATGTGAGATTAGATGTGGCTACATCTATCCAATACCTTACTAATAATAGGTACCTGTTGCTATGGCTGTAGGATTTTTCAGTATCCAGTTGGGAATTACAAGACCAGTAAACATGGAGAATCCAAAGATAAAGATGTTGCGTGATGAGTTCATGTCTGCATACTATTAATAATAAAAAAACAATCATTTAATGTTATTGTAGGTAAATGATCATACTTCTTGTATTGAGTGCTTTGTATATCTACTGTACCTGTAGGTTTGAACATCCTGCAGCAGTAATGACCCCAAACATGACCAGAAACATCCCTCCAATGACCGGTGTTGGGATTGTGGTGAATATGGCTCCAATTTTCCCGAACATTCCCATTATAATCATGAGAAACCCACTGGCCACAATTACCATGCGACTGCCAACCTACAAAAAAGAAATCATTGCACTGTGAATGCAATTCATTTCATTGCACTGTGAAAGCTTACAGGATTATTGTAAAACTTTTCATTGTGTACCTTGGTGATGCCCAAGGCTCCTATATTCTCACTGTAAGAGGTGGTGCCGTTTCCAGTCCCCCAGGCACCTGCCAGCAGACATCCAATGCCTTCAATGCCAATGCCCCTGTTGATGGCATGTCTGGGTGGTGGAGGGGCACCAGATAACCTGGCACAGGCGTGATAATCACCCACTGACTCAATCATTGAGGATATAACCCCTGCCAGGATACCAAAAACGCCAGCAAGGCTTACGGTTGGCACACCCCATTGACCTGGGAATTAAATGACATTTTTAATTTTTAAATATTTTAAAAAATCAAATTTAAGGGATTTTGTGCATTAAACAAGCAAAAAAAATCTGCCAATGGGGTAAGCTAATTTTTCTTGCATTTTTCTTGAATTTAGTGTTTAAGAAAAATTTTCTAGATTTTCTTTGCTTACCCCATTGGCAGATTTTTTCCTTGTTTTATGCAAAAATCACTTAAATTTGATAATTGTGGTCTAAAAACGAAACTTATTTTCTTGGGCCGTTTTGCCTATAAAGAAAAAGCATCTTAATTTAAGAATTTTTAGATATTTTTACTGAAAACAAGACAAAAAGACAAATATTTTTTTTTTTATTGAAAATCATTTTTTGCAGTGTAAAATGTAAGTTTAATAAAAAAAATAGTAATTTACGGTATATTATATCAAAATCATAGTCATTCATTGAACTAAACTCTTTTTGTGTCATTCACTGCAACAGCAAAGCGACTTTGCACGACCAACCTTATCCCACTGTGTGACCCATGAGCTATAATATACACACATGTATGAAAATTGTGCTGGTTTATAGTACCTGGATAAGGAAATCTGAACCAAGGCGACCTGCCAATAACATCCCCTTTAACATCAGTGCGAGCTAGATAGCCATACTGGACAGGGTCAGAGGGCAGGACATTGTAGATTGTAAAGATATAACAAATAAACCAAGACAGAGTGATTCCTAAAAGGACCTGGGAAATCATACAAAACACACGGCTTAACAAGAAAGCAAAGCAAAGCTATATAAAAGTGTATATGTCTAATATTTTAAAGACTTACAGGTAACATCTGAAATATGTACATCCTTGTGGTGTGAAGATTCTTGGCCTTGCTGTATGCTGGGAAAGGTATGGCTATATGGCGGAGGTATTGTGAGAATAGCACAATTAAACCTGTTGTCCTGTAGATGACAGAATTTTTTTATAAATGTGTGTCTAAATTAATATCTGTGTATATCCAAAAGCATAGAGGAGCTTCCTTTCTAACATCTAGAAATTATTCTAAGCACTACTAACATGAATTCTGAACATACATCCCTAAAATGTCGTCACACTAGACTTTAAGACTATTGCATTTGCATTTTATTCCATTTTTAATTGTGTTTGTATGGGTATTAACACTAACTCTAGTTTGACCACACTTTCTGATCGAGATAAGCTAATACGCACATAGCAGATATTCCCCAATGGTGTCCTGCATTCATGCCAGCGGAGTCAAACAACGACAGGCCAATTAGAGAAATGGTTGGTGCGATGGTCAAAGGACCGATGAAACGCATAAGGAGCCCAATAAGACCAGAGAATCCTGCAAGCACTTGAAACAGAGATCCAACCATGATTGATCCTTGAAGCTATGCAAAAAATAAAGCAGAAACAAATATTTTACCATGACTCTAGGAGCTTCTTTTATGGGTGTTGTATTAGTCTAAATAGATCGTTAGGGATTAAATCAGGCTATCAGTTAGTGAGATACTCACCACCTGTATGCGACTCTGCCATTCATGGATGAACTCAGGAGAGGAAATGTTGACCAGGCTGGAATTCTGTGTCCAAGCTGGACAGCTCCATTCAGGCATTGAAAGCAAAGCCATGCAGGGTGAAAGAAGAGCAAACGTCCCACCCTGGAGAATGGGTAACCTTGCAGGATGAAAATAAAATAAATAAGCTTATGTTATTTTTGACAGGGGCACAAGTTCTGACATTATTAATCCTCTGTGATCTGTTCCAATCCCACAACCATTAATTGTGACCCAGTTTGTGAAAACCCAGCTAAAGTTATTTACTGTTTTATGCATAAAATCATCTTATATAATTTAAAGAACATTCTGTTAAAATGTAACCTTAATATCTTTAATATTGACTGAGTAAAGCCATGTCAAAGATTGCAATCAATGATAAAAATCAAACTTTGATGCTCTTAATCTGGTAATTGGTACTTTTAGATTTAACTGCAGCTTAGTTTTCACAGTTAATCACTTGATTTTTTTTATCACGACTTGAGCATTGTGTTGGTATTAACTATCTACTATCTGATAGTAGTTTCTCTGTTCACCTTAGTGAATTTAGTTCCTGTGTTGCTCCTCCTACTTGTGGTGTCCCCCAAGGGTCCATATTGGGCCCTATTTTATTTTCGCTTTATATGCTACCAGTAGGAACCGTTTTTTTAAAAAACACAACATCCCATTTCACTGCTATGCGGACAATGTATAGATATATCTGTCAAAGAGTTTGAAAAAATAATCCATGATTTTACAATGTCTCGATTGGATTACTGTAATGCACTTTATCTCGGTTTGGATCAGTCATCTCTTCACTGTTTGCAGTTTGTTCAAAATGCAGCGGCTAGGCTTTTAACCAGGATAAAGAAACAGCAGCATTTAACCAGAGTTTTGGCCTCGTTGTATTGGCTTCCGGTTTGTTATAGAATTGAATTTTAATTAAGATCATTGAAGTCATCCAATCAGATTCTCGATGTTCCACCCTACCCACTAAGCCTTACATTCAAACTCTTATGTAAACGAAATAACTGTACGGTATTTGCAGTGTGTTTCTTTACTCTCTGTGGTCCCTGGCTTGGGGCATGTCCTTAAATAACCTACAGTATCCTGAAGCAAGTTTGCTGTTATTCTGTAGATAAGAGTTAGATAAGTAATATGGTTTGATTTGAATCTCACGAAAGAGCATTTATTGCCTTACTGTGGTTTGGAGACACTTATGGCCCTTATGATAACAGCATATTTAGTCTGTAATGAAATGTAATCCAGTTAAGATTATTATTTTTGTGCATGTGTAGCTAATTCTGAACAACCCTACATGCTTTACACAAACGGAAGCTAAGACGCCAGAGGAATGTAGATTTGCTAAACTTTTAAGCTAATAAAATGGAAAATTCCTAATCTTATTAAGGTTTATTGCTAGTGCAGAAATCAATCTGACCGATGGCCCACATTGTTCTGTGATATATCAGCAGTATATTTCTGTTTTGGATTTTGTAATATATTATTAACTGTTATTAAGCATGATTTTTCGTCTAATGTATTCTAAGGACCTTTTTGCAGTTACAATAACAAAACTTATTTTTGCTGTTATTCGGGTCAACACAGTTGGGTTTTAGCCTAAAACATCCAGAGGCATTATCACTATAGTGACATATTCACACATTTCCTGGTCAATGAACCCTTGTTTGCAAGTTTGGATTGTGTGCTTGGGATACACCTCATTGTTGCTCACAAGCAGTTTAATTTAGCTGTTTAAGACTTCATGATGTCAAGAAAAGTTGGTAACATTTTAAGAAAGCCTTTTGTCAGGAATTTTGACAATGCATTAAAGGGATAGTTCGGCCAAAAATGATATTAAACCCATGATTTACTCACCCCCAAGTTGTCCGAGTTGCATATGTCCATCGTTTTTCAGACAAACACATTTTCGGATATTTTAGAAAATGTTTTAGATCTTTCAGTTGATTAAATGTAATGTCCAAATAAAGTGCGTCCATCCTTCACAAATTAAATCCAAACGGCTCCAGGATGATAAACAAAGGTCTTCTGAGGGTAATCCGCGCGGTGTTGTTGTAGAAATATCCATATTTAATACTTTATTAACGAAAATAACTACCTTCCGTTAGCGCCGCCATCTTAGACTCCTCTGTATTCAGGAGAGAGTATTAGCGTAGTGTACGCACTTTTCTTAGTGACGTATGACAAATTCGGAGGGCGGGGGCACAGAGCAGCAGCAGAGTAGCCTCTGTAGGCTGCGTAAGCTCTCATCCTGAATGCAGACGCGAATAAGATGGCGGCGCTACCGGAAGGTATTTATTTTTGTTAATAAAGTTTTAAATATGGTTATTTCTACAACAACACTGCGTGGATTACCCTCAGAAGACCTTTGTTTATCATCCTGGAGCCGTTTGGATTTAATTTGTGAAGGATGGACGCAGTTTTTTTGGACTTGAAGGTCGTGGACTAAGGGTGGACCCCGTAACATTACAGTTAATCAACTGAAAGATCTAAAACATTTTCTAAAATGTGTCTGAAAAACTGATGGACATATGCAACTCGAACAGCTTGGGGGTGAGTAAATCATGGGTTTAATATCATTTTTGGCCGAACTATCCCTTTAAAGGTTAAAGGTCATATGACAAAAAATAAGAAACATTTATTCAAACTCCAGAATTAAAGTAATCTTATAAACAAACAAGCAATTCATTTAAAATCTGTCTACAGACGTTTGCAGTCATTTGGTAAACATGGGGGAGCATCTTTTAAAATAAATAAATAAATAAAACGCTCATGGTTACACAAATGACACAAAAGTCTTTTGTGTCTCAGCAGCAGCTGTGACACAAACCCAACTCATGCAGATGATTAAACATTAAAGCATTTTGTTGTTTAACCTACATGTCATCTTTCAATCTAGTCACCTTGGCCTTTACTCACAGTTTTGGTATTTTGTTGTGTTGTTCATTAAGCTTCCCATAAAGTACATTAAACCAAGCCTGAGTCATGCAAAGAGCCATACCTCACTCCAAAAGTGACCTGCAGCAAGGTGCACAGCCCTGACACGAAAAAGATAGTGCTGATGAGGTGACTTTGCGTGAGCCCATCATGCTGTAGACACAAGCCCTGAGACAGGATCAGAGGAATGGCGATAATACCACCAAAAGCTGTAAGACAGTGCTGTTGAATAGAGGAATTGTGTGATGTTAAGTGTATTTTTAGCTAGCCTATTCTGTACACAGCCTAAAGTGGGTTCCAAACAAGGGAAGTGGTGAAAATGCTTCTTAAACGTTGTATTAATAATTCAAAAATATGTTCGTATTTATATGCCTCCATTTTGCTTGAGTTTAAGGGATAGTTCAGCCAAAAAAGATATTAAACCCATGATTTACTTCCCCCCCAAGCCATCCGAGATGCATATGTTCATAATTTTTCAGACAAACTCATTTTCAGTTATTTTAGACAGGGTCAGGGGACAGGGTCCACTCCTTCAAGTCCAAAAAATGTGCATCCATCCTTCACAAAATAAACAGTACCCTTCCAGAGTAGAAAAAACAAATCCTATGAAAGTCAATGAGTGCCATCAAGTGCTTACACTCATTTATCAAAATATCTTCTTTTAACAGGACAAATAAACTCATACAGGTTTAGAGCAACATGAGGATAAGTAAATTAGGACACATTTTGGGGTAAATCCCTTTAAAATAAATGCCATGTATGATTTGATTACATTTTATTAGCGACCTGCAAAATAATGAAAACTTAAATAACATGTAAGTGGTTTATTAGATATTTATGAAAAGTAAAAACATCCAGATTTCACTATAGCTTTCACTATCTTAGAAAAAGTTGTCAATGGTACGGTACTTCCTAATACAGTATGTATCATTTTGGTACAGATATGTACATTTGAGGTACCAATATACACCTTTTAGGTCCAAAAGTATACTTTTTAAAAGGGACCTCCCCAGTGACAACTTTTGTACCTTTTTTTTGACAGTGTACATTGGAACATATTTTTCCATGTGTATTTATGAGTTTAATGATAACACTTACACATGTGGCTATTTAATGTAAGCAATGAGAAAGCAAAACAGACATCTACTTAACATACAATGCTTGTCAATGAGTTTCCGTTTACAGTACTGACCTGAATTCCAAAAATGATGCAGAGGTACCATGGTGGAACATCTGTCACACAGTATGCTAGTTTGTTAGCATCACCGTTCTCTGAAAAATTATCATTTCTATTATCATTTTCTGCCAAATCACAAAAACGATTGACACCGTCAACCTAAAACAAAAAAGAGAGCAAAGTTTAACAGAATCAACCTGACAATACAAGGGTGACCATACGTGCCATTCTTCCCGGACGCATCTGGTCCAGGATTTCGGTGCGTCTTCCGGAAGTCGTATTTGTTGATCGTAAAAACACTACCAACCTTATTTAACTTACTAGATTTTGTATTATTAGTATTTCACAAATATATTTAGTTTTCTACAAAATCTAAATATATTTTTTCTTAGGTTTCTACAAATGTTCAACCCAAATCTACCCGGAGGATTGCTATGCCAACACAGACACACACAGTGCTTTATCGACTGGAATGTAGAGCAGTATGACCACAGTATGACCACAACAACAACCATGAATATCTCTCACAGTGATAAGAATATTTGGTTACATGCTCAATAAAGAGGAATAACCACATAAAAGAGATTTTTATCACTGTGTTATATGGATCTTATACTGTAAACTCTGACTGCATTCTGACATAATAAGGAATATTTATGTAGTGAAAACAAACAGCATCCATTGCACACCCACTGTCATCAAAAATGACAAAATAATTCATATTTATACTATAATTCTATAACTATAAATTCACAATTTCAAATTACTGTATGAGGTCTATAATGTAAAATACTCACAAACGCAAAGTTGTCCGAACCCTTGCTGTCTTTCTCTGGTGCCATGAGTGTGGTGTTGGCAATGCACAATTGTCAATGGTAATCCAAACAAAGAAATTCACTGAATAGAGAGAAAGAGGGCAAGAGCTAGTTAAGGACAGTATATAAAGAAAATATTGAGAGAAAAAAGGAGGGAAAAAACAGAGGCACGAGACAGGACTCAGTAGCTGCTGGTGATTGTAAATGCAATAAGAACAATCAGCTGCTCATGTGAACTTAATTTCACCACAACTAACAGGCAGCTGATCAGAGCCACGTGCTGGCAGGGCAGAGATCCTTTTGGATTATAAGAATACTCACATGAATGTGTGCATGTTCACTAATGCATTTGCATGCAATATTAATTATGCATTTTTGTTTTTACATGCATATAACCTAAAAATGTGCTTTATGTGGATTTGTGGACCTAGTTTTATTCAATGTGCAAATTATCTTTATATGATTAAGTAATTATGAAAGATAAGTCATATGGAAAAAACACTGCATTGCCCTGAAGTGAACTTTGTTTTCAGGACAAGTTTTTTTTTATTCATTTTAGAATAGTCCTTTATTGAGAAAACTTGTCATGTGATTTATATCTTGTAATTTCATATATATATATATATATATATATATATATATATATATATATATATATATATATATATTTATTTATCTATTTATTTATCTATTTATTTATTTATTTATTTATTGAAACAGTGTTTCCGTTTATTGTATTGCAATTGTTTAATATATGAATTTCACTTAAAAACCTCTAAAAGCCATTTAATGTCAGTTTTCTATTATCCCAGCTTAGCCTATATGGTGACAACATGCCCAGTCAATGTAATCAAAAATGTTGATGTGTTAAATAAAAACATTTCTTCTGGGTAACAATCACAGAAATGTTCAATAACTAATTTAGCCAAGACTTTAACAATTAAAGGGATAAAAAACGTGACTTAAAAATACAAAAAAATAAAGGGTGCTAGACAATGCTATAGAAGAACCATTTTAGTATCATAAAGACCCTTTATCAACATTCAAAGAACCTGTCTGATGCACAAAAGTTTATTGTAGTGAATAAGGGTTTTTTAGATTATAAAATAAATAATTGTTATTTTAAGAACCTTTGACCAAATGGATCCTTGGGATTAAAAAAATGGTTCTGATTTAATTACTGTGAAGAAACTTTTGTAGCACATTTATTTTAAGAAGTGTGTAATTTCTTTAGTATGCTAATTGTATTCATTTCACAAATACTACGCATCACATGTGTCTCATTTTGGAGACAAACCTAATCATCCAATTACTCTTTCATCACATCAACCCAACGGGAGACCCAGTATTAAATCTCTCTGGCATTCATCTCCAAGGTCATTTTAAAGTAATCTTAAAAATATGAAGGCATGCCATGTACTTACCTTAATGCACTTTCCACGATGTGAATCCCGCGGTGTGTTGACACTCCTATCCTATAGTTAATGATTCCGAAAGGAGGAACTTTGAAGAATTTGTTGAGATCATGTTTATGACCTTTCACCCAATCTGATTATGCCAAAGGACTTTTTTGATATCATGTTTGATATAAAGGCTAATGAAATGAGTGTTTAAATAATTGTAGAAACTAATGGTATATGCAATTATCAACAGGGGTATGCCACAGATTAAAAAAATTAAATAATGTGTGGTTTAGTAAAAAAACTGACACGTGTGTCATGAGTTCTTGGTTTATTTTCTGCATCCTTCTCCTAATGTCCACAGACCAGTCAGTCTCATTTAGTTTCTACTAAATCATCCACACTGTTTTGTGTACTAGAAATGTGAATCATGTTATGTTACATTTAGTTGAAGAGTGGAAAAGTCTAAATGGATTATGTATTATCAGTTTTTTTTTTGCCAAGGATCAGCGATTGCAGTATAAACAGGAACATAGTATGCATGCTTTGCTGCACAAATGCATCATTGGTTATAATTTTTAGTTTGCTTTAAGAGTATCTTTACAGCTCAAAACTTCCAGGAAATTTGTGTAGTATCTACAAGAATAAACAGTAGTAAATTGTAGTATGGTGTGGTACACTAAAGTATGCACTGCATACACTGCAAAAAAATATTTTCAAGGAAAAAGATTCTTAGTTTCTTGTGATTATTTTGTGCATAAAACAAGCAAAAAAAAAATTTCCTTGAATTTTTCTTGAACTTAGTGTTCTTAAGAAAAAATTTCAAGATTTTTGCTTAACCCATTGGCAGATTTTTTTTTGTTTGTTTATGCACAAAATCACTTACATTTTATACTTTTGGTCTAAAAACTAGACTTATTTTCTTGGGTCGTTTTGCTCATCAAGAAAAAGCATCTTTATTTAAGAATTTTTAGATATTTTTACTGAAAACAAGACAAAAATACTAAGATTTTTTTTCTTGAAAATTCTTTTTTGCAGTGTATTTGTACTATAGTATTCTGTATATTGGCTATAGTAAGTTAATAAGCTGTAGTAAATATATTTCTAGTTTAAAGGGATAGTTTACCCCAAAATGAAATTTCTGTCATCATTTGTTACCAAACCGTTCGTGGAGCCCATTTACTTCCATAGTATTTTTTTCCTACTATGAGAGTAAATGGGGTCCACAAACGGTTTGGTAAACATTTCTCAAAATATCTCCCTTCGTGTTTATCAGAACAAAGAAATTGATGTGGGTTTGTCACAACATGAGAGTGAAATGGTGAATGAATTTTCATTGTTGGGTGAACTATACCTTTAACAGGCACGTGCAGAGGGGGGGGCGGCGGGTGCCCAAGCACCTGCCCCTTTACCCCTGGATGACCAAAGTGCCCTTTTTGTCAAGGCATTTTTTTGTAATTAAATGCCGTTTTGTGAAGGCCTGCCCAATGTAACTATTAGTAAAATTAATAAAAAATAATTTAGGCGCAAATAAAATTAGTCACATGATGACGTATTGACCTTTTATTGGACAATCTCTTTAGGGAAAGCTCACAGCGCTAGCAGCGCCCACACGTGCACGACACGGTGCGCAGTACAGGGAGGATCCCCCTCGAGCCGGCATTGAACCGAAGCGGTATGCTTGTTATATTATTATTATTTTACAAGAACAACGTGAGGAGAGCATGCACAGCTTTTGTTTATTGCTGTCTGTGTGTAACATCTCTAGAACGTTAGATGCAAACAGGGCTCTCAAGTCTCACGCATTTCAGCCTTCACACGCCACACCTTGTATTTCTCACGCTGAAAATAAAACATTCTTCCCATATAAAAACAATGGATGAGGCAAAGGCAGGGACGTTCTCTGCCGGAAGTTCATACAGGTAGCTGTCTCGAGTTTTTAGGTGTGCTCAACTTCACGCAGCAATGCAAGAACCGAAACGCACATGACATCAAAGTACCGCGAGAAATATTCGGGAAAACATACAGAGGAGTTTGATTTCAAATCGCTCTCGCGCTGTTCTAATGTCATCCACCTGTCACGCGGAGTTTGTTGGAGGAGCAAGATCCGATGAATACGGTAAAAAAAAAACTCGTTTAATTTTTGTATCATATTGAATTTATGATTCCTGGACTCGCCTTTGATAAAAGACAATGTGAGCTGATGTTGGGTAATATAGCTATACTCGTGCTAAATTATTAACTGAGTCAAAACCTCTCCAGCTTTGCAACCAGTTTTAGTTTACCTGAAAATAAAGAAAGTACTAGAGGCTTCATGAAATGAATGAAAGGAGAGATGTCATTATTTTATTGCCCTGTCATCAAGGCATCAAAGTGTGCAAAAACACAACACAAACACGATTCAAAACTAAAATATGTAGGCTACTCTCTTTGTATACAAATTTCGAACAGGATTAGAATAGAATAGAATTATATTTTAAATATGACAACAAAAACACAAGCCTGTAAACGTAATAATATCTTAATGTCACAATGCAATATATAATATCATATAATTTCAAAACTGCATATACTGTGTTGACACACACAAACACTAAATGAAATGCACTGTAAGTCGTTTTGGATAAAAGCTGCTGCCAAATGCATAAATATATAGATATAAAACTCAGTCTATATAGATTTTTCTGTATCACTCTATTTGCAAGGAAAATAAAGAAAAACGTTAGACCTATCATCTTTCTATTCTGTATTACTTTATTATTTGTTTCAGTTGTGTGCTTGCGTGTCGGCGAGCAAAGTGCCCTTTTTATTCTTTGAGCACCTGCCCCTCCAATGGTCTCTGCACGGCCCTGACTTTTAATATAAGGTTAAAAAAACTAGTATAGTTTTATAGGTAATTTATTACAGTTTACTATAGTACTATACTATATTACTATAGTGATATTAAATGTACTCCGTATTTTTATTTTGGGAATTAAATAATTAACAACTTTAAATAAAAAATTCTTAGTCAGGCCTCGGAATCTAATTTTGAAATGATTAAAATATTTTTACATATTCAAGATTTTCATGGGAACCAACAATTTCAGCCACTTTTAAACATGTATTTTAAAGGCTTGTCCAGCA
Source organism: Paramisgurnus dabryanus (assembly GCF_030506205.2). NCBI lineage: Eukaryota > Metazoa > Chordata > Actinopteri > Cypriniformes > Cobitidae > Paramisgurnus > Paramisgurnus dabryanus. The sequence continues at coordinate 29,308,723 of NC_133345.1, read as the reverse complement.
GATGGCCAAGCAGTTTTCCTACCTCTATTTTCCTTCGGTTGTTTTAGACGTTTTGTGTGTGTTTGTTAGTGGGAATGATGAGGGGCGGGGTTAGTGCGTGACATCACAGACTGACTGACAGACTCAACTTCTGCTCGCTTTGCACTTCAGTGGCGATAATAGATGGCGCCAGCCTTCCTTCCTAATAATAGTACGCATAATATGAGGCATGAAAAGATGCCCTTCATAAATAGGACAATAGAAATCGCATTTACGGCATTCGTCTAAACTGTGAGATCTTGAACCTGAGCAGCAAAGGAGGCGCATCGGGTGGACGGACTGCAGCATCCACCTGCATCCTCTTGCATCCCGCGGGCGCATTATCCTCCCCCTCCTCTCTCTGACTGACCTGAACTGTCTGAACTCAGCACGCAAACACTGAAAGCGATGGCAGCCGGCGGAGGATGCGCGGAATCTGTGGATCAGTACCGAGTTGAAGTGGAGAGGCTGACTCGGGAGCTTGCCGAGGCGAACCGGGAGAAGATCCGGGCTGCGGAATGCGGTCTGGTGGTGCTAGAGGAGAATCAGACGCTCAAACAGCAATACGCGGAGCTGGAGTCCGAGCAGGATGCTCTGAGACAGGAGTTAGAGCAGCTGCAGGAGGTACACACGGGGCTTGTGTGGTCTGATTTGTCGCAAAGGAGAGATGTGCACGTGTTTCGTTGCTTTATAATGTCATAAGTGCTAAGTTAATATTGTTTTTGGTACCATGAATTTTAACAAGAGATACAGGCCAGTCTCTCTCTCCCTGTGTCTGTCACTCTGTCCTTCTACTTCTATGTTATTATTAAAAATAACATGTAATCACCATTATCTACCATGGCACCATTTTCAGAATTAGGATATTCTGCAAAAAAATTGTTAATACTTTTTGACTTTTAAGACAATTTTAAAACACGGAGGTCATTGAGTGTCTGGGTGTATGGCTGGGATTTGTTGAATCCTAAATATTGAGGATTGCTCATTACTTCGTATATGTGACCCTGTCTGTGAAATTCAGGCTAAAGTCTTACATATGTAGGATGATTTTATGTAGAAAACAGTAAATCACAAAAATGACTTCAGCTGGGTTTTCACTGACTGGGTCACCGTTGTTTAGGGTGTTGTTGTGTCATGCCAAGTCTAGCTGCAGTCTTCAGTGTTACTTGTATGTGAACTTCAAATGTAGACATGATACCTTTAAGTTGCCTGATTCGTACTGCATTCTCATATTTTAAAACTTGTCATTTTGAATTCATTCACAAATGAATTTATGGTTTTTCGACCAACATTGGTTCCGTTTCATTGAATGAAAGTATTTTATTCTTGAGTGTTTTCCTTAATGACCCCTAATTTGAAGCACACTAGAAAGTCAAGGACTATGACTAATGTTGCTTTGCTTGCTTTACAATGGTTATAAATGCTTATCTAGTTATTCACTGACTGATTTGAGTCTAAGCAGTTAGTCATTGAGTAACCGAATAACTACTACAGTTGTGTTCAGGACAGTAATTATTGTACCATTTCCTTCAAGTTCAGTGTAACTGACTATAGTTTCTCAGTAATTGCTTATACCAATCATACTATAGCTGTTTATTATGGCATCATATGTGTTTATTGTAAGAAATGTATATTTAATTGTATGCAATTGAGCTTTTATAAGTTGTGTGCAATGCATACAGTAGCCTATGTAAATTTCACCCATGCATATATTATTACAGAATATGGGGAAATTTAAGAAAACTGTGAGCGCTATACATATAATGCAGACAGTTTAAATTCAGATTTGATTGCGTAGGCTTTTGATCACAATCAAAAATGCACATCTGTTTTTTCCTTGCTTTTCAGATAGTATCTATATCTCCCTGTCTGTTCAAAGCAGCTGTGCTGTTTATAATAGTGTCTGTCTGCGGATGATAGTCGTGTGAAGGGCAAATGTGCTGGAGGGTATATGTCCTCCTGAGGACAAGACCTGCTGTATCTCAGTTTATTTCTACTTTATTTTGAGAAATTAAACCCCACTGGCCTGACCCCATTGCACTATTTGCCTTTGTACTTTTCCTTTGTACGTCATTTTGGGGCTTGACAGCTCCCTTCCCTATTAATTATTTGAAAACAAAGATGGATCACAAAAAGAACAGGTTTGAAAAAAACAAAAGATTGAGTAAATAACGAATGATTCTTACTTTTGGGGTATACTTGTAAGTTGTAACCATCATTGTGCCTTATAAATTTGTTAAAGTCCTGCTTAAAAACATCTAGACCTCTTTATTGAAACCGAGAGGGAAGTAGTTCCGATGATAAAAATTAAAAAAGGCCAAAAAAACGTGGAAGTGTAAAATTTGAGTGAAGACAATGATTTAAATATGGAGTCCATTTCTTAGTTCTGCAATGGTCAGCCCTCATTTGACTGCTCGCAAAAGGACATGGAGCACTTCTAGGTCACCCATATGGACCCATAAATCCAAGTCCAAGACAGAGAAAGAAATGAAAATATACAATGTCAAGACAAAGAAGAACAGTTGAAAAGAGACCTTCTTTGACTCTGTCTACCCTCCCCTGGCCAGATCAGCAGGGGTTTCAATAAATCAGATCAATAAAGATTGGCCATACAGGCCCTGTTTTTCCCCAGCCTCCAGTGGCCTTACCTACAAACCACATGAGCCCCACCTCCAAAGATGCCCTGGAGGAGAGTCAGGTCTCCACTGCTCTAGATTTTGATCATATATATATATATATATATATATATATATATATATATATACACATATAAATTACATTTGGAACCCACATTTACTGTGTAGTCTGCTCTAGATTTTGATCATATATATATATATATAATATATATATAATATATCTGTTAAGAAAGATGCATTAAGATGCTAATTGTACACAAAAAAAAGGTACAAAAGTCTCAGCGACGGGACCTTTTAAAAATGTCCTAATATTAACCATTTTGGTACAGATATGTACTTTAAACACACCAGTATGTACCTCATGGGCAGTGGTTCTCAAACTGGGGGCTGCGAGATGGTGACAGGGGGGCCCCAGTTTTATGACATTTTATAAAGTACATTAATTTTTCATAAATTCTGTGTAATTAAGCCTTAAAAGAATAAGGCTACTAACCAACGACACTACTTTGTATACTTTTATATGTTTTGTCTAATTAAAATGTTAAGTTTTAGAACAAAAGTGTCATACATTTTCTTTGGTGAGGCCGCAAAGAAATGCACCGTACACGGGGGTTGCACGCTGATAAAGTTTGAGAACCACTGCTATAGGGTACCAATGTGTACCTTTAAGGTACAAATATGCACCTTTTATGTTATGTTTTTTTTTTAGAAAAGGTACCGCCCCACTGACCACTTTTGTACCGTTCTGTACCTTTTTCTGAGAGTGTATTTGTTTTGGAAGTACTGCTTAGATAAGGCCAGTGGCTGCCTGTGCCTCCTCGGAAAAAAACTAAATATGTATTTGGTGCGTCCTGGAACCTATGTGCATCGCGTGTCATGTCAAAATACGTGCTTGCTGCATATGCATCGAAAGGGTTCATGATTAAAGAGATGCTGATGTCTCGCATGAGTGACACATCAACACTAAACTCTAATTACACATGATGTTAAAGGGATAGTTCAGCCAAAATGATATTAAACCTATGATTTACTCAACCACAAAGCCGTCCAAGATGCATGTGTCCATCATTTTTCGGATGAACACATTTTCAGTTATTTTAGAAAATGTTTTAGATCTTTCAGTTAATCAAATGTGAAGTTACAGGGTCCTTCCATTCCAAAAAATGTGCATCCATCCTTCACAAAATTAATCCAAACGGCTCCACGAATATAAACAAAGGCCTTCTGAGGGTAATACATGCCTTTTTGTTGTAGAAATATCCACATTTATACTTTATAAATGAAAGTAACTCACTTCCTGTAATGCCGCCATCTTAGTCGCATCCGCATTCAAGATGAGAGCGTACGCAGTTTATGCAGGGTTCTGTGTTACTGCTCTGTGTCCCCGCCCTCCGAATTTGTCATATGTCACTAAGAAAAGTGCGTACACTATGCTGATACTTTCTCCTGAATACAGAGGAGTCTAAGATGGTGGCGTTACCGGAAGCTAGTTATTTTCGTTTATAAAGTTTTAATATATGTAATATATATGGATATTTCTACAACAACACGGCGCGGATTACCCTCAGAAGACCTTTGTTTATCATTCTGGAGCCGTTTGGATTTCTTTTATGCACCCCGTAACTTTATTGTTTAGAAGAACATATAAGACATTTTCTAAAATAACTGAAAATGTGTTTGTCTGAAAAATGATGGACATATGCATCTCGAATGGCTTAGGGGTGAGTAAATCATGGGTTCAATATAATTTTTCAATATAATTTTGGCCGAACTATCCCTTTAAGCGAGTATCTAGCAAACAGAAGTATCTCTTTTATCGTAAACCCTTACGAAGCGCCTGTAGCAGGCACATGTTTTGACATGACGCACATATGTTCACATGATGCACGGATGACATAGTTTGACACGACGATCCAGACACATGACGATGTTTTGACGAGTTTCGCATTCGTGCCTCCTCAGAATCCGCCACTGGATAAGGCACAATTTAGAATACACAGCCGATTATATATTTGTTCTTTATTTTTTCTTCAAGTCTTTAATTTGTATTATTCTTAAATGTGCCTTCAGTAAAAATGGCCCCATCTCTTCTTTCTCTTCATATAGAAACTATCTAGAACTGTGCAGTGTTATGCTCTGTCTATTTTCTGCTGCGATGAGACTTTGGGACTTCAGGAAAGAGCTGGTCTACTTTACCCAAGGATGTATGTATTGATTAAAGTTTTACTTTAGCTTCCCAGACTCCAACTATCTGCAGTAAAAGAAACTGTTGGCTCTTACAATGAATTGAATAAGGCCTGTACTTTGCTCCTATTAGACTGTTATGGCTGTTTTGTGCTATTGACCATATACTATAGACTCCCCTTGGTTACTTTCAATAGCAGGTTACTATTTTCGGGCAGTGCGTAATATCACTACGCCTCCTGCAGCCATGTTACAGCAGCAAAGTCCTTGATTATAACACCAGAATGACAGTATAGTTCCTACCATATCTGCCTAGAAAATCAAGTACACGCTGTAACTACAGAAGAGTCAAGTTTTAAATAGGAAAAATATCGAAACTCTTTGGTTATTTTTTAGCGTGATGCTAATGGTCTAATCAGATTCAATGGATTGTGCTAAGCTATGCTAAAAGTGCTAGCATCAGACCTGGAGATCTGAATGGATTCAAAAACGGTAAAAATCAAATGTTTATCTCTTGGGGAGCTGGAAAATGAGCATATTTTCTAAAAAAGTGGAATGTCCATTTAAGATAACCTATTTAGTGCTTTTTTGTAACTACTATTTAGATGAACTCATTGGCACAGATTTTTGCCTATTAGTGTTTGTGTGTTCAGGTGGTGAGTGGCTCAACCCTGTCTCTGCCGAGTCTGCCCACTTTCTGGCTTGTATGTAGGACACTTAGCTTCTAAGGACTCAGCTGTTGACATCATCATTAGCTGCTTGAGGCAAAAGACTGCAATACAACCTCCACTATATAGGGCAATTTACTGCCCTAAAATACTGTAGACCTGACCTAGTCTGTGTTTATGACCAAAGACACTCCAAAAGAGTGATGGAGAGAGACAGCAAAATAAATTAATGGAGATCATAAGCACCAGATTGGATCGTCTCAAGCCTTTTTAACTTTGATAAATGGGCTTGTTTTCATTGCCTCGGTTGGTGTGTTAGTTTATTGTTGTCTATATAATGCTGCATGATACAGGTGATGAGGTCGGCATTTATCACTGAAGAGCCCAAACAAGTTGCAGATAATTTACACCTAACAGACGACCCAAGTGCCTGTGAGCAGGGCTGATGTGCATTCATTTATCTCCCAAATGAGAGGTCCAAATAGACTTTCTTATAAGACGAGTCCCTTTTGCTATCATTACATTTCATTGATGAAAATCATTACATTTAGCGTTTCATTCAACAAAGTATAATTAAGAAGAAAGACCTCTTCCGCTCAGGGATTAAGATTCCCAGACATCTTCATCTTGTGTCCCAAAGGTGGTGTAATAGTCTTCTATTATTCATGACAGCATTCAAACAGGTTTTGCGGATACAAGGCAGTGCTGTAGTACTGCAAAGGTATTCAAGAGCTATGGGTTGCAGCAGATCTAGCGTATCAGCAGTCCGCAAGGTTTTAAGCGTCATCTTACCTTATTTTTTTCTGTGCCATCCTCTAAATAAAGTTTTTTTGGCTGATTCTCCATGTTGATTTGGTATGGCACTCGTATAGGAATTTGATTATTCTGATTGGCTGTTCGGCATAGCCAATCGGTGCACAGGAAAGAAACGGGAGTGATGAAGCGATTTTTTTAAAGATACTTACGGTTTCTCGTTTTGATTAATGAACACCAACTACTGCCACCTGCTGGTACAGAAAGTTATTTCATTTTGGATGTGCTATTTTGGCGCCGTCCATTTGGTGGGCCAACCTGCCAGGGCAACTTTGAACCCGGATGCAGCCAACATGCGGACAATCTGAGCCAACCTCAATTTGTTGACATTGTGTATTTTTTCTCACCTTATTTTGCTTTTATTCTCACTTTATCAAGCAAAATCATCTATCAACCAGCTACATGAGCCTCAACAGCTTAGACCAGCAACAAACATCACAGAAATTGTTTGAATGCTCTTGAAGGGGAAACCAACAATTGTATTGTTTGGTTTCTGCCAATGCTTCCCTCAGCATTGCAGCCGAACTCCACCCTGAATTTATAAGTCTCATGAGACTTTGAAAAAGCAACCAGTTCTCATTAAAAATACAACAACAGGAAATTACCTTGCGTACAGGATTAAAACCCCACCAAAGCTCCAGGTGTACCAAATTCTCTGCTTATCCTCTGTATGAGTGCTGAGCAGTCATATCACGGCCAGGATTGCTTATCTCTTATTACAACCATCGATGATGACCTCAATACTTTTCTGCATTTTACAGGCATCATTGTATAGAGACAAAGCGCAGTTATGCAAATTTGAAAAACACGAACAATCCAACCGTCTCCATTGACTTTGTATTGCGAAAGGCCGCCTCCTTGTCATTTCTGGCTTATAACAAAAAACAGAATAATGCCTAAAAGCTGCTGTGTGACAATATGTACAGCTAACAAGCCAAAGAACCCAGAAATAAGTTTTTATAAGCTGCCGAGCCGTAAAACCCAGTCTTTAAGGAGAAAAAAGTGGATTGCCGACTATGTTTTCCCCTAGTGGACGCAGTTCTACGAATATGAGTACTATGAAAAGTTGCCTGTTTCCACTTGTGTGTCTTTAAACGCTCGTTTTTTTAGGTCGACAGCTTATAAAAACGTATTTCTGGGTTTTTTGGCTTGTTAGCTGTACACCTTGTCACACTGCAGCTTTTAGGTATTATTCTGTTTTTAAGTTTAACCTGTAAATAATTTTTTATAAGCTGTCGAGTCGACCTCAAAAATGAGCGTTTAAAGACATAAAAGTGGAAACAGGCAACTTTTCATAGTACTCATATTAGTAGAACTGCGTCCACTAGGGGGAAACGTAGTCGGCGATCCACTTTTTTCTCCTTAAAGGCTTGGTTTTACGGCTCGACAGCTTATAAAAACTTATTTCTATGTTTTTTGTCTTGTTAGCTGTACATATTGTCACACAGCAGCTTTTAGGCATTATTCTGTTTTTTGTTATAAGCCAGAAATGAAAAGGAGGCGGCTTCTCGCAATACAAAGTCAATGGAGATTGTTGGATTGTTTTCGCCTCCGGTGGGCGTGGTTTTCAGGTTATGATGCGCTGCGCTCTGTCTCCATGCTATGATAAATATAGGCATTAGATTGCTTATTTACATTTTCAGGCCTCTCATCTGGAAGTCACTTATTTAATCTAACCATTCTGAGAACAGTTCATGTTTGTCATCATAATGTTGAATGTGTACAGTTTACTAGTCATTTCAAGCTTTGCATATCATGTATCTCAAGACTCAACTGCAAAGCATTTACTAAATTCTGGGGTTCCTTTTACATCATTACAGTATTTGGCCCCATTGCAAATTCTTTATATTGTGCTGTCTCTCCATAATGTTGGCTTGCTAATGTATCTAAATCTGTCTGACACTCCATTAAACTTCTCCACACATGCTGTCCATGAGTCATGATGATGAATCAAACAACAAGTGTTATCAGTCATCTTGTGTACGTATTTTGCAGTAGCATTAGCTTATCTAGCGAAACGATCGTCAATTTCACCAAAAAAAAAAAAAAAATGTACTTTTAAATCTTACAGCTTGATGGTTGCTTCAGGGAAGACTCAGACCGTTGTTTGACACTTGATGCTTTTCACATCTGCGAGATGAAAGATGGCCTTTCTTAAGAAGAACAACCATATCAAGCAAAGTAAGATAAATTGAACAACTACTGTATGACAAAAACTGTGGACTTGTGTGATTTTTTTTTGGATTATCCAAATCTTTGTGCACACTTTTGACTTTCATACACTTTGTACAGTAGGACAACTGATGCAGTCATTTAATGAGTTCACATCCAATGAGTTCACTTTGCTTAAGACCCGTACAGCACTGTATGTGCTTGTGCTGATGTCCCAATTTGTCTATGATTTATGTGAGGATTCATTTTTGCTTAGGCTACATAATGTTTAATGTATTTTTGAGAGTTGTGAGGTTCTTAGTTGGGAGTATGCAGAAATTTCTTGTGCCAATTATTTTCGCTCTCCAATTTATGTGACCCACACTCCAGAAAAATGTGTGGCCGTAAGCAGTCAAAAGTGCTTAAATGAAATACGGTAAATTTAACTTTTGCATATAAAAAAATAACATTTTGCAGAATATGCAACTTACTGAAGAAAAGCACATGCTGTAAGTGAATAAAGTGCTGATTATAGGGGTTAATCTTTCAAATGGATTTAGATATGGTAGAAATAAAGCCAAATGAAAATTTAGGTTAAGTATTAACAGTAATATGATTACATGTTGTTGTCTTTAACTTGAGTGACGTCTTTGTATTGGATGCAGATATTGGCTAACTAATAACCTCTAGTACCCTTAGGTGATTGAGACGGAGAATGCCAGGTTTGACTGTGACCTAGTTGCAGAAATAATTGGAATTTTAGGAATTGTGCTGGCAGCGAGACAGAACAGACTACTGTCCCCCTGTCACACACACAGGAACTGATGCCTTAGTTTCTCTCTGTCTCTGTCTGATTTTAAAACCTCTTTTTATTTGTAGTTATTTGATCATTTTTGAAAGTTTTGCGATATGTTTTTTAAAGATTTAACAGAAAAAATGATTCACATGGATGTGAGAGAATCCATATTTACACAGTAGTTAATGTTTTCTCAGCTGTTGCTCACGTCAAACTTCCTGTTGTCTAGTCTGTGTAAAACTCACGTCACCCCATCCAGTCATACACTTACTGTTGTCTAATCTGTCAGCCACAGTTTCAAGTTACATGTTGACCTAAAAAAGGCAAAAGACATAGGATCAATAATATATATATATATATATATATATATATATATATATATATATATATATATATATATATATATATATATATATATATATATAATTAGGGACACAGAGCTTTTCAAATCCTTGCAATCTGGAGCTACAAAAATGTACAGTATGTGGAAAATAATTTGTTTTTAACCATAAACTACACGAACACCAAATGTATTATATTGTATTATAATTTTTCTTCTTTTCATACAATTCGTAGACACTTTTTCTCTTGCGACCCTCAGACATTTTGAAAAAAACACGATGAGAATGCAGGCTTCAATGAATGGGTGAAACAGTAGACCACCACACATATACACAGGAACGGGACGAGCACATACGGCGGCCTTACGTCAACATATCACCAGAATGATTGACAACTGGAAAGACCAATAGTGTTCTTGATGATCCACCCGGAAAAAGAAAATCTTCCGCTATACCTTTAAATGTGCAACAAAAATGTACGGTATGTGGGATAAAGCGTTTTTTTAACCATAAACCATGCGAACACATTGTATTACACAAAGTAATGTGCTTTTTATCCACAAAATGTGGGCCCTTTAATATTTCATGTGTTCAGTGGTGCCGGTACTGTGACGGCCTCAAACGATTTCTGATGATCTTTCAGAAGTACTCAGCAGTCTGGAAACGTTGACTTTCTCTGTTTTCCAGAACTAACAAAAGCAATACCACCTGACCCCTAGAAATCAGCCAGTCAGACTGAAACTGTCAAGTTCAGTCATCGCATGCATTATGTATCAGTCAGTGGTCAGTCCGTGAGGGGGACGTTTCCGCCTGTGAGCTATTACAAGCCGTTGATATTGAGATACTGAGAAAAATGATACAAACACAGTTAACATTTGTAATAATTTATAATAATTATAAAGTTGCTAAAGCTTTCTACAGAGTGTGGTCATGAGTGAGCATCACTCTATGAGAAGAGAAACCAGATGGAGGTGGTGGGCTTTGTGGACGTATTTCCTTCACAAACCATCTGCCTCTACATTATAAAGTCAAGATCAATGCTCTCTCTCTCTCTCTCTCTCTCTCTCTCTCTCTCTCTCTCTCTCTCTCTCTCTCTCTCTCTCTCTCTCTCTCTCTCTCTCTCTCTCTCTCTCTCTCTCTCTCAGGGTGCAGCTGTGAGGCAGAGGGCCATCAGTTGGGATACTGGGATATTGACAGGCTCTTATTTTGAATCACAAAGAGGTCCTATTCACACTGCTGTCGCCAAATGAATCAAAACCGTGTTTCCATTTTTTGCTTAAGTCTTTTCCCCAGAGTTTAGCTATCAAAGGGAGAGAGAAAATAAAAGAACGCAAGCTGTCGGTGTTAATGGATTAACTTCTTTTGTTGGTGCAGATTTTCTTTTGTTTCTTAGTTACACTCACAGCTGTTTACTGCGGACTTTACTGTGAAATTAGTGTCCCTGAAAACTGTTTAGTGGTACTTTTTTCTCATTCATTCATGTGCTTTGCCAGAAAAATTGACAAGTAATTAAAATAAATTTGCTGTAAAGTTACATTTTAGCACAATTCTTTTTACTGCAGTGCAATATATGTACTCGATTCATGTTATTTAGTGAGTATTATTAGATTTACATAGAGTACTATAGTAATTGTACTGTATTACATGAGAGCAAAACAATCAATATCGCTTACAGAAGATAATAATAATGACGGGAATTGAGGCAGTGCTCATTGGGAAATTCCAGTATTTGACGTTTTCTTTCCTCACATCAGCAACCCTTCAACCACCTGTTCTATTCAGTCAGAGTTGCTAAAAGCTGTTGTCAACTACAATTGATTTTTTTCCATCTATATACACATATCTTCCTCTATTCCCACAAGTTCTTCATTGATTTTCTGGTTTGATGTGATGCGTCTGCTGGTCCCAGTTATGATATAGCTCATAATGGCCCAGTTACTTTGAGCAACATAGACACGATATAATCTGCAACAGTAGATTACCATCTGTGATGCGTTTGATTGATTCTGGTGCCCATGTTGGAGACCAATGTGTCTTAAGTAACACAGGTATATTTGTAGCAATAGCCAAAATATAATTTTATGCCAAAAAATCATTAGGATATTATCCTAATAGAAGATTTTGGGTACTATATGTTCCATGAAGATATTTTATACATTTCCAACATGATCTCATGTAAATCCGTGTTATAGTCACAGAAAAATTTGATCACTTTATCTGTGTCACAGAATTCAGCTTTTTCCGTGACGGGAGCACAGATGTCTTTTCCATGTCACTCCCACATGTGCATCATTGTCGCTTGGGGTTAGATTTGGGGTTTTGGGTTAGGATGTTTAAAAATGTAACAGAAAGTGATTTTAACCCCAAGCGACAATGGTAAGAAAATAGTAGAAAACAATAAGAAAACAATACATAAAATGACATGAGAAATCCTTGGGAGTGACACGGAAAAGACATCCATGCTCCCGTCACAGAAAAAGCTGAATTCCGTGACATGGACACGGATAAAGTGATCAAATTGTTTGAGACTATAACACAGATTTTCGTTAAAGAGATAGTTCGGCCAAAAATGATATTAAACCCATGATTTACTCACCCCCAAGCTGTCCGAGTTGCATATGTCCATCGTTTTTCAGACAAAAACACATTTTCGGATATTTTAGAAAATGTTTAAAGGAACAGTATGTAGGATTGTGGCCAAAACTGGTATTGCAATCACAAAACTTGTGGCTAAAACTGGTACTGCAATCACACAGCTGGTGGCCAATACACAAAATGACAACATAAACATCAGTTGAGGGCTGCAACTCCACTTTTTAAATGACAATATCCTGGCCAGACCACTGTTGTCAGTGATATAAGTATTTGAAATGAAAATGATTTCTTAATATGTAGTGACATAAAAGGGCCATTTTATGATTCATTGATATTCATTTCTTACATACTGTTCCTTTAACATCTTCTGAGGGTAATCCGCGTGGTGTTTTTGTAGAAATATCCATATTTAAAACTTTATTAACGAAAATAAATACCTTCCGGTAGCGCCGCCATCTTAAACATCTTAGACTTTTCTTAGTGACGTATGACAAATTCGGAGGGCGGGGGCTCAGAGCAGCAGCAGAGTAGTCTCCGTAGGCTGCGTAAGCTCTCATCCTGAATGCGGACGCGACCAAGATGGCGGCGCTACCGGAAGGTATTTATTTTCGTTAATAAAGTTTTAAATATGGATATTTCTTCAACAACACCGCGCGGATTACCCTAAGAAGACCTTTGTTTATCATCCTGGAGCCGTTTGGATTTAATTTGTGAAGGATGGACAAACTTTTTTGGACTTGAAGGTTGTGGACTATGGGTAGACCCCGTAACATTACATTTAATCAACTGAAAGATCTAAAACATTTTCTAAAATATCCGAAATGTGTTTGTCTGAAAAACAATGGACATATGCAACTCGGACAGCTTGGGGGTGAGTAAATCATGCGTTTAATATAATTTTTGGCCGAACTATCCCTTTAGTATATAAAAAAAATGTATTTATCATTAATAGTCATCAATCACTAGCCAAACGTATTACACAGAGAGATTTCAACTTGACCATGACAACTTAAGTCATGAAGCGCCGAATCTGCATGGCGTCAGAACCTGTGTCAGGGGAATGAGAACACTGTTTCTATTGATCAGAGTTAGGAAGTGAAATATTATCTTGGTTACCTTGAAGTGCAGCACTTGAACTGTACAGGTGCAATAGCTGAAAAGTGGATGAACCAAACAACATTTTGGTTGTTTCTGTAATGTTAATCATTTTGAGAGCACTGAAAATTCAATATTATATTGATGATACAAAAATTTCTGTGTCATTGTGTATGCCAAATCTCATTTATCTTTTTCCTCGTGTGACAAGAAATTATTGGTTTTGTTAATTCGTTGTCATCAAGCAAATGGGTCTATTGAAATGTATGACATTCATGCTGTTGGGCAGATATCCATCTGTGTGTCAATTGCTTGAATGGCAGTGACATCTACCATGTGTTTCTGAAGCTTTTTGTATAAACTGTATATTTCGATATTTTGTTTTCATAATTCTGCTGCTTTTCTGGCTAGAAGTCAGGGACTGTGTCTGAAATTGCCCTCTATACCATTAAATAGTGCACTATTTGAAGGAACATCAATTTTTGTGGTGTCCGAAATCATAGTAGACATCATTGAGTGCACTCATTAAACCTCACAATGCACTGCAATAAGTTAGGAATAATTGACGACAGGCCGATGAATTGTTCGGAAAATTATTTTTTAATATTTTTTAATAATCCAACGGCCTGTAGTTAATTATTCCGCTTATACTACGTTACCACACCTCAAGACATTGATTACATGAAATATTTAAAGGTATTGCTATTGTGAGTAGGACTATTTCTTATGCATATCATCAAACGGCAATGCTGGTATTGGAGGCTTGACCCGTCGATAGCATTCTAATTCAGATATTAATGAAGTTATTAGAAAGAGAGCGAGAGCGACAGAGACACAGAGAAAGAAAGAAAGAACGAAAAAGAGAGAGAGACAGCAATTTTGTGAACGAGGCTACCTCTGTGCGTCTCTAAACGGCGTTGTTATTGCCTCGGAAAATCGTCTGTCATGTTGTTTTTGTTAGTCCGTTATTACAGTTAACTATGCAAAGAGAAATTGAAGTGTAATGCGGTCAAGAGAGCTGCCTGGTACTACGTCCGTTGTGCGTTTCCCCAAAAATAATTGCATACCTCAGAACGTTCATCAGCCAATCAAATTTAAGCATTCAACGGACCCGTAGTATAAAGAGGGTACAATCGATGTACACTCACAGCTAGCCACTACTCGTCCACCGAGGTTCACACCAAATGAATTCTCGCGTCTTGCGGGAAGACCCGCCCATATTGCAGCACCTCCGGCGAGCTCAAGTGACTTATGTAGGGAAAGCGAATGAGGGTATGGGGGTATTCAGGAAGTCAATTTTAGCACCCTCTATTTGGCGTCCTGAACAGTTTACTTGTGCTTCTTCTGCTTACAACTTTTAAACTTTTTGCACCTTCTGAAAATGTTGTGCTTAGAAAATGTGACCCTGTCTGGCTAAAGTCTCAATCTAATAATGAGATTTGGAGCATCCAAATTTAATTTCACATTGATTTCAATCTTTGACATGACTTTACTCAGACAATATTCAATTACATTTTATTTATATAGCGCTTTTCACAATTGTTTAATTGTTTCAAAGCAGCTTTACATTAATAGATGCAGGAAAAAACACAGAAAAATCATAAAACATAAGCAGCAGAATACAGTGGTTAAGATAAACCATCCTAGCGAACGTAGTAATAACGTAACGTATGTACAGTAAGAGGGTGCTAAATAAAAAAAACCCTGTGGGAAAAGTCCTAGAAGGGGAAAAAACCTTGGGAGAGAGCCAGACATAGCTGATATATTATATTAATAGGTATGATATTTTTACAATTTCATGGGGATTAAAACCTAATATATATGTATGTATACATGGATAAGTAGATAAGATGGGGGCAGCTGGTGGTCGTTGATCTGACATCAGCTGGGCATCATGTTAAAGGAAGGCCAGTAGATCCGTTGCGTAATGACCTTCATGGCAGCTGGAACTGGGTCTGTTAGTCCCACTGTCTTCGGGAATGAGGACGAGACCAGGAAAGAGAAACAAAATCCTATTAGCGTAGGGGCCATTCACAAGTAATGCAAGTGTCACAGTGACTAAGTTTCCATCCACTTGTCAATCGAATTATCTGAAGTTCGGTAAAAAAACTTATGCGAATAAAGCTGGTGAAAGTGTGTTTCCATCCAACGGCTTTAAAGCGAATAAAAACCTCTACGTAATGACGTCACATGCTGTTTTGCGATCAAATTGGTATATCGAATTGATTTGAGACATTTGAAGGTGTTTCCATTCATTTTCACACTGAATCGCACAATATTCAAGCAAACATTTGCGAACAAAGTTTTGCTAGACAAAATGGATTGCGCCATACAAGTTATAAGTGCTTATGTGCCAGCTGAGCTGATAGCGACATATTAAGCTATAATAAAAAGAAAATGACGTTAACATCAAATTGCTATGATGATGCAGATGCATGTAAATGCCCGACGACAATGGAAGCATTAACGTGAAATGATAGTCCGGATCAATGCTTAACGTAAATGAGAACGACAAATATCTTTCCTGAGCTGTTAATATTGGAAGCCAATGAAACTACGAGGGTTCTTTGGCCGAGGATCCATCTCATCAAGGTCGAATTTGCTTTTATTTTCCCTCCGGCACCGTTGCGAGATAACTCTCTTTTTTGAAACACATATCCCTGTTTGAGCACCTTACATTTACTCCGGAGGACGTCCCACGTCTTGTCATAACCATTGTTGGACATTTCCTTCCCGAGTTCCTAATAAATTATGGCATTTCTTAGATTTTTGCTATCTAAAATAGAGCTGTAATCGTGCCTTAAAAGTTAGGCCTGAAATAACCGGAGCCCGACAGAACCGGAGCCCGACAGAATGCAGCCCGAACCCGAAAGCACATTTAGATTGACAGCTTTTTAAAAGCCCGAACCCGTTTACAGCCAGATATTATTTAAATGTGCGCACGCAAACAGCTTTTATCAAGAATGAGTAATTTACACATGTTTTAACATTATATATTAATGACTAACTGGGCTACACGTCACTTGGAAGTTGAAACAAAGAAAAAAAATAAGTCATCTGTATTCTGTAACATCGTAACATCTCGTTCTAAATAGGCATATGCAATAAATTATAAATAGGCCAACATGCCAATAAAAACAATAATTTCTTAACGAATTAAATTAAGATAATACATTCTGAATAAGATGGTTATTTGAGAATAACGAAATTAAGATAAAGGTTCCGTGGGATTTGCTTCGGCATGCCAACATTAGTCTATATCCTCTGTCTAAATCATGTATTTAGTTATACATTAAAAAACCTTTACTCACCAAGATTAGGCTACATTTTTGTTAAGGAAATTATTAAATCCACTGTAAATGTCTTCAGCGTGGTCCTGCGCTTACTGATAGGGCACCCAGCAGCATTGAACTTGACCGCTCATTTACCGTGCAAAGGCGGAGCACGAGCCCGTTGAAAATGTTAGAAATGAAGCCCGAATCCGACCGAACCCGTCGGGTTTGGGCAAAGATCTTCAGCTCTAAAATAGCCTTTATTTTCTCTGGTAAATTAAATTATAAATGAGTCTCGTCTCGTCGTTTGTCCACTTACATCTGACTTTGTTGACACATGCCATGTGTGCCACCAGAGCGGACCTAAAACTTTTTCTTCTTTGTTTTGTGTGTGTGTTGCAACCATAAAATGACCTAAACCTTAATCGCAAATCATTATTTATTCGGCAAATAACGTTTCCATCAGCGTTTATCGCATAAGCCACATATCGATCAAGATAAAATCCGATGAGATCGAACGTATTTCTTTTGAGTCGAAATTCATGAAATTCAATCGAATTTTACTGTTTCCATAAGGCATTTTTCATTCGATATCACTTAATTCGGATAAAAACATGTGGATGGAAACATGGCTAGTATTGTGGTTTATAAATATGCTCGGTTCCAGATAGGCTAGCTATTGCGGCATAAGTATATTACCCAAACAAGTTATGTGAATGCTTTTTTCTGGAAATGCTATTGTGAGATAAGTATATTTACTAGACAAATTATGTGAATGCTTTGTTAAAGAGAAATATTATAGATATCAAGGTTTTATCTTCACAGAATTTTTTTTACATTATGTAGTAAAATAGGGATGCACCGAATATTCGGCCACCGAAAAAAGACTTTTATCACCGAAATAATACGGCCGAAATGTTGTGATGACGCAAACAGAAACCGCGACCTGCACGTGCTTGTCTGAAGCAACATGTATGCGGCGTGGATGTATTTAACCGCAAAAAGACACTAAAGTACGCACAGAGGCACATGAGGTTGTGTCCGGTCCAGACGTGATCATCACAGTGAGTACGCCCTTCAAAGATCAGAACTCTTGATGTGTAAACTTAAGAGAGAGTCGCGCAAATGTGTCTCATACTGTATAGTCCATTAACATACATGTGCCGAATAAAGCAATGAAAAACAACGTAACGTTTTTATGCTGCGCTGTTTGGGATTCACCTTCGTTCTCTGTGTGCGCGCGCGTTTAAGTGCCCTCAATAGTGCACACACGAGTGAGACGCAAACAAGCGAACGTAAAATCTTTCTGTTATTGACAGGGCACATATAAACAAAATTATCTCCAAAGTATTCTTTTTCTAATAAAAACATTTGTTTATGTCTTAAGTGTATGTATAGATTACAGTCATAAATTCAGTCTCTGCTTATTTAAAGAGACAGTAACCTCAATTAACCTACTTAAGTCTAACAAAGAGACAAATAGCTCTAAAAATAATAATATATTTAATTTATACAATAAAGACAGTGTTATGACTCATTTAATTTGATTTCTGTACCTAATGCTAATGTTAGCCCTTATTAATGTGCAGCTTTGTTCTTTTTTATAAATGTTTGTAATTTCTTTATTTGTTATTAGATTTTCCCCACCCCTTTTTGTTGATCTGAAAAATAATCTGATCCATGCCTCAAAAACTGTTATGTGATCTGAACCGTGAGTTTTGTGATCTGTCACACACCCCTAGTAAAGTTAGTACACAGTGATAGCCATAAATGCATTTGTACTAATAATTGGCATAATAATTTATTTCGGTGTTTCGGTTTTTCGGCCTTGGTTTCCTCATTTTCGGTTTTCCGTTTCGGCCAAGAATTTTCATTTCGGTGCATCCCTATAGTCAAATTTTATGTAGAAAACAGTGAATCACAAAAAAATTACTTTAGCTGGGTTTTTTCACAGACAGGGTCACAAATATCATGCTTCAAATCACCCTAAATTCTAATCAGTTACAGACAATGCCAAACAGGGTGTTAGTCTGTATCTTAGCAGTTCATTGCTTATTGACTTTGGATCTTGCTGAGTACAAAGTTGGCTAAGATTTGGGCAAAGGTTTCTTTGCTTGACCACTTAGACGTGCATTTAGACATTGTTAATTCTAATACAATCTAATTGTCGAATGTAAACCCAAATAATTAAATATGAGCTGTTTTTCTGTCTTCTTCTGCAGGCATTCGGTCAGGCATACACCAACCAACGAAAGACAGCTGAGGACGGTGAGACGCATGAGGAGACCTTGTTGCGGGAGTCTGCCTCTAAAGAAGCCTATTACATGGGACGTCTAGTGGATCTACAGAGCCAGCTTAAAGTGAGCAGCTCCGCGGCCTCTAACGCTCAAGCCGAGACTGAACGTCTCAACATCCTGGGACAGGAACTCAGAGAGGTCAGTTTGTATTGTAAAGTATATTTTTATAATCACTTGCATTTTCTTTCATGCATTTGTTCTTGTTGCTAAACTGGATTAATTACTAGGGAACACACATACTGATAACTTGCATGTCACTTTGGATAAAAGTGTCTGCCAAATGCATAAATAGATATATTTATTAGGGTTCACCATCCTGTAATAATGTTCATTTTTCAAAACTGGTTGAAACCTTGTCAAGGTTGCAAGGTCAAAGAGTCATTTTAAGGGCAGCCATTTGTGTCAGCAGTCATTGGAAGCAAAGGGTGGTGTCACTGTCGCCCGATTCCATTGTAAAGGGCAAATCCATGGCTAAGCTGGGGAAGTAATGTCCTGAGGTCCGCACAAAGACAAACAGTACACACACACTTCACTGCAGACCTATGAGAATTTCACTAAGAATTTCAAACCACGGTCACATACCTTACATTTTTCCTGGATTTCCTCCAATATTGTACCGCATTGCTCCTGATACCTCATTGTGTAAAGCCCCTGATCACCACTACTACTATAGCACAGTACTGGGGTTGGTCAGTAATCCTCTGGAGTTTAAACAGGACATCACAACAAGGCTTTGAATACACGACATGAGATCCTCTGGGAGAGCTGTGGTATTGTGTACAGTAATCAATACCTCAGCTCACGGAAAGGTCATTTGTCAGGACGACCAAAATATTTCAGACCATGACAATGTGTGATGCTGTCTTTAATAATTGTTTAATTATCTGTATAAGATGAGAATGAAGCAATTATGATCAGTATTTTTGCATACACGAAAGAAAATGTACTATATAGAGATGCCAGATCTTGTCATTGTAGTATGTCACATTCTGTTTCATCCATTAAGGATGCCTGTGCTGTGACTTTCCCTTATAAAATGAACTATAAGGAAGAAAGTGCTGACATGGGGGTTTCCTCTGATGGAAAGCAATTTGTTACCCAGCATTCCTTTCCATTCAAGTGTGGACACGCTCAATAAATAGTCTAATAAATACTCTTTTATAAGACATAAAGCTTTTATACGTAAGCCTAATGGGTCCTTTTGGATTCCCTACAAAGATTTATAATGACATACCCATATGTGACCATACATAATGTAAAGAACATTCTGTGAAAATATAACTTGGTATCTTTAACCTCCTAAGATGAGCTTTGGTTTGTCTTTTTTTTCAGATTTCTTCCAGCTATTGGGGGTTAGGAAGAACCAATAAATATAATAACCAAATATTTTCTTACAACATGAAGCAGTGTAATTGTCCATGTTTGTGTACAACAGGTTCCAGTTACACAGAATTAAGTATTATGGTGCAAACAAAATGTGGACATCCAGGTCTTAGGGGGTTAAAGGGACACTCCATTTTCCCGCTCCCCTAGAGTTAAACATTTGAGTTTTACCGTTTTGGAAACCATTCAGCTGATCTCTGGCGCTACCACTTTTAGCATAGCTTAGCATAATCCATTGAATCTGATTAGACCATTAGCATTGCGCTCAAAAATGACCTAAGAGTTCCGACATTTTTTGTTTTTAAAACTTTGCTGCCGTAACAGGGCTGCAGCAGGTGCAGCATGATATTACGCAGGACCCGAAAATGGTCCCCATCTATTGAAAGTTACCAACGGGACTATTTTCAAGTGCTGCGTAATATCATTGCGCCTGCTGCAGCCATGTTATGGCAGCAAAGTCAATGATTGTTACACCGAAATGAGAGTATAGTTTCTAGCCATATCTGCCTAGAAAATTGCAACTTTTAATTTTCTGTCAGTCTTAGTACACGATGTAACTACAGAAGAGTCAAGTTTTAAATAGGAAAAATATCAAAAGTCTTTGGTTATTTTTTTAGAATGATGCTTATGGTCTAATCAGATTCAATGGATTGTGCTAAGCTATGCTAAAAGTGATACTGCCAGACCCAGAGATCAGCTGAATGAATTCCAGAATGGTAAAAATCAAATTATTTAACTCTAGGGGAGCTGGAAAATGAGCTTTTTTTAAATGGAGTGTCCCTTTAAATAACATCATCACTCCAGACTACTCCCTCTCTCGCTTAAACTTCCGTCAATATTATTGCGCCTAAGATTGAAGTGTTACAAACTAAGTGCTCTTCTGCCATACAATATAGTTCTGATTTTTTTCGGCTTTAAAAATCGCCACGTTTTATTTTGTGGCACCATACTTACTTGTGTAACTACTCATGTAACAGTCTTTAAATAGGGAAAACATGGAAGTTTTTGGTGGCTTCTAAATTCATCCCTGTTTGGATTCTAATGAATGAATGGGGCTAGGCTAAATGCTAACACATTCACAACGCGCTGTACAAAGATAAAAAGTGCACACTTATTATTATTCATGTTTATATTAACTCTAACAGAGTTATTCTTTCAATAGCTTTAAGTGCAAGTGATTTATTTACTTTCTTCCTCTTTTATCTCTCTTTCAGAACAATGAGATGTTGGAACTTCAGAGGAACAGGATGAGAGAAGAAATCAGAGAGTATAAGTTCAGAGAGACAAGACTCCTGCAGGACTATACTGAACTTGAAGAAGAAAACATCACTCTGCAGAAACTGGTGTCAACACTTAAACAAAATCAGGTACACACACACACACACACACACACATGCATGTGCACTTAACTTCCTTTCCCCGTTTACCATTTTTATCTGGAATAAATAACTATATAGATTGAATAAATATATGCATATAGATATATCTAGATAGAATAGATATAATTAGTATGTCCTTTTATGCATAATTGTAAAACAGTTTTTTTTTACCTGCTCTTAATGATTGTAAAGGCCGGTTCACATCAAGGACTATAGTTATAGCAGAGATAGCTAGAGCTATAACTAGAGATAGAGTCCAGAACAGAACGATAACGTTAGGCTACAGATAACAACATCATTGGGATTTTTAGCTGATGAACCATAGACAAAACATTGACAACCAATCAAATCCAATCACATTTTAAGCACCTGTGCATTTAAATGTGAAACTGCAACACGTGAGATTAAAGTAAACATAACTTTTTTCTTCACTGGTCCCGGCTTCTCTCCCATGTTACAATTAAACTGAAACTTCATTAGGACTGCCACTAGGGGGCGAACTCTGACAATGGTGTCAGAATGTCGTGTTCAGTTGAAAGGCAGCTTTACGGTAGTTTACTGTATGGAAGCAATATTCATTCTAGAGTACACCACCCATTTTTCTTGATAAGAAAATTGACCTAAGAAAATAAGTCTAGTTTTTAGATCATTTGTGTTTAAAACAAATCTGAAAAACAATCTGCAAATGGGGTAAGAAAAAAATCTTGAAATACTGTAAATTTACCTTTTACTTTAACACTTAATTCTAGCTAATTTTAAGAAAAATTTTCTTATGAGAGACTTATCGAAAATGCATCTTGATTTAAGAATGTTTTAATATTTGTACTGAAAACAAGTCATTTTTGCAGTGCAATAATTAAAATGTTATTATTTACCTCATAGTGGTTGTCCTCATCCTCTGCCTAACCTTGTCCTCAAATCTCTAAAAATGTACAGGTAGAATACGAGGGTTTGAAGCACGAAATTAAAGTCCTTGAGGAGGAGACGGTGCTCCTCAACAGCCAGCTGGAGGACGCCTTGCGTTTGAAAGACATTTCTGAGGGCCAGTTAGATGAGGCACTGGACGCGCTGAAGAATGAGAGAGAACAAAAAAACAACCTGAGAAAGGAACTTTCCCATCATCTCAGCCTGACAGACAGCGTGTATGGACCCAGCACTCACCTGACCATCTCTGCCGTGGAGGGGCTGAAGTTTTCAGATGAGACAGCAAACATTTCTGCCTCCGGGTCAAGTCCCAATAATGAGGATAGTAACCGGTGTAATGAGTCTAATGGGCACGGACTGAAGTTGAATGGTGAATTCCATCGACCTGGAGGCAGGAAGGGCGAAGTGCTGCACCCTGTATCTGATCTCTTCAGTGAGCTGAACCTGTCCGAGATACAGAAACTCAAACAACAGCTATTGCAGGTTAGTCACATCAAGACAAAAATATATAAAATATTCAAGATGGTGGAATACAGCATGGCAGTGGTTCTCAAACTTTTTGGTGTGGACACCCCCCACACCCCCTTGGGTAGGGTGGATAATTATGCGGCCCCCTCCCAAAGAAAATTATGACATTAAACAATCTCAGACTTAGTTTTGGAACTACACAAATGTATTAATGACACAATATAGTGATGTTGTTTAGAAGCCTTATTTTTTATGTTTAAAGGGATAGTTCACCTTAAAATGAAAATTCTGTCATTATTTACCCATCCTCATGTTGTTTTAAGCCTGTATGATTTTCTTTTTTCTGATGAACACAAAATATATTTTGAGAAATGATGGAAGACACACAGCAGATAGTGTCCATTGACTCCCATAGTAGGAAAATATTTTGAAGTATTGTGATAAATGATGGAGAAAATATTTTGCTAAATGATGGTAAGCACATAGTTGACGGTATCATATTTTTTATTCCTACTATGGAAGTCAATGGTCACTATCTGCTGTGTGTATTCATCAGAAAAAAATAATTTATACAGGTTTAGAACAACATGAGGATGAGTAAATGATGACAAAATTTTCATTTTATGGTGAACTATCCCTTTAATTACACAGAATTTATGCTAAATGTATGCATTTTACAGAATGTCTTAAAGGGCACCTATTATGGTCTTTTTACAAGATGTAATATAAGTCTCAGGTGTGTCCAGAATGTGTCTGTGAGGTTTCTGCTCAAAATACCCAACAGATTATTTATTATAGCATGTCCAAAATGCCCCTATTTGGGTGGAAACAAAAACACACAGTTTTAATGTCTGTACCTTTAAATGCAAATGAGCTACAGCTCCTCACTTCCTTACAAACAGACAGTGAGCGCTTTCAGTTCAAATAGATCTGATTAATACAGTCTGAGGCAATAGTATCTAGTGGACGGAGTACAACTCGCTGAGGGTGGAAACTGTGGTAATGCAGGACTGTAAGTAGGCGGGGCTTTATCATTGTGACCTCACATTGATAAGAGAATCAAAACGGCATGTCTAATGAGACCGATATGGTTTAATGGGGATTATAAAACAAGGAGCGGGGTGAATTTTTCTTCATTGTAGGGTCTGGCAACACACATTATGTCCAAACACCTTGTAAAAGTGGATTTTGCATATTATGTGCCCTTTAAACTGGGGACCCCCCCCCAATACTCCATTCTAAATTACAAATGTAAACTGCAAACGTAATATTTTTTTAAGTATTACAATTATATAACATGTTTGTGTCTGAGGGACTTGTCAAGGGAATGTACTTGTTATATATAGCCAAAAATATAGCCAAGAGCCTGTTGTCGACTCCCATTGCAAAAATTAGTTGCCTTGTCGTTCAAAGAGTTTTGTTGCCCAGTGGACATGTCCTTTTCTCACATATATCTCTTCATACACACATATTTGTATCTCAGAGACATTACCTGCCAATTATCCACAATGTTTCTCATCAACCCTGTTCAGTTTCTCAATTTATTTTCTTTTGTTTTGTTTTCCCTGGATCTCGTCCAGTAAGAAATCAATAGGGTTTCGCTTTCTTAGCCTTAATTGTTTGAGGTGGCTGATGACTCTTTTGCAATGACTGATCAAAAAGCAATTAAACAGCACTTAAGCTCAATAAGAGGAATCACATATCTGTGATTATGCTAAATTTGTAACAAATAGTGATTTTACGTATTCTTCTATATTATTCTCCACTAGGTGGAGCGAGAAAAGGCATCTCTGCTTACCAACCTGCAGGAGTCTCAAACTCAACTACAACATACACAGGGTGCTTTAACAGAGCAGCACATGCGCGTTCACCGCCTCACCGAAAGTGTCAATGCCATGAAGCGTCTCCATAGCGACAAGGAGTTTGACACGGAGGAGACCGAAAAGTGTGATGGGCTCTTTAACGGTTGCTGTGAGTATGAGACGGACACCAATGGAATAGAGATCCTAGAGTGTAAATATCGAGTCGCCGTTACTGAGGTCATTGACTTGAAGGCAGAGCTTAAAGCCTTAAAAGAAAAGTATAACCAATCTGTGGAGAGCCAATCAGAAGAGTGCAACCGCAGAGAAGGAAAGGTCAAAGCTCTGGAAGAGCAGGTGAAGCGTTTGGAGAAAGCTTGCCGTGAGGGCAGAGAGCGTGTTAATAGCCTGGAGGCGGAGCTTCAGGGCACTTTGGGTGTGGCTAATGAGAGTAACAGTATGTTGAATGCTGCTCAGGATGAGCTGGTTACGTTTAGCGAGGAACTCGCTCAGCTTTACCATCACGTCTGCTTGTGCAACAACGAGACGCCAAATCGCGTCATGCTGGACTACTACCGTCAGAGCAAAGTCACGCGAAGCGGAAGTCTCAAAGGCACGGATGACCCAAGAGCCCTGCTTTCTCCACGGCTAGCTCGCCGTCTTGCTGCCATTAACTCATGTTCAGACATGTCCAAGAGTCCTCAAGATTCTCCATCAAAGGAACCCATGGGAGAAGGATCGGGAAGTCCCAACAAAACCCCATTCGGTTCCCCAGTCCACTCTTCATTACTCTCCGCCTCCCCGGTGCCAGAGACCGGAGATCTCCGCAAGGAGCCCATGAACATCTACAACCTTAACGCCATCATCCGTGACCAGATTAAACATCTGCAGAAGGCCGTCGACAGATCGCTCCAGCTGTCCAGGCAGAGAGCTGCAGCACAAGAGTTGGCGCCCATTTTGGATAAAGACAAGGAAGCCTGCATGGAGGAGATCTTGAAGCTCAAATCCCTCCTGAGCACCAAGAGAGAGCAGATTGCCACCTTACGCCTTGTCCTCAAAGCCAATAAACAGGTGGGAGGCATTAGCTAAGTTTGTGTCTTTACTAACACATTCCAATATCTCTTGGTTTAAAATCTAAAGCTTATTGGTTAATATCAAGCTTCATGTTTGTTCTCAGACAGCAGAGGTGGCCTTGGCTAACC
Source organism: Paramisgurnus dabryanus (assembly GCF_030506205.2). Lineage (NCBI taxonomy): Eukaryota > Metazoa > Chordata > Actinopteri > Cypriniformes > Cobitidae > Paramisgurnus > Paramisgurnus dabryanus. Next base: position 29,282,702 of record NC_133345.1, on the reverse strand, counting down.
TGAAGAGTAAATATGAGAACGAGAAGACCATGGTGGTGGAGACAATGATGAAGCTTAGAAATGAACTGAAGGCTCTTAAAGAAGACGCAGCTACCTTTTCCTCACTGAGGGCGATGTTTGCCACAAGGTGCACTTACTATTCATTTACAATTTATTGTAGATGGGGCCCAAATGCAAAGTTAAAATTAATTTGATTCTGTATTCTTTCTGTATTTCTAGACTTCAAACTTGAACATTTACATTGTAGTTGGGCTTGATTCTAGATGATTGATGCTTAATGTTTCTAGCACTTTTTAATGGCTGTTCAAATACTGTGTGCACACCAAAAACGAAGAAAATATGCACATCGCTTTACTCGCTTCTTTTACAGGATTACAGTTTTTTGCGTCACTCACGTGAATTGAAAACAGTGCCCTCCATTTTTGATGCAACCAGACATGTCAATAAGTTCTTCACTAATTGGTTTGCGCGTCAATGCGTCATGCGATTTTCACGATTTAAATAAAAAAATTTTTACTTGCGCAGAAGACGGGGACTGCGCCCGATACCACATACTTTCCTACTATAAAGTAGGCGAGAAAAAGTAAGTAACAAAAGAAGTATGTCCGGTATCCACAGTACTCATAAAAGAGTAAGCGAAAAGTACCCGGATGACCTACTACTTCCGGCTAGATTCTGAAGTGTGCATTCAGTGGACACTTTTCATAAGCAAAGTTTTGCGTATATGTGCTTGGGGGCACCTACTTGCAGAGAAGGGTACTGCAATACTTAGTACCAAGAGAGTGCACCTTCATGGTTTTTAAAGGCGGGGTGCATGTTCTCTAAAAAACAATGTTGATATTTGAAATCACCTAAACAAACACACCACTACCCCAATAGAATCTGGACCTTCTTTTGATAGACCCGCCCCCCAGATACCCAACCCAGGCAATGATGTCGGTTAGTAGACATATCTAAATGCTGATTGGCTGCAAGTGTGTTTTAGTACTTGAACTGACTAACTTTTCCAAAGTGTTTATCAAAAATCATGCTCCCCGCATTTAAATAAATTACTGTTTAAAAAAAAAAACAATTTTAGCCTTAAGTTACTCTGTCTACCCATTAAAATTTCAAGATTAGATATTGACTTGTCATATTTCTATTTTATTAATCGCACAGACAAAATCATAATTGTCTATGGTCTGGGGGCACTGCCCCCCCTGCCCCCTCCAAACTCCACCTATGTCACTTTTCTTTCCCATGAGGGCATTGCCAAACTAAGTGCTGTGCACAGAAGAAATAATGCAGCATTTTTGATGCTGGCACTAGCAGCAAGGGCATAAAGACGATGTATATGGTAAAGACACCGTCAGCAAAAACAGCTAGATGATCAGTCCCATAAAAACCACCTCAAGTGAGCGTAAAAAACTTTTTTGCGAATTAAGGGATTTTTATTCGAAATTTGGTGTTTCCATCACTCGTTTTTGATGTGATAAAATGCGCATTAAATCATGTTAATGGAAACATGGCTAATGACAACATGGCGTAGTACGTCCGTATTTTATTTATACTACACACATTCATACTATATAGAGCATACTTATTATGAGCTTGTTAACTCATTTGCTGCCAGCCATTTTTTTTTCGCCAAAATTTTCTTCTAAAAATATATAAAAATATCAAATATATCAAATGAAAGAACAGACCCTCTGCTTTCAAACAAACAATAAACAAACAACCCAACAAAACAGGAAAAAAGTTGCATCCTATCTAGATTTTTTTTCTCGGCTTATAAACTCTTAAATATGGGTATTTGTCTTTAAACATAATTTTTTTAACAAAAAGCTGACATAATTGCATTTTTGTGAAGGAATTTTGTTAGAGGTCAGATTCAGAACGATTATCAAAACATACACAGAGTTTAAAAATAGTAAATAATGTTTTGGCTTCAGTTTTTACATAAATTGGATTAACTTGTCAGTTAAGTATTTACAGATTCAAATAAGTATGTACTCAAACAGTATTCGATTCGAAATTCGTGTCATTCAGTTCACCTGACATGAATTCGTGTCTATTTGTATCTTAATACTGACTGATTTTATATGCAATCTACTCGCACAAATGATAAAATTTGCTTTTGGTGTGCACACACCATAACATTTTCCACATTTCTCTTTTCAGTTTCTCTTCTCACTATGTCTCTCTTCTGTTTCTCTAGATGTGATGAGTATGTTACTCAACTAGATGAGATGCAGAGGCAGCTGGCAGCCGCAGAAGATGAAAAGAAAACTCTGAACTCGCTGCTCCGTATGGCCATTCAACAGAAACTGGCGCTGACCCAGCGGCTGGAGGACCTGGAATTCGACAACGAGCAGTCGCGCTCTGGCCGCGGAGGGAAATCGGTACGATTCAGGAGCAGCCCTCAAAAAGTAAGTCAACGAACTGCATTCACCGCTCCACCCAGCCCCACCGCTAGCTCACCTTTACTAGATGTTCCTGCTCCATCACTTTCCTCTTGGAGTTCCTCAGCCCAGCCGTTTTTCCTCGGCCAGTCCCAGTGGAATCTGCGCACTCAGACTTTAGTCTTAGACCCACAGACACTGAACGTCGAATTTTATCACGACTCTGGCCACAGCTCGCAGCATTCATCTGATGTTCACGTCCCTAGATCGGCTCCTACGTCACCTTATCGTTCCCCTGTCCTGAACGCACGGCAGCCGTCGCCATGCTCGGTGAGATCTCGTGTGCGCTCCAGTGTGACTCAGTTTACAGCTTCAGGTGCCTCAAGAAACTCGGTAGTCAATCCAATGGTTCCCAGAAACCCTCAGTAGGTGCAAAGTCGAGGACAGACTGGTTTCCATCTAATATGTTGATATGATTCAACTCAGGGATGTATTTAGAGAATGCTTTCAATTTTGTATTAACCCTACTTGAAATATCAACTGTTTTTTGTTTACTCTGGATTTATTGGGGTCCCATAGTTTTACAAAATGGGAGGCCTATGTATTATTTCAAAGGGCCCTGTAACAATTAAAATAATAAATTGTTTATGTACATACAGTAATAAAAATAAGTTAAATAAAAGAATTTTAATTGCCTATGATGTTTTTTGTGGCCTGAATAATGAAAACCTGGTAGGGAAGTGTATCTGGACCATATCGGAAGAATTATTTTGTAATGCGAAACAGGTATTCAATGATGCATGTCTATATTTATCGTATATCATTCCTGCATGCGCACTTTCATTTTCATGGCTTGATGAAATGGGTGCTGCAGACTGCATGCTAATTTTTTCATCACATCTGACATAACTACAGCTTCATCCAGTGGCCACCGTACGAACGTAAATAACAATTAACAGCTTCCCAGCAAGCAATTTTGCGTTCGAAAGACGTATAATAGCCGTCCAAACACAGCTAAGATGTCTAGACTCTAGAGTAAAACAAGACAAAATTTGGGACGCCCAAAAATAAATTAAATTTAAAAAATCAATCAAAAACATCCTGTAATCACTGTAGACTCCCATATAGCATTTTTTATTTTCAAATATATTTTTTTAAATATTTTAATAGCCAAAAAATATATTTGCTGAAACATATTTTGAAATATTTTAACAAAAATGTATGTTTCACTTATATATGTTTGTCCATTTTTTGTATATTTTGAAATGTATTTTAAAAATTAATATATTTTAAAGCATTTATATTTACGTCACATTGGAAGATAACAGGTTTAAAAAGGTTCAAATTAAATATTTTTCAACTGTAAAAATATACTTTATAAACCTTTATATTTTGGCCAGGAAAATTAAATATATGGTTAAAAGAAGACATTTATTTGTTACCTCTGAAATACATTTGAAATGTATATTGATATGAGAGTTAAAATTAAATATATTTTTAAATGCAAATATAAATTTCTTTGAGCTTCACTTTCTACAACATGTATGTAGCATATATTTTACTTTTTTTTTTGCCGTAGGCTTTGCTGACATGATGGAATATCATACATCTCACAAGTTTTGCAAAACATTTAGGCAAAATGACAATTCAAGTTAAGTGGATTAATCATAGACTATATCGGGTCTAAAGTTAACCTGGATGGTGAAATGAAGGCTATTGCTTGCTGGGTTGCCTCTATCATTTGGCCCAACAAACCTTAATTTTTAGTTTTGCTTTTGTGATGCTAAGATGAGATCAAGATTCAATTTTTAGTCACTGTGAGCTTCTCTATTCATGGATACAGCATATGGCAGAGCTGGAACTGCCATATGCTAATGCAGGGACGTGCTATTCCACATGCCGCCTGCTGCCCTGCTACTGCATACCAATGAGTACAGAGTCACAGTGGTCACATCAAATATGTCATTCATTCTGGCAAATAGCTGTGGGCCAAAAAGCATTTGACAGGATTAGCATCTGTGTTAGCTTGGCTTATACGAGACTGACCAGTGTGCAGTTCAAGTAGATCTGATGGTTGTTAGTTGAACTATGGCCATTAAAGTAGTTTTTTGACTTCAGCTTTGTTATATTGCAGTGTTCTGTGCCATTCCTAAAGATGGATGTGAGTATTGCAGAGTTATCAGGGTACTGTACAGTATAATCAGGATGGAAACCAGTCTCATCCTCTTTCCGGACCACCGTCCCCAATGATGAAAAAGCAATATCGTTTCACTTGTACCACGTTTAGAAAATGCATTAAACAACATTATTGAATAAGTAGACTTTTATAGTAATTTCAAACTGCTTTTATGGATTTCTGAGTGCTTTTTTAAGTAAATTCCTTTCTCTTGCACTAGGTGTCAGTGTTTCACATCTTATATGCTTCAATACTGAACCTGTCAAATACTGTTTCGCTCATGGCAGTTCATAATAATAAAAATCACACCCTCCCTTAACCTAATTTTCTATATTTTAAAAATGTAAATTGCATTTTTTATTTTGTGGCTTTAAGTGCAATTGCTTGCTATATGTTTGCCCACTGCATGTATACATCTTTTGATCATGTGCAAATGTACAATTTCGGTCCAAAAGCAGCACCAAATTGCATACTGTTTGTATGAGCCCTTGTCAGCCAATAGATGGTGGCACTACCACCATGTTGGTGGCACTACCAAAGGCCCATTTGCACACGATCCCTATACTGAACTTGCCACCCCTGGTCCATGCATGTAAATATATCCAGCTGGATTATGGTGATCATTACTGGCACATAATTTGATTAATCCTATACAGTGGTCTTATATAGTGATCTTATACATATAACTTAAAAATATTTAGACAAATTAAACTCATTTAAAATGTATGAAGATAATTGCAAGATGACTGCAAAAGATGCCATTTTCTTAGGACTCAGTTTGAGACATTTTCAAAATTAAAATTTCAATAACCTTTTTGAAATGTGGTTAAACTTTATAATATTCAAAAAATAATGCAGTTGGTTTGATGTTATGGCACTTTTTTTGTGTGTGTGTGTGTAAATATAATAGTACACACTGCTTGCAAAAAGACTGGTACACATTTGTAGCTTGCAAAAAAATTAAAATGACGAAGACTATTTTGCTGAAACTTTGTAATATAAATTAATTAATGCAATTTTTGGGGGAGCTTAAAATAGTTAAAATAGTGTGTCGGTCCTGTTGTAGTTAAGCTTTGCCTCATCTTTTGGTCAAGCACCTGCTGAAGAATTTATTTTTGGATGTGTTAGTGTCCAAACACTTTTTAAGGCCACTGTATATGAATTCTTCCCTAAAGTCTGTGTGAAGTCATTTCAGAGAATAGTTTCTAAACATATAAATGTTAGAAATGTAATGCTAAAATAGTACGTAAGCGTGGTTTCAGCATCAACAGTGGACACGCCCCCAGTGTTTGAGAGAACCCTCCACGTTTATTTAAGATTTTAAAAACATTGAGCTTTTTTTAATTATTTACATTTGGTTAGTGGTTATAAACTAGTGCTGGGCATAGATTAATCTAGATTGATCTCATACAAAATAAAAGTAATAATGAGTTTGTGCTGTGTGTAAATAGTATGTATATTGAAAGATACACACATAAAGATAAAAAATGTGTGTGTGTGTGTGTGTGTGTGTGTGTGTGTGTGTGTGTGTATATATATATATATGTGTGTGTGTATATATATATATATATATATATATATATAATTTTAATATTTCATTTTTTTATTTATATATAATATATTAAAAATATAAATAAATATATATATACACATGTAAATGTTTCTTAAATATATACATGAGTGTGCGTGCGTGCGTGTACGTGTGTGTGTGTGTGTGTGTGTGTGTGTGTGTGTGTGTGTGTGTGTGTGTGTATTTATATATGCATAATAATTACACACAGCACAATCTCATATATTATGTAAAAATTACTTTTATTTTGTATGAGTATATTAAAAACACATTAGTCTTTGGTGTGACAAACTGAGAGCACATTTAATACCAAACTTTACACAGACTTTTGAAAGATCTACAAGCTTATTTTGTTTTTTCTTTCTGCATGAAACTAACACCCAGAAATCATTTCCACCGCTTAAAGCATGTCGTAGACTATTCACATTTCATCTGCTTTATGTGTCCCTTTATGTGTGTTTGTGTCGCTAACCCTGACTGTCACACCTCTGTATATCTTTCTAATTTATCAGTTTCTCTTAGATTGTCACCAGTCTGCTGTCTCAGTACCGTCCACCTCCTCACAACTGAGACATGGGGGGCCATCGACAGGCAAAAGGTAACCTGCCTTCAGAGGAACTGTCAATTTTTTTTCTTTCTCTCATGATTCGAAAAATGTCACACTTATTGCAGCACCTTCCCTCAACATTGCACTTAATTCTCACACACTCACTTATATAAATAGTTCTGTATACAGTCAGCATAGGTCTTCGCAACTATACACAGATGTACAATTCAGATGCCCTGCACCCTCACTCTAAAAATGGCTGGGTTATTTTTGACCCATACACTGCAAAAAATGATTCATTCAATTTACTCAATTTTAAGTGGTTTAAGGTAAGTGGTTGCAATCAATTTATTTAAGCTACATTTAAACAAATTTTTTTATTGTATTTATTATTATTTTTTTGTTTAAATGTATCTTAAATAAATTGATTGCAACCACTTAATTGTTGGGTTGTTGTTATGAAACCATGGGGTATAATAACCCACCAGTTGGATTCAAATAACCCAGCATTGGGTCAATTTTTAACCCAGCACATGTTCTGTCCAATATTTACCCATTATGGGTCAAAAATAACCCAGCCATTTTTAGAATGCTTTCATCAACCTCTCATGTCGAGTTGTCAAAAAAATAAAAAACAATCCGATGTTGGTTGTAATACTTTGTCTCAAAGCTATGTTGCATGTACCCTCTTTGTGTCTCTCAACAGTGTTTTGTTACAATTTTCACCTTTGAATGTGGCTTACAGGACATAAGTTGTTTAAAATTGTTCAGTTTACCAAGTAAATATTGAGATTTCGTTTCACACCAACTTACGGTCATTTTCGCTTTCTCTTCTGTTTATGTTTTTTTTTTTTTTTGGACCTCAGTAGTCCTAATGTTTTGTTAGCTCTTCAAGATGACCAGACACCTGAGACCAGATCCAGACTTCCATGTGACCCTTTCAAGTGTCTGGCCCATCACTCTCACCTTGTTGGATAGGAGGGAGGCAAATCAGCAACCCAGCCAATCAGGAGCTCCTCTTGTTGTGTGATCCTGTCCTAACTTTACCCTCAAACACTGAGACCCATGAATAGGTTGTATTTAATGCTTAGGGTAAATATAGGAAAATTGTTTATTTGCACTTATTTTACACTTTATCTATTTATCTTATTTATTTTTCTATTTAAACTTATTTATTTGTTTAAGTAAGGTGCGTATGATATGGATTTACTTACAGTTCTGCTCCATAAAAGCCCTTTTTACTGTATTGACTATAATCTGTCTGTAAATCTCTTCCTCCGTTTTTATTTTTCTCAACGTTAAGGTTAACTCTTTGCCTACTGTAAAGCACAAATGTATTGATCTTTGCATTACGAAACATCACAGACATGAGAGATTTAATGGTTTTTGTGGTTGTTTTTAATAAATAAGTAACCACAAAACACATTTCAGACTCATTTACACACCTAAAGGTTATTGGTGTGTCAAATGCTGTTTAAATAGTACACAAAACTTTTCAAAACAAAACAAATGTGTTGTTAAACTGGAACAAAGATCTGCCTATTGACCCGCAAAGTTGGATAGAATATTAATGGAGTCTGGATATTAATTCATTGTCTTTCTCAGCTTCCAGTTCTCTATTTTTTGGTCTAACCAATTTACATGGTGTTGTTAGATGGTACTTTTTCTGCGTGCGGCCCACCTTGTGTACGGCACATTCCTTTGCGGCCCCTCCAAAGAATATTTATGACAAAAAACTGTTCTAAAACTCAACTTATTGAGTTAACAAAACATATTAAATGATACAAAGTATTGCTGTTGGTTAGTATACTTATTTTTTTAGGTTTAATTGCACAGAATTCATGATAAATTAATTTTATAAAATGTCATAAAACTGGGGCCCCCCAGGCACCATCTCGTGGCCCCCTTTGAGAACCACTGTTTTAGACTATATATGTTTATTTTGGAGCACTTTCAACCAGACAAGTAGTTTTATTATTAAACAGCCGGGATTAAGTTATACATTTGGGGCCCGTTTCATAAAAGAGGTTTAGTGAAAAGTATGTTAACCCTAAAATAAGGGAGTTTTCCGTTTCAGAATAGGGGGTATGTTAAACTCGAGAAAGCGGGTTAAGTCAAGCTAGGGGTGTATTTCAGAAAGTGGGGTTACTTACCATTAGCAAAACCCTTAACTTTTGGTTGATTAACCTAAAACATGTTTATTCTGATCATGTTGGTTCCAAAACACCTGATAAAAGTTAGTTCGATCAACCTCCTACTGGTAACCTGCACACACAGGGAATACATGAAGACATTTTCGATTTCAAACATACCCGGGTAAGTCATATAACCAGCTTTCAGGAATACCCCCCTGTTACAGAAGGAGAGGTTACTTATACATAGAGTCAGTTTCCAGGGTAACATTCTCTATGAAACTAACCTGGATGGGAGCAGGTTTTATTGTGTTTCTTGCAGTCTCCTTCACATTTATAAATGAGCAGTGGTCTTTAACCTCGCACCATAATAATTAATTCTGTGTAACTGGAACCTGTTGTACACAAACATGGACAAATACACTGCTTCATGTTCTAAAAAAAATATTTGGTTATTTTATTTATTGGTTCTACCTAACCCCAAAATAGCTGGTAGAAATCTGGAAAAAAAGACTCCGGTCTTAGGAGCTTAAATAAAAAAAAAAATAGTTCATTCGGTACATTCCATAAGCACATTTTTATTGTAAAACATTTTTAGCTGTCTTTAAGTTACAATCAAATTGATACTTTCAATTTAAAATTTAAGACAGAAATTGAAATGACTTGTAAAGCCAATTTGATATACTTAGGTGCAGAGACCGTAAGTGACCTTGAAGTCATGTCCTTTATAGGATCATGTAGATAATGATGTTGCTTTCATTTGTAGGGAGTTACATTTACACTGGGAGAGGATTTTGAGGATAGTTTTTGTCATGCATTTTTTTGAGCGGTATCATTTTTCTTTGCAGTCATTTAAGATATATCAAATATATCAGCTGGTGTAGTGGGTAGTGCTGCACCGTTGACGTACTTTCGGCGACCGGATTTTGAATAGCGACATACTTTGGTTTTATTAATGTCAAACTTTTGTAAATATAAGGTGAAATAACTTACAATGTTCAGTTCATTTACTTCTAATATTTTAACAGTAATGAAAAATTAAGCTTAAGGATTGACTAGAGCAGCAATTTTCCACAACTCTTTTCTTTAAAATCTGATTGCATATTTAATATAATAGATGTGTGTAGTTGCTATACACTAGCAGCAGCACATCCCGTTTTACTAGTAAAAAGAATCCGGTCCTCTATTTTGCATGCTGTTGCCATGGCGAATCTAATATATCAGCTCTACTGATGATGGCTTTTCATAGTGGCTGTGTGCGTGTTAACTCAGAGTCAGTTTACTCAGAGTTGCTTGAACTAACTTAGATCAGCTGATCTGAAACTGAAAACTCTGAGTTTCCCATCTCAGGGTAAATCAACCCAGAGTTCAAGAGTTGGTTGAACGTCTCGGGTTACGAATGTAACCATTGTTCCCCGAGAAGGGAACGAGACGCTGCGTCGCCGAAGCTACGCTATGGGAACGCCCTCTGCGTGATTGCGTCTGAAGCACGTATGTCAAATCAGTCCAATGGTCAAGTGACACGTCATAGGCGGGTGACGTGGGAACCAGGAAGCTATAAAAAGAGCACCCAGCAAGCCAACTTCAGCTAAATTGTGCCGAAGCAAGGCGAGACAGGGATGCAGGGAGTATGGCAGGGAGACGCAGCGTCTCGTTCCCTTCTCGGGGAACAATGGTTACATTCGTAACCCGAGACGTTCCCCTTCGAGGGAACTCGAGCTGCGTCGCCGAAGCTACGCTATGGGAACGATGTACCAAAACACCATACTACCAAATGCCTGTCTGTGTGTAAAAACGCGCACAGCTTAAGACATGAGCACCTGGGCTCCAGGCGTAGCACCAACATCTAACTCGTAAAACCGAACGAATGTGAGCGGAGAGGACCAGCCTGCCGCATCACAGACATCCTGCATTGAAGCCCCTAGCCACAAGGCCTTAGAGGCTGCCATACCCCGGGTAGAATGAGCCCTGACGGCGATAGGTGAAGGCCGTCCAGTGGTCTCATAAGCCAGAGAGATAGTCTCAACTATCCACTTACTGAGTGTCTGCTTGGTCGCCGGCAGGCCTTTCTTGGGCGAGCCAAAGCACACAAACAGTTGCTCAGACCTCCTCCACAAAGAAGATCTGTGAACATAGGCATCCAGTGCTCGCACTGGACACACCAAGTTAAGCTTTTCCTGATTCCTATCCCTAAATGGGGGAGGACAGAGGGCCTGAAGTACGACAGGTCGTGGCACATTAGTCGGTACCTTAGGCACATAGCTGGGCCTTGGGTACAAGAAAGCCTTAACCATCCCCGGTGCGAATTCAAGGCACGTAGGGGAAACCGACAGGGCCTGAAGGTCACCCACTCTCCTCAGAGAAGTGACTGCCAACAGAAGTACTGTCTTAAGTGCCACAAACTTGACTGGAACGGTCTCAATGGGCTCAAACGGAGCCATGGACAGACCTTCCAGCACAACGGCCAGGTCCCAAGCTGGGACCCTGGGTCGGACTACAGGCCTCAGCCTCCGAGTGCCACGAAGGAAGCGAACCACCAGCGGGTCTCTCCCAAGGGATTGCCCGACCAAAGGAACATGGTAAGCCGAGATGGCCGCCACATACACCTTCAGTGTAGAAGGAGATAACCCTGCGGTGAACTTTTCCTGCAGAAACTCCAAGACTGTACCAATTGGGCAGTTCACAGGGTCATGCAGGTGTTTGCTGCACCAGGAAGTAAAGACTCTCCATTTAAAGGCATAAAGCTTCCTCGTGGAGGGAGCTCTGGAGTGAAGAATGGTCTCAGCAGCCTCAGCTGAGAGACCAGATTCTATGAGTCTGGCCCCCTCAGTGGCCAGACCCACAGTTTCCATAACTCTGGGCGGGGGTGAAGAATCGAGCCACCCGCCAGAGAGAGGAGATCCCTCCTGACGGGTATTTCCCAAGGTGAGCCGTCGAGGAGGGACACCAGGTCCGAGAACCATATTCGGTTCGGCCAGAGTGGGGCAACCAACAACAAGCGGACGTTGTTGCGACGAACCCTTTCCAGAACTCCCGGGAGCAGAGCGATCGGGGGAAAAACGTACAGCCGTAGCCTCGGCCATGGCTGAACCATGGCATCCAGACCCAGCGGTGCTGGATGTGTGAGAGAAAACCATAGCGGACAGTGTGTCGTCTCTCTGGACGCAAACAGATCCACTTCCGCCTGGTAAAATCTCGTCCAGATGGACTCCACCACCTGAGGGTGGAGCCTCCACTCCCCGGGCCTCAGCCCCTGTCTCGACAGGACGTCTGCTCCCTGATTCAGACACCCGGGAATGTACACTGCTCTGAGGGACAGCAACTTCCCCTGTGTCCACAGAAGGATATGCCGCGCCAATTTGTACAAAGGGCGTGAACGCAAACCCCCCTGGTGGTTGATGTACGCGACTACCGACGTGTTGTCTGTCCGGACTAACACGTGATGGCCCCGCAGGTGAGGGATGAAACATCTCAGGGCGTAGAACACTGCCATCATCTCTAGGCAATTTATGTGCCAGCTGAGCTGTCTGGCCCCCCATAATCCATGAGCCAGATGGCTCCCCATAGTTGCTCCCCAGCCTGTGAGGGAAGCATCCGTTGTCAGCGTAACTCGACGGAACTGAGCCCCCAACATCAGTCCTTGGGAGAGAAACCATGGTCTCTTCCAAAGATCTAAGGCACGAAGACATCTGCGCGTGACCTTGATCAGACGGAACGGGTTGCCCCTCGGGGAAAACCCTTTGGTTTTGAGCCACCACTGTAGCGGTCTCATGTGAAGCAGCCCAAGGGGTATCACATTGGACGCTGCTGCCATGAGCCCCAACAACCTCTGAAATTGTTTTACAGTGTGTGACTGGCCTAACTTCACTCTGCCTACAGCCAAAAGAATGGATTCCACACGAGCAGGGGACAGATGTGCCTGCATTGTCGTTGAATCCCATATAACGCCAAGAAAAGCTGTCCTCTGTACTGGAGAGAGCATGCTTTTCTTTGCATTTAGCCTTAACCCCAGTTCTCTCATGTGGGTCAGCACAGCATCTCGATGCTGCGCTGCCATACTCTCTGATTGGGCTAAAATTAGCCAATCGTCTATGCAGTTTAAGACACGGATGCCCCGGAGTCGTAATGGAGCCAGCGCTGCATCCATGCACTTTGTAAATGTACGGGGTGACAGAGATAGACCGAAAGGGAGAACCCGATATTGGTAAGCCACGCCCCCGAAGGCGAACCTCAGGAATCTCCTGTGTTGCGGGAGGAGAGATAAGTGAAAATACGCGTCTTTTAGATCTATCGTCACAAACCAGTCCTCGGATCTGATTTGTGTGACGATCTGCTTTATAGTTAACATCTTGAACTTTAGTTTTGCAACAGACCGGTTCAGATGACGTAGATCTAAAATCGGACGTAACCCCCCGTCTTTCTTTGGAACTATGAAATAGCGGCTGTAAAACCCTGACTCCCTGTTGTGAGGAGGAACACATTCTATGGCTTCCTTGCACAAGAGAGTTTTTACTTCTTGTTCCATTGTTAGAGTCTGCCCAGCACCCACTATGGTAGATAACACGCCGTTGAATTGGGGTGGCTGGTTGCAAAACTGAATTTTGTAGCCCTTTTCTATTATTTGCAGAACCCACTGAGACACGTTTGGCAGGAGTTTCCACGCTGCCAAAGTTTCTATAAGGGGGACCAGCCTCTCGAGACTGGCTTTTTGTGTACTGCTTAAACTTTTCCCGGTGCCCTGAACCAAACTGGCAGGGTTCAACCTGGGTGATATTAATGCCTCCCTCCTCGGAGAGAGGTGTTGCGTGCCCCGCGCACGAGTCACACAAGAATATGAAGCCGCTGTGCCCCGAAACACACACCGCGGCGGGGTTAACACACTGGCATCCCGAGGGCATCGAGGAGAGACGGGCACCGTGTTGTGAGGTGACTGCCGGCTCTCCCCGATTGGGGGCTGCCCTCGGAAATATGACACTACGTCCCTCAGGACTTCTTTTAGCCGACGCCTTCCTCGCCATAATAACAGCCCTCAGGTCTGTTTTCTGCTTGGATGATGTCTGAGCGCGACCGCCCGAACCCCAGTTTTTTTTTTTTTTGAGGGGGACCACGAGTGGCAACACTATGCTTTTGCGATGCTCTATATGATGTCGATGGCTGCTCCCGCCCAGCAGCCCTATAATCAAGAGCACCTAAATCTTTAAGCAGTTCTGCTTGGTACGCCTGTAAGACGGCTAAGGTATGCAGTGAAGCCCCAGCCTGCCCTGCAGACTTATAAGCTTTACCCACTAAAGATGAGGTTAACCTAACCGGTTTCGTGGGAAGCGAAGGCGATTTTAATGATGACGCCGCAGCGGGGGAGAGATAGCTCGCAAGCGTCTGCTCCACCCGGGGCATCGTTAAATATCCGTGCTCACCCATCCCCACAATGTTGGAATACATGGTGGCGTGAGGGGTATGAACACGGGCTGAATACGGAGCTTTCCATGATCTCGACAGCTCGCTGTGGAGATCAGGAAAGAAAGGCATGTTGCGCCGCGAAGGTTGAGGTTTCTGTTTTAAAAAGCGCTCATCTAACATACTCTGAGGACGCGCGCTCTGAGTCTCCGCCGGCCAGTCTAATTTTAAGCGAGCCACGGCATTAGTAACAACCTCCATCAAATCATCGAACGCGGGGGACGAATGAGAAGGCTCCTCAGCGTCCACCACGTCGACAGACATAATATCAACTTCCTCGGACGACGATAAATGCAAATCTGAGCTCCCACCCTGGGCGGAAGAAACCGCAGCGCGTGCTTCCGAATCCAGAGACGGGGCACTAGATCCCGCGGGTGAAGGCTGAGAAAGGGGGAGACCCGTCTCAAGCTCGTCCGCGAGATCTAGTTGTGATCCCCACGATCGCAGCTTCCGCTCTGCCTCGGCAGCAGCGGGGCCAGAACCGTGGGGAACACGCGGCTCCCCACCCTCCTCGAAGAGTGCGAGCCGCGAGCGCAACGTACGGAGCGGCATCCTATCACAATGTGCACAACCACCCCTCTCAAGAGATGATCGTGCGTGTTGTGCCCCGAGGCACATAACACAGAGATGATGCGAGTCCTCGCTCGTAATGAAACGAGGACACGGGGAAGCACACTCCTTAAAACTTTGTTTGGACTTAGACATGATAATGACACACACTCGCTTGCTGAGGCACAAAGAGCTGAAGTTGGCTTGCTGGGTGCTCTTTTTATAGCTTCCTGGTTCCCACGTCACCCGCCTATGACGTGTCACTTGACCATTGGACTGATTTGACATACGTGCTTCAGACGCAATCACGCAGAGGGCGTTCCCATAGCGTAGCTTCGGCGACGCAGCTCGAGTTCCCTCGAAGGGGAACCTCCTTTTTGACACGGGCCCTTGGTGGATTTTTTGACAGTTTAGTGAAATCTAAATAACTTTAGGACAAGGTCATATGGTGTTTACTGGTTAAGGCATGATCACGCTTTAGAACTATTTTGTGTGTACAGACATAAGTAACATACTGTTTTGTGAAATAAAATTCAAAAACATAACATGTCCTGTGTCTTGATTATATGAAACACCGTCTCTGTTGTCTCGCCTGATGGTTGCCAATCCAAAGCATGCTTAGAAATCTACAACATACACACTACAATAAATGATCTGTGTAATTCTATACTGTTTTTTTTTTAATGAGGATTTAATTACAAACTAACTGTTGTATACTATTTGGTATGGAAGTTGGAGATTTCGGACACAGGACTACAAAAAAAAAATGGTTATCCACCTGTCAAGGTTTTATAAAATAAACACAGCAAAACCATAATAATAATGATACTGATAAAAATATATATTATTATATCCCAAGCAATGTGTTTTTTCAAAAAGTTTGCCAATCAACAGACGCAGTCGCGCAAGTAATGACGTCACAGGTGTGTTTCTGAAGTAATTTACAACAGGTAAACCAATCACAAGCAAGAACCGGAATTACGCGTTTTATTGTTGCATACAGCTGCTGTTGTTTGTTGGTACCGTAGACTACAACTCTTTTATTAAAAGTTGAAGTTTTCAATGTCCATAATTAAACAAAATTACCCAACAGTTAGGTGAGCCAACCTGTTGTTGTGATAGGAAGTTGCATCCAAGAGGAAATGAAGGAGGATTGGCACGTTTAAACCCGCATTATTATGTTTAAAGGTCGGTGAGTCAACGTTTAACGGGGAAGACAGGAATCATACGGACCAATCATGCTGTTAGAGCTGTAGGGCGGGTGTGCGCGCCGCCGCGGCGCGCTCAGATAACCGATAGTGCAGCGCGCTACCATGAAGTAATATGAAGTTCAAGCAAATGATCCCAAGAAAACACAGAACGGGAGTGTTTCGCTTTACTTCAGACAGACACTGCAGATTTTTTTTGGGCTGTAAACTCTCATTACGCATTTGAAAATCGGAGGATTCGACTCAGCTTGTTGTATATCAAGTCTTTTAAATGTTGGAACGAACTAAAGACAACATGAGTGACCTGAGGAGAAACGCTATCAGGAGAAAGTCAAAGCCGAAAAAGTCCGCGGAGGCGGAGGAATGCGTTGCAAGCTCAGGTGAGTGCTGAGGTCAGGTGCGGAATAGACCCTACTGAGAAAACTATGACAGACATGCTAACCGACTTAATATATATGATGGAAATACACTGGTTTTAATGGAAATTCAGTACTGGTAATGTTTTGGGTTCTTGTGAGATGTTATCAGGCTGATGCGAACCATTAAATCCTACTGGAATAAGGCCCAAAACACCACATAACATTTTGTTATGGTTTTAATGGTATACAGCTGAAATACATACTGGAAACCATTGAAACCATTAAATTAATGCAGTGCTATTTTAAATAAAACCGATCATTATAGATATATTAGATTTATATCTGTAAGGTGTCAAACAAACCCCTGCAAATAATATTTTGTGTGCACCACACATAAGGAATTTTGCAAAGTGTATCAAATGTGTTGGAATACACACAGCAGGCTCCATTTCCCTTCTTACCTCGGATAAGAGCCCTGTTTTGGAAATGAGACTGAACAAGTCTCAACTGGTAAAGAGTTTTTAGTAGACTCCACAACTGAATGGGTATGAATGCCTAACCAGCTTGCACAATTTCATAGCTTAGAGATGTGGAATTTCCCGTAGTATTTTTTTTTTAAAGCAGACTAATAGACTATGAAGTAGTCGAAATGATGCCAGTGAGTAAATGTCAGTATGTAAATTTTGACTTGAAATTACAGCTGTGTAGTCTTGTTTGGGGAAGTTGTAGTATTTGACTTCAACTGGAAGCTGAACATTTAACAATTGAAATTGACTTAATACAATATTCAACTGTCAGACAGTCTATTCACTGTGGTTAGTACAGAGGATCTTTGGTACTCAACCCTATTGAAGAGACTGCAATGGGTATTGCCACCGAGGTCCCACTGTTTTTGTACAATCACTTTCTGTAATGTTGTAAGCTTGACTACCCACTGAAACGCAGAGAGAATTAAGAGCTTTATTGTGTAGTCAGTAGTCACGTTGTTGCATGTCTGTGGAGATTTTTGCCAGAGAAAATTTTAATATCTGTAGTTATCACCAAATGAAATTACAGACATGCTTTAGAGTTTTTAAAGAGAATTGATTAACACTTTCTTCATCTGCCATTGGTCAGACAAATGGTGGATGGTTCATCCTTATGTCATTGGTTGTGCCAGTGTTGTTACAGTATGTTGGGCCAGACAGGATGTTATAAAGGGGAAGTTTGTGTGCTCGTATTTGATCAAGTTAACCATACTCTTGTGTTTCTACCACAATTTACACTGTAAACAATATTAAGCTTCTCTCTTGTATTCAGGGGATTAATACAATGAAGTTGTTTGTGCACAGAGATGACAGAAGCAACACTGCTCTTGGCCCCTAGGGCCCTACTTCCTTACTTTGTGCATAGAGACAGTCAGTCTGTACAGTAGTTGTAGAAATGCTTTTCTTCTAAAATTATAACACTTTTTAATAAATGAACTGTAGTTTAGTGTCTTAAATTGTAAAATAGCTTAAATCTCATGCTTCTTTGACATCACAGTTTATTTTTTGAGGGATTTGCACAACAACAACAAAATCAGAGACACCAAATTATTAGTTGTACTTGCAAAATACTAGAGATTCAGGTCTGTAGTTTGTGATTTGAGAGATATGAGTATGGGACAGTGTTGCTGAATATAGCTCATGGAAACGCCCTCTATTATGCTTCAGTAAATATTTAGTCTTTTAAGTGCCTGTGGGTCTAGCTACAGAAAAATCAAAGTCATTTCACCAGCATACACAGTTTAACTAATCTACATTATGTGCCGTAAATACTGATTTGTGCTTGCAAGACTTAGTATGCATAAGTATCTTTACGTAGCTTGCAGTACGTTGCATGATATATCGTTTCAGCATCAATATTGCCATGTCACATCGCTGAACATGCATTTTTTTTTCTTTCCAAAAGAAAAGATTTCGTATGCCTTTGCCGGACTGGTTTTAAATAACAATAATAATCAATTCAATAACATTTCAACCTGCAAAAGACACCAATTGGTGGTACCAATTAATGCAGTTTGACAGGTTTTAGTTACCAGATCTGGTTGCTTGACAAGATGTATGTAATACCATCACCAAATATTTTCTTAAACTTTCTGGAGCTTTATGAGATATTCATAGCAGAAGATAATTATTCTCAAATAGAGCTATTCAAGTTAATTCATGAAGTCATATACTGTATCATACCACAGTCTAAACCGCAGGAAACCAAAATATTGCAATGTCAGTTAGTCCCCGCCCTCCACCCAGCAATATTGTGCAGGCATAGCTTATAGGATTTCCCCAAGGCAAATAAAGACAAAATATCCTTACTGGTGTTATTTATTTAGAGGCAACAATAGTAGTTTGACAAGTTCTGAAACACCTATCTCAGACCTGACTGACACCTTAGAATATGTTTTAAATCTACAATGAAAAATAATACACATGTTCACTCTCTTTATCTTAATGACTATGTTTCCACTCGTTCATATAATGGAACAGATTAGTGAAAAATATTTTGTGGGAAGGACTGTTCCTAATAAATTTTTATTGATGAATAAGGTCAAAGAGATTTCTTTGAAGATTTTTTTATTCTTGTATTGTTCTTGTATTATCCTGTTAAAGCCTTCATTGAGTCAAAATTCAAAGCGCTGCCTAACAATTAGTCGCGACTAATCATTTGCAGAATAAAAGTTTTTGTTTACATATTAATGTGTGTGTTGTGCTGTTCTCTATGAACATTTTTGCATTGTTAGTTGAAATGTTATAGTAAAGTGACCCCTTCTGTTCAAATTGGGGTATTGCATGTTATTTTTTAAGTCCTTATATGATGACATCACAAATGTGAGCCTAGTTTTCAGCAGCAGCAGGGAAGAGCATGCGGTCATGGCTACTGCTCCTCGATTTAAGTTGATTTGAAGGCACTTTCGGTATGTAGATATTGCTAAATTATAGTTCCTATGCATATTCACTGTGAATTGTCATATTTTATATGGCAGATGTTAAATTATTTTCTCTTAGTTTTTGTGAATTGTGATAGATGTATTGCATCTATTTTCTGAAGTATTTGATACTAACTATAAGGAATGTGAAGAGCCTTTGTTGTGTTTATGTAAACATAATATGGATTCTGTATACTTAGAATTCTTTATTTTGTACTTTTACAGTTTTACGTTACTCTATGGACAACAGTAAATCTTGAAAACCATTCTTGCCTTTGTTGTCTTTGGAGGGCGTTATCTGACTGCATATTCAAGCAAGGTGTTTGAAATAAAGGGCAGAACAGTAAAACGAAAACCCTTTGGTAAACAACTTCTAGTTTCTAACTCCATGGCGGGGAGCTAGCCAGCTCATAAGGTGAACTTCCTTCTACAATGTCTAAAGCAAGCTGCAAGTCCGGATCACAGAGGCATGCATCTAATGCATCATGCTCGTCACGGCACTCACGAGGCTCATCGACTGTAACCACAGCCGCCGCGATGGCTAGAGCAGAGGCTGAAGCGGCTAAAGCAGAAATAGCTTTTGCTAAGAAAGAAAGTGAATTGAAAATACAACAAGCACAGCTTGAGGCATCATTAGAGACCTTAAGGCTGGAAAAAAAGATTGCAGCCATACAAGCAAAGGCGGAGGCCTTAGAAACAGCCGCAGAACAAGAAAGCAGAGGAAATTCGAGTGTGGTAGGCTTACCTATAGAGGACACAAAAGAACGCACACAGGCTTACTTAGCGGAACAAGCAGATAGTGTTGTGGATACACAAATGCCAGTGCTAGATGGGCCATTTTATGATAACAGATACACAAAGGTCTCAGAATTGCAACAAACACAGACTACTGAACTGCAGCAAGAGGGTAAGCATGGGTTTTATGCCACACCACCCAAGTCTCAACCTGTCAATGCAGAGGGCAGGCAGTACCCTACTATTTCGCAATTCACAGATGTTACACCCTCAGTCCATCATGAGATGTACACAAAGTTACCTCAAGATGTGTATCATTCACGTTCTGCAGCGTTTCCATGTAATGAGCAAAGGATCGGAGACAGGCGAGTAACATTCGACTATTCTCCAATTCAGTCAGCTACACCCTCACAAGCTGGGCCGTATCAAGGTAATCCTCATACAAATAACCAAATGTCTGATGTCGTTAAGTTTATTGCAAGACGTGAATTAGTGTCCACGGGCCTATCACAGTTTAATGATCGTCCAGAGACATTCAGAGCATGGAGGGCATCCTTCATAAATGCCACTAAAGAACTTAATCTCTCACCTAGCGAGGAGATGGACTTGCTAGTAAAATGGCTGGGGCGTGAGTCAGCGGAGCATGCAAAACGGATCAGAGCTGTACACATTAACCATCCACTACATGGGATCAGTCTGATTTGGGACAGACTTTATGAAACATATGGCTCGCCAGAAATG
Source organism: Paramisgurnus dabryanus (assembly GCF_030506205.2). NCBI lineage: Eukaryota > Metazoa > Chordata > Actinopteri > Cypriniformes > Cobitidae > Paramisgurnus > Paramisgurnus dabryanus. The sequence continues at coordinate 29,261,903 of NC_133345.1, read as the reverse complement.
GTAGAGAGCGCTCTATTTGGTAAACTGGAGAGTTTTCCAAAAATATCAAACAGAGACAATCACAAATTGCGCGAACTGGGAGATCTGCTCATGGAGATCCAAGCAGCTAAGCAGGATGGCGATTTGATGGGTCTTTCCTATCTAGACACATCGCGGGGAGTGAATCCGATAATACAAAAACTACCGTTCAGCTTACAAGAAAAGTGGCTCACAGTGGGATCTAAGTACAAAGAGGACTACAGAGTTTCCTTTCCACCATTCAAGTTCCTAGTAGACTTTGTGTGTCAGCAATCTAAAATACGCAACGATCCAAGTTTCTTTCTCACAGCTGTACAGGAAGAATCGCACAAACCAAACAGACAGTCAAACAAAACTGTTTTCCCCAGAACCATCGCCACACACAAGACTCAAGTCTCTCCTGAAAGTTTGTTAGCTGCCAGCGAATTCAAAAATAAAGTTAACCCAGCAAAACACTGCTTTCTACACAATAAGCCTCACCCTCTGTCCAGATGTAGAGGATTCAGGATGAAACCTATGGAGGAGAGAAAGTCATTGCTTAAACAACAAGGCATATGCTTTAAATGTTGCAGCTCCACGGCACACATGGCAAAGAATTGTGATCAGGTTATTAAGTGTTCAGAATGTGGCAGCATTACCCACATGGCAGCACTCCATCCAGGTCCAGCACCATGGACCAGAGAGCCACGATCCCCTAAATCAGAAGTGAGTGAGGACGTACCTGTGGATTCTGAGGTTTCCTCAGCTTGTACAGAGGTATGCGGGGACGGCCATCTTCCACGCTCATGCTCCAAGGTTTGTCTTGTGAAAGTATTTCCTGAAAGCCACCGTGAGAAAGCAGTCAAAATGTATGTGATATTAGACGATCAAAGTAACAGATCGCTCGCAAGATCAGAATTCTTTGATCTGTTCGGCATTACAGAGTGTAACGTAGCCTATACTCTCAAAACATGTGCAGGCACAGTTGAAACAGAAGGCAGACAAGCACGAGGCTTTCAAGTGGAATCCTTTGATGGAAGCTTAGTCTTACCCCTACCAGTGCTTCTTGAGTGTAACGAAATTCCAGACAATCGTTCTGAAATCCCCACTCCAGAAGTGGTTAGTAACCACAGGCACCTAAAACATCTCGCAAGGTACATTCCAGAGCCAGATCATCACGTCCCCATTCTTCTTCTGTTAGGCAGAGATATGATCAGAGTCCACAAAGCCCATAAGCAAGTGAACGGCCCACCAAATGCTCCCTTTGCGCAAAAATTGGACTTAGGATGGGTTATCGTTGGAGACATGTGCCTCGGGAAAGTTCATAAGCCTACCTTCATCCAAACTTACCACACCAACATTATGGAAAATGGTCAGCCTACATATTTTCACCCGTGTCCTAACAATTACACTGTAAAGAATAGATTCCAAAGTGTCAATGAGGAAACTCAAGGACCAACAGCTTGGGATGTATTTCAAAGGACAAGAGACGATGAGAAAACCGCTCTGTCAATTGAAGACAGACAGTTTCTGCAGATCATGGACAGAGAAGTCTATAAAGACGAGGAAAATTCATGGGTTGCGCCACTTCCTTTCAGACAGCCGAGGCAGTACTTACCAGACAATCGTCCACAAGCTGTGGAACGCTTTAATTCACTTCTACGATCTTTCAGAAGGAAGCCCGAGATGAAAAAAGACTTTGTAGCCTTTATGGAAAGGTTATTTCAAAATGACCATGCAGAAATCGCTCCTTCAGTTAGTCCAAATGAACAGTGTTGGTATTTACCTTCTTTTGGCGTATACCATCCAAAAAAGCCAACCCAGATCCGAGTAGTCTTCGACTCGAGTGCTCAATGCAAAGGCGCATCACTGAATAAGGTTCTCTTGACGGGTCCCGACCTCAACAACAGTCTCCTCGGAGTCCTTATGCGTTTTCGCAGAGAGCCTGTTGCCCTCACAGTAGATGTACAACAAATGTTCCACTGCTTTAAAGTTCGGCCTGCAGACAGGAACCACCTTAGATTCCTCTGGTTTCGAGAAAATAACCCAGAGAATGAGGTTACAGAATACCGTATGAAGGTACACGTATTTGGGAACAGTCCCTCTCCGGCAGTGGCCATTTACTGTCTGCGTCGAGCAGCTCAAGAAGGAGAAAAGGAATTTGGTCAAGACGCCCGGCAGTTTGTGGAGCAAGACTTTTATATGGATGACGGATTAATTTCCTTACCCTCCTCAGAGATGGCAATTGACCTTCTAAAAAGGACACAGGACATGTTGGCCGGGTCTAATTTGAAGTTGCATAAACTAGCTTCAAACAGCAAGGAGGTTATGAGAGCTTTTCCATCCGAGGATTACGCAAACTCATTGAAAGAACTGGATTTAGGTGTCAGCTCACTTCCTATGCAACGTAGTCTTGGCCTGCTTTGGAATCTGGACACAGACTGCTTCAACTTCCAGGTCCAACAGGATAGAAGGCCTTATACTAGGCGTGGACTACTGTCTGTAATAAACAGTTTGTACGATCCACTAGGATTTGTGGCCCCTATCACAATTCAAGGCAAAGTACTGCTGAGAGAGCTAACTGAGAATGTTGCTGAGTGGGATGCACCCTTACCTGCAAACAAACAAAAGGTGTGGGAAGAATGGAGAGATTCTTTGCAAGAACTGCAACATGTACAAGTCCCAAGAAGCTACGGGCCCACATCATTGTCAGGAGCTAAGTTCAAGGAGCTCTGTGTGTTTTCTGATGCGTCCGAGCAAGTAATTGCAGCAGTTGCTTACCTCAAAACAGTTGACTCAGATGGTAACTGTCATATGGGGTTCATCACAGGCAAATCAAGGCTAGCGCCACAACCAGAGCTCACTATACCTCGTCTGGAACTCTGCGCGGCTGTCTTAGCTGTGAACATGATGGAAACCATCACTGCAGAGATTGCTGTCAAATTTGATGAGATTACCTTCTTTACGGATAGTCGAGTTGTCCTTGGATATATCCATAATGAGAAACGTAGATTTCATGTCTACGTAAGCAACCGTGTACAAAGAATCCGAAACAGCAGCAATCCAGAACAATGGCATTATGTGAGCTCAGAGAATAATCCAGCGGATGTTGCAACACGACCAATAGCTCCTGCTAAGTTGCAGGACACTATATGGTTCAGCGGGCCACCATTCTTGCATCATCCAAAAACACAGACTTCACCTAAAGAATCCTTTACACTGGTTGATCCTGATCAAGATTCTGAAGTTCGTCCAGAGGTTACAGTGTTGTATACCACTATCTCAAATCGCTTTGAACGCTTTTCGGACTGGAGCCGATTAGTCAGAGCTGTTGGAAAGTTGATTCATATTGCTCGCTCTTACAAGCAGGACCAAGAAGCCACCCCTCAAGTATGCAAAGGATGGCACTGTTGCAAACTGCCTCTTGATGCTGACACAATACTCCAGAGCACTGAAGTTGTCATCCGAGCAGTGCAACAGGAAACTTATGCTGATGAGTTGCAGTGCCTCAAACGGAACAAACCACTTCCCAAAACTAGCACACTTCGAAATCTAGATCCCTTCATTGATCCAAGTGGATTGTTGAGGGTTGGAGGTCGTCTGGACAAAGCAGATCTGGGTTCTGAAGAAAAAAGACCCCTCATCATACCCGGCAAGAATCATGTAGCATTACTTCTGACACGACACTTTCATGAGCAGACCCATCATCAGGGTCGCCACTTCACTGAGGGGGCGATAAGATCTGCTGGCTACTGGATAATTGGAGGCAAAAGACGTGTGAACAATCTCGTCCATTCCTGTGTTATGTGCCGCAGACTCAGGAGGGGCTGCGAGACTCAAAAGATGGCAGATTTGCCCATTGACAGGCTTAGCACAGAGCCACCCTTCACACATGTGGGATTAGATGTGTTTGGCCCCTGGTCCGTATCTGCTCGTAGGACAAGAGGTGGCTACGCAGAAAGCAAAAGATGGGCAGTCCTATTCACATGTCTAAGCATCAGAGCGATTCATATAGAAGTGATTGAGTCCCTGGATTCCTCCAGTTTCATTAATGCTTTGAGAAGGTTTCTGGCAATCCGGGGTCCAGTGAAACAGATTCGCTCCGATAGAGGCACCAATTTCATCGGAGCTTGTAAAGACTTGCAAATCCCTTCCAATGTTGATGAAAAGGCAGTGAAACAATTCCTGTCAGATCATGGCTGCATATGGACATTTAATCCTCCGCATTCATCGCACATGGGGGGTGCATGGGAGAGGATGATCGGCATTGCTCGTAGGATCTTGGATTCTATGCTTCTGCAGATGACATCCTCTAAACTCACGCATGAAGTACTCTCCACCTTCATGGCTGAAGTCACTGCCATTGTAAACAATAGACCACTGATACCTGTGTCAACTGATCCAACAGATCCTTTCATCCTAACACCTGCCACATTACTTACCCAAAAGACTGATACTAGCTCTGCTCCAACGGGGGACTTTGGAAAGCCTGATCTGTACAAGCAACAGTGGCGCACGGTGCAAAGTCTTGCAAATACCTTCTGGGACAGATGGCGTAAACAGTACCTTTCTACCCTACAGCATAGACGAAAATGGCACCATCAGCAACCCAACATTTCCAAAGGATGCATAGTTCTGCTGAAGGACTCTCAGTCTAAACGGAACAATTGGCCCCTGGGCATCATAACGGAAACTTACCCCAGCCAAGATGGGCGAGTACGGAAAGTGCAAGTAAAAATCATTGGAAAAGGCGGACCCAAACTATTGCTGAGACCTATTAATGAGATAGTACTCTTACTTCATGAAGATTCTGGATAGACTATTCAGGTTTAAATTTAGTTAAGAAGGTTTGGAATTCCCTGAATCCCAGACGGGGAGTGTGCTGTTCTCTATGAACATTTTTGCATTGTTAGTTGAAATGTTATAGTAAAGTGACCCCTTCTGTTCAAATTGGGGTATTGCATGTTATTTTTTAAGTCCTTATATGATGACATCACAAATGTGAGCCTAGTTTTCAGCAGCAGCAGGGAAGAGCATGCGGTCATGGCTACTGCTCCTCGATTTAAGTTGATTTGAAGGCACTTTCGGTATGTAGATATTGCTAAATTATAGTTCCTATGCATATTCACTGTGAATTGTCATATTTTATATGGCAGATGTTAAATTATTTTCTCTTAGTTTTTGTGAATTGTGATAGATGTATTGCATCTATTTTCTGAAGTATTTGATACTAACTATAAGGAATGTGAAGAGCCTTTGTTGTGTTTATGTAAACATAATATGGATTCTGTATACTTAGAATTCTTTATTTTGTACTTTTACAGTTTTACGTTACTCTATGGACAACAGTAAATCTTGAAAACCATTCTTGCCTTTGTTGTCTTTGGAGGGCGTTATCTGACTGCATATTCAAGCAAGGTGTTTGAAATAAAGGGCAGAACATGTGTAATGTGTGTAATAATTATGTATATATAAATGCACACACATGCATGTATATATTTAAGAAATATTTTCATGTGTATAAACATTTGTATATTTACATATAATTTATATCATATATAAATATAAATATTTATTATCAATATATTTGTCCTTAAAATTATACAAACATGTGTTATAATTTAATATTTGTTGATGTACTGTGTATAATAATTATGTAAACAAAAAACTTTTATTCTGCAAAGAATAGTCGTGACTAATCATTAGGCAGCGCTTAAATATAGATATAAATCGCACATTCTGTAATTCACAACCAGAAACTCTATTTTGGGAATGTAACTAAAATCTGTGGTTAGACATTTGGCAGTTCATTGCTGACTACATGTATAATGTTTTGAGCTTTGCTTTAAAGATGTTTTGCTCGGTTTTGTTACTTTTGAGAAGCAATATGAAAATACTTACTATTTATGTAACTTAATTATTTTGCTAACAAAGTATTTTATACACAAATGCAAGACTATTAAAGTTACCCCCCTTTTATCACTTTCAAGAAAATGTTTTAATTTACACTAAATTATTATCTTTATAGTAACATAAAGGATATGCACACTTTTTGGTGTTTTTATTTAATTTTTGTATTGATTGGCTTTCCTTGAACCCCTGGCTTTTTCTGTTTTCTGGCTTACTGTTTTGTTATTTTTTTTGTTATTTTATCTTCACCTATGTTCACCTATCTAAGCATATATATCTATAAAATAAAAAAATAAGGACAAAATGCATTTAACCAGCAGGTGGCATTATAGCACTAATTATGGTTTTGGAAGAATATTTTGATACAAACTTTTTTATAAAGTTTGGCTGCTTCTTTTGTAATTTCTTATTGATCTTATTTCCCCATTTTAAAATATGGATGATTATGTTAATGAGTTATAATTTCTTTTGCTGCTTTTGGTGGCCTTGTTTATGTTCCCGGGACAATCCAAGTTCAATCTGAAATGACGCACTTCCTGTCTGAGTGGAACAGATCCAGCTCATGTTCTGAAGTTATGAGTGGTGAATTCCTTTCTTGGCTATTGTGAAGAAGACAATGTACATTAGACAGAGGGGTGTTTGCCGTGTCTGACTCTTGTGTTAGTCATATTATTCTAGAAACACGTTTTTTTGTTTATTAATAATTAAGGAAGAAATGTGAACACAGGATTTTTATTCTTTATACTTTATTTTCGGATTGATGAATCACGCCCTCTTTATCTTTCAGAATTGGCACAGTAGGCATTGTGAGTTAAAGCTCTTACATAACTTAAACCCTCTCCACCCAGGGCACTTATGCTCATGCCCCTTCCTCTTGATCAACCTGGCTCTGATTCATCAGTTTACTAAGTATTGCATAGGGCTGGAGTTTCCTGAGTTTTGTCCAGAGTCCACCCCCAGGATAGAGGATAGGGAATTTCTGTAGCCCCAGCACCATGCAATACTGTCTTCACGGCTTCAAGTCTATTATTTAGATCTTTCAAGCATGATTTGGTGAACTGGACTAGTTTTGAGACGCAAGTTGGAGAGAATGAGAGGAAACATGGGACAGTGGATATTTCGGTCCACAATTCAGCTACAGGAAGCCTGGCTTCACTTTCTCGACCGGCTTTCTCTTCACTCTTTTCGTGGAACCTCCGGACCCTTCCCCATGGTTTCATTGCTGTCCTTAACTCCTTCTCTCTCGGCTTTTACCTTAGTGTGTTAGTCCTGCTGATAGGCAGTGATGGATTATCTGGGCCCTGGCCTCAGGAAAGCTCTTCTTCATCGCACTGCCTCTGGTACTGTAGGTGCCTGAACAGTTTCACTTAATGAGCTCCAGCATGCCATCAAAGGGAGTTTTACTGTGACTCTGGAATAGTGGAAAGCAGCAGGGGTTCATCGAGCTTTGATATTGCAAGCTGAAAATAAACCAGGTGATGTGTGTGAAAGCTGCTCTATCTAAGAAACTATATATCATGGGGAGTGGATTGAGAAAAATGATGCATCGTCGCAAGTATTGGTTTTGGCCTTCCAAAGGTAATTCTTCAGTTCTGTTCTTGTTTGGATAATTTAAACCACATTTTTTTGGTCAGAAAGGGTCTAACCCAGTCGTTGTGTTAACCAAGAAAATTTTATATTTGACCCAACAATGGTCAAATTACTGTACAACCGAGGATGTTTGGTTCATGACATGGAAAGTCACCCATCACTGTATGTTTTTGTTGGCGCTTGTGTAATGAGTGTGTCCCATGTGACAGATGAACTCATAAACAACATACTTTAGGTGCAATACTTTGTATTTAACTTTGTGTTTACTATGTACACCCCTTTCTATTTAAATCGTGTCTACAGCTGTTTTAGAAGTAATCCAGACATCTTATTCATCTGTCTCTCACAGCTGTCTTGCACTGCCTTTAAATTTGCCCCTTACAACTCAAAGCTTTTTACTCATCTAAACCTACCTTGACTTACAGTATGGCTGACTGGTTTATTTTTTTCAGCCATATTATAAACAAAACATATTGTATAAGAACCCTGGCCTCAACATGGGGACATAGGGACAAGCAGTTTAGCGTATAGAAGTGAGTGTTTATGTAAATGTAAACATCAGTCAGGTGGTCACCGCTTTCAGATGTTTATTTTGCCATTGTTTGTAGAGTGCCCACTACTACCTTGTTCATGTAATACTTTTGTTACACAGTAAAGCTTTATTCTGCACCCATTAAATGAGTAAAATATGTTTAAGGTATCTTTAGACCAGTGGGAGGATGAAGGTACATTATTTTTAAAAACACAGTTACTAACCCAAGCCAAAGAACTTTATATCCCTTTTGAGATCTTCTGAGAAAATGTTAAAGGAGACGTAGAATTCAAAACTGTATTTACCTAGGCATAGATGTATAATACAAGCTCTGTACATGGTAATGACATATTGTGAGGCCCAAACGTGATTGTTTCCCCCTTTTTCTGTAAACCTTGTGCATGCAAAAAACAGCTTTAAAACAGGCCAATCTCAACATAACATCGACTGTGATGTTACAGTTGTGATGTACGACCCCTAAATTTAATTACACATTAAATTAAGTACAATGTTGGTAAAATGCTAAAAACAAAGTTGTGACTGCTGAATTAGCACTATATGCTAATTAATGCTATATGCTAGCTTTTAGGCTAAAGTTTTACTATTTACTTCACAGTTATTTTTCGCAGGTCCATACTGAAAAATAAAACTACTCAAAAACGTCCAGTAACAATCTCCAAACAATGAATTAGTCCTCAAATTCCATATCTTCGTCTGATTCAGGCTCAAACATAAGGGGCCCTATCTTGCACCCAGCGCAATTGACTTTGTCAGTGACGCATGTATCATTCGTATTTTGCAACGGCGCACAGCGGGGTTTTTCCCTCCACAGACGCACGTCGACAAACTAGGGAATGAACTTGCGCTCCCTGGGCGTTTCAGCGCAAAAAAAGAGGCGTGTTTCGGCGCAAACCATCCCTGATGCTATTTTGCAGTTTCAAAAAACAATTGCGCCACTGACCAGAAAAAAAAAGTTTAAAGTCAGTGGCGCGTTGCGCGTTGTTCATTATGCTATTTTAAGGGCGCATGCTTGACCATAATGTATAGCGTGCACAACGCGCACACTTTGCATCTAATCAACACAGATGCAACAGTTATTTTTGCAAATCATAAATTGTTACACTAAAAAATATTAATACACGAGATAAGGGGAATCATAGTGGTGAGCATTGTGGTGATAGTTTTTATTTATTTTGTGGCTGCGTTAAAAAATTCTCATGCAAATAACGATAAAAATATTTTCATTAGTTTGTTGTGTGGCTGTATTACGTTTATTTTATGTAAATAATAATTTAAATGTTTTCATTAGATACCTTAATGTATATGAACTTGATTTGTTAGTCTACTTTGGGGTTGGACCTTGCGTTTCTTGGGTCCGATTTCAAAGCCCCCAAACCCTTTCAGCGGTGAGGGTGGACGCAGCGATGTCCTCTGCTGGTGTCAGGTCCTGAGGCAGATCCACCTCCTGTTACACGGCGTGCCCGATTTATGCTGGCAAGCTTGGGATTCCCCCGTACAAGGACGTCGGTCTCCTCGGCTGTGAACCGCTCCTGGCGTGCTCCTGGTAAATCCGTCATAATAATAGCAACCCGCCACGGAACTTGCGCCCTTGCGTTTAAAGGGAATGTTGGATAGCGTTCTGATTGGTTTATTTGACGTTACGCCCAAACCACACCTATGAATAATGAACCTACTTCAGACCAACCCCTTATTGATTTGCGCCCGGCGCAAGAGTTATTTCTCACGCCGGGAAAATAGCAACAGCGCCCAAGATCCGCCCACAAACTCACTTGCGCGTTGCGCTTCGCACTTGCGTTTCAGATCGGTAAAATAGGGCCCAAGGTCTGTTTAGACACATACATTAGAGCAAAGCTCAACATTATTATTCATGACCCTTTCAAATAAGGTAATAATAGACTAGGGGTGGGCGATATGACCAAAATATTCTATCACCATTGGATTCATTTTACATCATGATAACGACATGTATCACGGTAGAGTTTTTTATGGTTTAATAAGGTTTTTCTGTTATTTTTCTGTTCATAATTCTCACAAAAACCTACAAGCATAAAAAGAAGATAAAAACAAACAAAACTCAAGCTCTCTGAAGATAAACCGATAATGATAAAGGAATGATAATAAATAATTATGGATATATGTTTATATATATTTTTTATTTAAGGTAGAAAGTGATTTAGTTAAGAGTAGTGAGAGATTTTCTCTTAATGCTGTTTCATAAAAATGAGTGACAGACAAGAGCAACATTAGGTAACTTCCACTTTAAGACCAAAGTCCGGACCCTATGTTACACATGCATTTCTCTTATAGCTGTTCACTTTCTCTTAAGCCCTTAATGGTTGTGTTTATGAGGATACTTGCAAAGATGGGAATTTTGACGCATATATGAATTTAAGTGCTCACAAGCTTAACAAGCAGCAGTTGCGCGACTTGCACACTCCTCTCACACAGAAAGAGCACACACATATAGATCTGTTGTTTGTGTTTCAATGGCTTAAAATAACTTGTTTTAAAACTGCGGTGCTTAAATACATGTACAAATGTTAAGTTTTCGTGACCACGCGCACAGGAGCGTAACATGGGCGCGTAAACTCGAGAGAGACGATAGTCCAAAATCTCTACCGGTTGACAAATTTCTACCAGTTAATCATGTCTACCGGTTTATTGCCCACCCCTTTAACAGATCATTTCATTCTAAGGGCAAAACCTAGGGTTGTAAATTGACATGTAAAGCTGTCTTTGGAAATTTTTACACTTATTAAAGCCACATACCTTCTATGTAGATATCAGAGAACAATTTAACATTTTTTTTTTCAATGCATTCTTTGGCACCTTTAAATGCTCTCTCATCTGTCACATTGGATAAAGGCTTAAACTAAATGAATTAATGCAATGTAAATGAGGTCCGGGGTGCTTTTTTATATGAAGTTTATTGAACTACATTCGGGAGAAGCATTGTCATGTAATCCAACCAATCATGGCAAAGAGGTTGCTAGATCTGGCTGTCCCTCACATCTGTCCTGCAGAAATGTCTATAAACACAAATGGCACTTCCTAAAATGTATCTGTCTCTTTGTGTCACACTACAGTTATTCTGAAGGTCATCTGCATGCATTCACAGACGATAAGTGTAACTATTGTGGTAAACCACACATGCAAATGTACTGCTTGAGGGAGGAGCTGCAGTGCACACAACTTTTAAAAAACTTGTTAATAAATGTTCCCATGCACCTGAATAATGACATCACTTCCTTTTGCAGTCTTTCCTGTTTTACTTCTGTCCAACCCCCTCATTCAGAGAGCCACTCTTTCTTTTCCTCATCCTATTTGTGTCCTTTGACTTTTTTGCATTACCTTTCCTGTTTTTTCCTGTTTATTTCGGCTGTAGGGTTCCATTAAGAGCCTTAAACATCTAAAGAATCTTATTGTTCGGTCTCTGTAGTGGATAAAGGATCTTATAAAAAGAATAGAAAAAAGGTAAAAAATAGAAATGTTTTATTTAAGAGCTGATTGATTGTTTGACCCTGAATGATTCTTTGGGGAAGTAAAAATGTTTCTTAAATGGCAGCGCTGCAAAGAAATTTTCCGCCTGCCTACAAAAACCTTTTGTAGCACCTTTATGAGTATAAGCAAGTACGTATATGCATTCGTCGGTTCCTTGTTTGTTATTATGCATGTATGTTTGAATTAGTCCAGAACTGTATGCTTTCTGATATGCATGCATGTATTTCTATTTATATTTGGATAACATTACATATTTATCATTATTGCGTATAAGGTCACATGTTTGATTGTCCATCAGGGGGCAGCAGTGTTATGCATCTGGGTACGGATGACAGGGCTGTGTGTTTACGGAGTCATTGCAATGTCTCTCACATACTCATTATGAAAGAATGTGTTAAAAACAGACACCACTAAATAAATAACAAGAATGTTCAGCATATTGTGTGTTTGAATACCGACCTGTTTGGATGTTTGAATGGCACACATACAATTTGTCGTCATTGTTTCTTGTAAATATACACTTTTAGGTTCTTTCTACTCAGTTTGACATTTGATATAAGTTGGACAGCAATGAGGAACAATTTTGTCCGCTTTTGGGGCTCACGCCTACACATAGTTCTTTGAAAGGAAATCTGCAGAAGTGTTTTTGGTTTTGTTTTCGTGCCGGATTGGACAGTATTTTGGTTGTTCTGAGAAATAACAGTGACATAATACATTTAGTTTAAATTGGAGTAATAAACTTTCCTATTCAAGAATGCAAACATCTGTATGGTTTTGGTGTGTGTGTACATAACAACAGTCATTGCAAGAGTCCTTGATTTAAAGAAGTGAAAATCAGCATTTTATAGGATGTATTACAGCTTTATGAAACGCATACCCAGGTTTATCTGATAAGAAATATGAAACCCCAAAGGTTGGGTCTTCATTATTAATGTATGGTTAAATTAGTATTTTGTGCACGACTTGACCGGATTGTCAGAAGTGTTTTTAGAGGCGTGCACGTTTCCTTTGGACCTACTGGTGAATGTCCTGTATTTGCACATTTAGTGTCATTTAAATGAGAGGAGAATCGTTCACGAAGAGTCCCTAAGGGAAATACGGGCAGTCTTAAGTCATGGCCCGAGGCTCCATTTACAAGACATGAAGGGGGAGGAGGAGGAGGCTAAAGATGTATTGATGTGAGTTAAAGATAACACAAGGAGTGTGTCACAGCTGAAGGAGATGAGAAATGAATCGTGTGTCGATGAGATTTTAATAAAGTGTAGAGGACTTGTGCTCGTGCTCATTTAGGGTAGTGAAAAAGGGAAAAGATGATAGATAAAAATGTGATGTTTATGAATGATCATGATCAAGAAATAGAGGTGTTAAACTGCGACTTTGTGCATGCATGGGTTTTGTCATGCGAGTGCGCGTGTTTGCAAGCATGTTTGGAATTCGGTATGATGCTGTGACCTCAGGCGATTCTCCTCAGCATTCTTGCATCTCTAAACAACTTGGCACATCATCATCATCAGACATCAACAAGGAAACATGCAGTCTGAAAAGCAACAGGGTTGAGAAGTAAAGACCATCTGCATACCAGCATTTTTCACAAGCTTAATGGTGCGTTATTCTGTTAAACGCTTCCTGTACTTAATCATTTACAGATCTGTTTCACGACACAGTCTGCTTTTATATATACAGTACCAGCAAATGTGAAAACAGGAAGTCAACTCTATTAATTCACACAGGCTCAACACATTTCTAATGCAGAATTATATTTTTTATTTTAGTACAAAGCCCAAAGTAAATGATGACGTGAGTTATTGTCTCCGACATAAATCTCTTTTCTTGGACTACAACAAACCCATGGATGTCTACTTTATTTTTACATATATGAATTTTATGTGGTTATACAAAGTGAGTTACAATGCAAATACAAATATGCATATTTTATTTGTTTGTGTGGAGTTCGAACCAATGACCTTGTGCTGCTTACACAGTAGCAGGGTTTTCCGTAGCACTTTACAGTTCGGGCAGCCCGCCTAAGCTGGAAAACCATACCACCTTAACTAGATCGTCCAAAAAAATAGAAATAAAATTTGCTGCATAAAAGGCCGTCAAGTGCATCTCAGAGAATAGCACGGATGCGCTTTACACCGGGAGCGGGCACGCACGCCACACGGCCGAAATGAGAGAAAGACGTGGTCCGTCACTGTCTGGAGGATAGCCAGTTGATAAAACGCGTGTCCGTGAGAACTGTAAGTGGACTTATGTTTTGGGTTTATTTAAGCCTGTTATTGTATTAGTCTATAGTTCTTTCTAATTTAAAGCATGTTAGCTGGTGATTTTTGTTGTTTGAGCAACCTGCTAGCTAGGTTGCACTTGCCTGTTGATTCGATCTAATTGTTGAGCGCTCTTGCTCACGCTATTTATGTGCATTATTTACATGCTACAGTAGTTACACTCCTTTAAGATAATGTAATTAATAGTGTAAAATAATCAGTTTTTATAATCTTTGCGCTATCTATCATTGTTCGCCAGATGTTCTACAACATCTGCTTCAGTTTGTGTTTATTAACCCTTTAGTTTCACTTCATAATGCAGCTATTCCCGTAAGAGGTATCTGTTAAAAACATTTAATTCATTAATAATCTAGTATGGGTTCATTTTCTGTTATAGTTTCTTCAAAATTAAGTTTTGAGTGTTTTTAATAAAAATATTTTCATCATGACTGGTACGCCCCGCCACTTTGATTGCCATGCCCCCGGACCCGCCCACCTTAACTAACACATTTTCTCAGGAAACCCTGAGTAGTCTTCCAATTAGGCTACTTTCTACAGTTTTATGTAAAAAAAATCATTTATAAGCTAATATTTTTGTGGAAGAAAAACAGCAAAATTCAGAATATAAACTGTATGCATGCAAGAGTGGTAAAGCAATGCATAAGTTGCGCAAATGGGTCATAGGTTTGATCCCAGGGAACATACATACTGATGAAAATGTATAGATTGAATGCACTGTAGGAGCTTTGTATAAAAGCATCTGCCATATGCATAAAATGTGAAGATCTCAAAGATTAAAAAAAGTACTGTTGCAATATCATACAGTAGGATACTACAAACCATGCTACTATGTTGTTGAAAGTTATTTTTGTCTTTATTGGCTTTGTTTCAACAATTGAAATCGTGAGAATGTAGTAGGTGGTGACAATGCCCCCCTATTCTCTTTGCACCCTCCCCCATGTATCACTGAGTCATCTGTATTCTACACTGTGTCTCCCATGTGGCCCCGTCTTTTCATCACATGACCGATGCGTATCCTCCAATAAAATCAGCCTTATTTTCACCTAGTTTTTTCTGTATTATGACACATGAGCTCCTGTGACTCAACCAATCAGAGGAGGGAGTGATAGACGGGCATTCGCAGATCACTCATCAATATTCTCCTAGTTGTCCTCCGTTACCCCACCCAAGTCTTTCCCCACCCCTATTCCAAACCCCCCACTCCTCTCGTGGCAGCAGATGAGAGCTTGTGCCGTTCATCTCCAACGGGAGCACAATAGGAGTAATTGTCCATGCGCATATTGGCACGAGCATATAAAAGGACAGACAAGCGTTTCCTGCCATATGCTGTCCCTTCCCCGGAATGTGATTATCCGCGCTGCTGAAAAACACAGAGGCTGAACGGGAAGCACACTCTGCATGAAGAAGCAAGCAAGTGAGGGAGTGGGAGGTGGAGTAAAGCAAGTGTAGAGAGAGAGAGCGAGATGCCGAGAGAGTGTGACGGCACAACCAGAGAGAGAGAGGATTCATAAGAGGGCTTTCTTGGATAAGGACGACGAGTCGACGACATCTGTTTCTTTGGAGAAGTGCATTGGACATTTCACAAAGATGCACACTGCTGCTGTAATGAATCAGTGGATTTGCATCAGGTCAGTGATTTATTTATTTATATTTTTACACGTAGATCTCTTTGGTCAGGTCTGTGCTGAATAACAGTTTAAAGGGCTGTGGCTCTGGAAACTCGCAAGGTTTGGTGCAGTCAGTTTAACACTTTGCCGGAGAGAAAACGGTGCGTTATTTTTATTAGCATACACGAGCAATTTTAAAACACCACAGGCTTCTTCAATGCAAACAAATTGGGTGTGTGTGCAGGTGTATGTGTGCTTTTGTGCCAGAGATCAAACCTAAATCAATAACCAATTTAAACAAGATTTTTTTGCAATTGAGTCACGGCAGTGATCGTTCCTTACACGGTCAGACGCAGAAGCAGATGAGTATGGGAACAGGTCAGGTGCTTTATGGAGGCAGGTTGAAACCTGCATGTGTGATGCATGAACAGCAGATGGCAAACATCACACCGCTTAATCTAAAAAGTATCTTAACAGGATCACACAAGTGTTAAGACTGGTCAATGACACGTGGAGTTTATTGCCGTCACAGGCGGTAAAGACGACTGTGTTTTAACACCTTTCTCACTCTCTCTCTCTCTCTCTCTCTCTTTCTCTCTATCTATTTTTATCTTTCTCAATCTCTGTCTGTCTTGTTATCAGTTGTTTTGTTATGTATACATTTCTTAAGGTACACTTACAGTTCTTAAAGGAAAACACCACTGTTTTTCAATATTTTACTATGTTCTTACCTCAACTTAGACGAATTAATACATACCTATATTTTTTCAATGCGTGCACTTTTAATCTTTGTACAGCGTGTCGTGAATGTGTTAGCATTTAGCCTAGCCCCATTCATTCCTATGGCTCCAAACAGGAATGAATTGAGACTTCCATGTTTTCTCTTTTTTAAGACTGTTACATGAGTAGTTACACGAGTAAGTATGGTGGCACAAAATAAAACTTTTGTTTGGAGCCATAGGAATGAATGGGGCTAGGCTAAATGCTAACACATTCAAGAAGCGCTTGAACGCAACATCTAAATGGGCGTGTGCGAATCCACTTTTGCTAATTTAACGGCTGGAAAAATGGTTTGTGCGCCGAGCGTATGGTCGAAAAGGGTTGGTCCTATTTCTTTAATGAGTAATGGGAGTATATTGGGCGTAATGTGCAAGAAACCAATGAGAGTCTCAGCTCTCATCCCCTTTAAAAGCCAGTTCCGCTGGCGCTATGTCTAATTCCTATTTAGATGACGGACTTTGTAAACTGAAAAACTAAGCAGAGGAAGAAGATTGTGTTGTTTTTCACTTGTATTGAAATTGTTATTTTTTTATTGAAAACCTTTAAAACCCGTTTACTTTTAGTCATTGAAGTAAAAAAGCAGGCTTTTAATTGCTTTAAATGTATGGCTATCCAATATCATAAAAAAATAATTTACAAGTATGAAAGAAAAGGTTTGTACTCTAAAAATACCTTATTTGGAACAAACAGGAGATAAAGAATTTACAAACGGCTCTCCGCACTTGGACAGCGTCATAGTTTTTTTAAAGTATTAAAGGCGCTCTAAGCGAATTGAAGCGTTTTAGACCATAAAACATTTTTTGTTACATACCGGAAACATCTCCTCACTATCTGCTTGCTGCCTGTCCGCTGATCAAACTGTAAAAAAACGCGATCTCTGTAGACAGCCCAGGCTTCACAAACGGCAATATCAACATAGTGGCCAAACCTAGCATCACAAAACAAAACAAAGTATTCCAGCCAATAAACTACAAAAAGGATTTGGGGGTGGGGGTTGGGCGCGTTCATGAAAGCACGGGGGGGGAGGGGGAGGAGTTAGCTACGCTCCGTCTGTTTGAAAACAGTTCAAACGTCAACAATAACTAACGTCTCGCAGATCGCTTAGAGAGCCTTTAAGCATTACTTAAAAATGTTTCCCATCTCACCATATCCATAGGTACAGAGTCATCATATACAATAAATCCGTGAGGTAGCATTTAAAAAAAAAAACATTTAAAAACAGATGCATTTGTTTAAAGCCTAGCATTTATTTACTTACCAGGCTGGAGGTGATGCAGCTCTTTGTGCCTTCTAACGTCTCATAATTAGTCCTCATTTATGTCCAAGAGACTCAATAATAATCTTTTACATTCAATCCTTAAATATTTCAGATTTAAAAGCGTTTTTGTTTTGCTGCGCATACATGTATGTGATAGGCCAGGGGTTTTCAAACTTTTTGTGTGTGTGGACCACTATTTGTAATCAAGAATTTTCGCGGACCACCTCATAATACTTATTATAAAATATGTCTACACAAAGTCCTGAATTAATCTGCACATCTAAATAGTCTTACTAGCACTAAAACTATAACTGGTCATCGCATCAGTACAACAGGTTTCTTAACCTTATATCATAATTATTTATATACATATTCTTAGTGTTGGGAAAGTTCACTTTCTACATGAACTAGTTTAGTTCACAGATCACAAATTTTAAAATGAACTAGTTCAGTTCATAGTTCATATTTGAAAATGTTAAACTAGGTCACAGTTCCAAAAATGAACTAATTTATAGTTATTTTTTCCCATATTATTTTTTTAAATGATTGCCATTATAGCCCATATAGAACCACCAAACAGCAATTATTTGATCAGTTTTAACACTGAAGCTAAATGCGTAAGATTTCATCTTCATGTCCAACTTTAAATCCTTGTTCAACCAGGGTTTACATTAGCATTGACTGTCTTTTAATTTTTGTATTTGCTTTACACATACCTTGAAAGGCTAGCTGGGTGGGGGTCGCACCCCGGGCGAGAAGCGCTGCGAGGAATTGCGTGTTTGACAACTCGCAGGTATTGCACTCCACAAGTGCACGTTAAATAGCGGGAGCTTAGTCAAAGTCTATTTCAAGATCCGGAATATGCGTTAGCAGCCTATGTTAATCGTTAACGATTTAGGACAAATATGATGTTATTTAATGTTAAACTATTTGAGTTGCGCGGCAGGAATTTCAGAAGGGTCTGTGTTGTTGTGATGACGCATGCAGCGTGACTGGTGAACACCGAGTGGTGGCGGTGTTGCCAGATTGGGTGTTTTTTCCGCTACACATTAAGGCCTGTTTACAGTGTGTTTTAGTCGGGTTTTCGCCTGGAAGAATATACAAATCTGGCACCCTATTGAACGAAGTTAAACTGAGAGAGCGTGCCGTTCACAGGCACCAGAATGAATGAGTTCACAGTAACGTTTATTAGGCAGCAGTACACGTTCGCCCAAAATATGAACGAGTTTGTATATTAAAATATAAATATTCTTATTTTGCCTTTTCTCGGACCACCTGCAGTACCCTCACGGACCACTAGTGGTCCGCGGACCACAGTTTGGGAATGGCCGTGATAGGCAAACCCGCATTGTCGTCCCGTTTATAGGCGCATATTACTAATGCGCTCTTTAAATAACAATAAACATATTGCGCCATTGACTTTAGAGCAGGTTTTTGTTGGTCAATGGCGTAGTCTATTTTAGTTGCCTCAAAATAGCAACGCGCCAACAATGCGCCTGAACACACCTCGTTTTCAGACCAGAACGCCCATGGGCGCAAAAGGGGGCGCAAATGCACTTGCTATTTAAACAACGTGGTGCGAAACGTGAAAATGATAATTGCAGAGGGTGGAAACTAGCAAAAGAAACTTGCACCGCGCACTGCGCTGCATTGCGCCGGGTGTAAGATAGAGCCCTAAAAGTGCACGCATTGGAAAAAGATAGGTATGTATTAATTAATCTAAGTTGAGGTGTGAACTTAGTAAAATATTGAAAAACAGGGGTGTTTTCCTTGAAAAAGAAATAAAAATAAACAAATTAGATATTTGTTGACATAATTCCAAAAATAAAGTGGTTAGCATAGCTTTTAATGAGAAACTTTTGAGTGCATACAGGTTCTAGCTAATGCAAGCACGTGCAACATGTGTAAGATTTCTTTTAAAGGAGACAAATGTGAAAAATCTAAGTTTTTATGCATTTGGCAGATGCTTTCATCCAAAGTAACATACAGTGCATTACAAGGTATAAATTTTTATCATATGTGTTCCCTGGGTTAGAACCCATTAACCTTTCACTCTGCTAATGCAATGCTCTGCCAATGAGCTATGCAGGAACACTTAACAAAAGCTTAGCATACTGTAGTCTCCATTTGCTTATCTGTATTCTACCTCTGTGTCTCCGTTTTTTCATCACATGACCGATGCTTATCCTCCAGAAGAATCAGCCTTATTTTCACCTCTTTTCTGAAGTATAATTACACGTGAGCTTCTGTGACCCAACCAATCAGAGCCGTGAGTAATAGACGGGCATTCTTATATCCATTCCCACTCATCAACATTCTTTCATCCAAAGCGACAGTGCATTACAAGGTATACATTTTTTATTCAAACCCACGATCTTTGGCACTGCTAATGCAATGATCTACCACTGAGCTATGCAGGAATACTTAGCAAAAGCTTAGTATGAGAACATTGCTCCTTAGTGTCCATTCGCTCCTCTGTTAATCTCACAGAAACATTTGAGATTATAAAGAGATCTCGTTTTGCTTTTCTTTCGTTTGCATTTTGACCTCCGCCTGTACGGTCTTGTGCTAAAGGTTGATTGTGTCTGTGACTTCACAACCACCTACAGTCTTCACTCCTACTGAGAATGGTGTACAGCAATAACAGTGCTGTCTGCTTTTGCTGTCACCATGCATGCACGGCTATCTGTTTTGCTATCTATCAAATGCACAATCAAGAAGTAGAAAGCAGAACTTTTGCAGGAAAGTGACACAATTTACAAGCACAGAGATGGTGAAATGTTAATGACCGACCAAGTGAAGCAGAACACTGTTAAATATAGTGCAGTGTGGGAGTTTTGACAATCAAATGTAGTTTTATATAGCGTACACTAACTACTATGTCTCACCTATCACTAAAAATATATCTTAAATTTACTGTTGTACTCGTGACAAGGCAGCAACTTTTATTTTCCTCAGAAATGCATATTAGTATTTATATATAAAGTTGCTATAAAGTGAAAACATTTCCTAAACCATGGGTCTCTGGGTTTGCTGGAGTCTTTTGAAGGTCTGTAAAGGTAAAAAAAAACATGTTTATGGTGTCAGGCACTGAACCTTGTTGTCACTGTCCAGCTCTCTTCTCATTCGCTGTTAAACCGGTTTCGTGAGAGGAAGGGGAGAGTTGCAAGACAGCGGTACAGGTTGTTGCGCAGACACTTGTTTCAGGTGACGGTTTTTAAGCAGACTGTAATCATGTCAAGGACACTTCCCGGTTGCTCAGTGTTTATCTGATAACTTGACTGAGATGGATAGTCGTCTTAGGAATGTAAAAAAGGGTAAAACCAGGCGACAGTGGACATCCAGATGCAAAGCAGGTATTCTCTTTATTTCATACAATACAATATACATCAAGTGACATGACCTTCAGATGACACTTTGACACTATACAAATATTTTGTGCCAAGACCAAACATGATTTTCACAAGGCTTGTAAAGCTTACATATTTGTCCTGCACCTATATTACATGAGGGATAAAGCTGCCTACTTTGTTTTCTGCCTGAAATTGATTGTAGGTCTTAAACTGTATATACATTTGTATAAATGTTTGTATGGCTTCTTATGGATGATGTTCAATTCAAAATGTGAATAATGAAGAGGATATATTCAGAATTATACTATGGTAGCTGGCAAAATTAAGACTAAACTGTGATAAAGTATCAGTCACCACTGTCTTAAAAAATATTAGAAACAAAATGCATGCATTATTATCATGTACTTATCATTTAATTAATAATATTTTTATAAATCACTTTACAGTAGTATGTAACAATGGCAGTATTCAAACATATATTTTTGTAAAATGGAAAAATTTAGCATTTGTTTATTGTGTCAACATTTAATCAGTGTTTACGTATTATAGAACTATAAAAAACGGGTTTCCATTTGTATCCATTAAAAAAAAATTCAAATGTATTTATAGTGCTTTTTTTACAATGCTGCATTTTTTTAAAGATGCTTTACATGAAAAAAACTGGCAAAATATTAAATATATTACATAGAATACAAAATATTATTGCATATTTAATAGACTCCATGAAAAGATTGTAAAAGATTGAGGCTATAGGACCTTTATTCAATTATGATAGATGACAATAATCAAATTTATTATACATGAAACACAATTCAACTGGGGTTACAGTCGATGAGTTAAGATGCAAAACCCTTTAAGTGCGTCTTAACATGTTTTATTTATAAAATTTGCATTTTTTATCAGTCTGCAGCCTCGCACACCAGTCAGACAGAAAAAAAAACAGTGGTCTCGCAACCAATTTTGGCCCAGTGCTCAATTTATTTTCATTTTTTATCTGACAACGACATTACTAACCAAATTGATTGACAGGTCTGGTTTAATGAAAATTAACCTACCGCCAGCCACACAAATCGACACGATATCATAAGCGGTCTTGGCAAACAAAAGAAGGTTAGTTCAGGTCTTCTCAGGTCCATTCTGCGAAAAAAAAACTACTTTTATATAAACCGAGACCCAATGGCGCTAATATTATACCTGACGCGTGTCTGAGGCACACGTGAAACTTTTAGACCTGAACCGTCTCGGGTCGAACCTCGGGTTTTAAGTGGACCTGTGAAGATCTCTAATCTGAGCTCCTCGGTTATTTTAAATGGATAATGGTAATTTATTGAGCCTGATTTAGAAAAGCATTTGCATTAAACAGACCCATAATTCAATGCCATTATAATATTTCCATTTAATGTGTCCACTTGAATGTGAATATAATTCATGGCACCTTTACTCTAACAAGGATCGCCTATAAAATGTTATGTAGAATCATAAATGGCCCCATAAATGTGTCATCACCATTTTTCTCTTGCTTTCTAATAAAGGACAGCTGTAAAAATAGACATCCCTACACATTTCCCAGAATTCCATTCGTTTAACCAACCAAATGGGTTCAATGAGGCCTTGGCAGCCATGGCAACCCAGTTTCACATATTGGGTTGTGCCGTGTTTGCTAAGAGAGTCATTAACCACCTCTCAGCTCATAAAGAGGGCTTTTATTTAGGCCCCCCTTTCATGTTTGCTGAAGTTTGTTTCTTGTGGGTTTCTGCTTTAAAAATGCACTTGTTTTAAAACCTTCATTAAAAATGCCTGCACATTTTTGTGTGGGGGAGGTTGGGTTTGGGCAGGACACCATAGAGTCTAGGTGGACTCAATGACTCCAGATGGCCCGGTGAAACACCCCTGCTTTAATCTCTTTTATGGGATAACACACAAACCTTATATCTTGCTTAAAACTTGTTTAAGAGTACATTGAACTGCATATATCTTACATCGTTGGCATCTTTTAAGATTTTTTATTAATCTTTTGTTTCATCATGTTAGTTTTTTTGTCTTACTGTCTTTCACATGCTGTTATTTGCAGTCACACAGTGGGGTGTAAAAGAATCCTTTGGTCTCATATTTTTAGCTTTGTACCTGCGTGTACTGTATATATTTGAAAACCACACGCCGCTTGTTCGCTCATACGCTTTCATATTTTATGTGCTTTATAAATAGAGATCACTAACAGCTCTGTGATGCTCCAGATATCTCAGCAGAATTAATTACAGGCAAATCTCTGGAGATTAACTCTTCTTTTGTTTTGCAACACATTCAGGATTAATGTTTCCTCATCATCTCTATTCATGCTCCGACCTTCTGCTCAGTGTTTTTGTTATCCAGAAGGCTTGTATACTGTAATTGTTCTACAATCATAATTAGCCTAAATAATGTCAATTTCACACACACAAAAAAAACATGTCTGGGTCAAAATAAAAATGGACATATTTTGCAATAAAAAAACATATTTCTATTTTTAGGATCACAATGTGATGTTTTTTAATGACATTTAGGCACAAAATTATCATTATTGCAATACATGGACTGTATTTTTTTGGATTATAAATTGCACTCTTTTCATATTTTGGCTGGTCCTGGAACTTGAAGTCAGGTGCGACCTATACGTTAAAATTATTTCATATGAACCAAGAGAAACCTTTACCGTCTACACCCACGAGAGTCCTCTATATGCTGCTCCTGTATTTATTTAATTTAATGGATTCAGTGATGTGGAATGACTTCGGGATTTTTTTTAATTATTTGGCTTGTCGTGTTAATTTGGCCTATTCAGCCTCCCAGGTATGTTCTGTATGCTATTGTGTATCGTGTAAATAACTGTTAATGTGACTTTAACATGTACAGACACCTATTCAGCCTGCTGTTCTGTGCTGTTGTTTAGTTGAATAACTTGCCTTTCCTTTATATGTCTGTTCAGCGGCTTGGATTTTATGAAATCATTTTTTAAATATACGCGACTTATAGTCCGGTGCAGCTTATATATGTTTTTCCTCTTCAAAACGCATTTTTGACTTATACTCCGTAGCGACTTATAGTCCGGAAAATACGGTAGTCGTTTTTTTTGCATCTACTGTCACAAAAACATCAAAGATACGTTTTAGTGATTTTGTGTTTTGTTTGTTTGCTTAAAAGGGTAGTGCACCCCAAAATGAAAATCTTTAGGCGAACTATCCCTTTAATACCAGGACTATTTCCTATCAAGATTGTCATGTGGAGATTTGGAGAAAAGAGACTAATGATAAAGTTGTTAAGTATCATGTTGCATTTCCTTGAAGTTGTCTGCCATCAGCAAGTAGATCCGAGCAGTTAAGACCATGCACATGGGCTGAAAAGAAATGAGTGTGGCTGACACCCCCACCACCAAGTCTCGTGCGTCATCTTACTGCTGTAGCTATTAATAAAAGGACTGAGAATAAAGCAGTGTTGGATTATTTTTCTCTTTTTAAGCATATTTCTCTGTTTCTTTCAGATAAAGCTGGAACGCCCAGCTGTTTTCCCTCCAAACAGTCTGATGATGATGAAGCTTGTGTTGGAGTGAAGATTGCTCAGAGCAAAGGTGGGCACTAACGCTCTACAGTATCTCTCTTTCTTTATTCTATCTGTTACTGTCTGTATTTGCTATGTACTTCACGCTCAGACCCTCATTATCATAGGTGTTGATGCAGTATTAAGTGTCGGATTGAATCTTTCTATAAAGCGCTGCGTTTACCATCCTGTTACCATCCTGTCCATTTTGAATGATTGCAGCTGCTGTCGGATGTACTAGCTTGGGTTTCCCCATGCCGCCTTGCGTGCAAATTTATTCACGCTGCAAGTCTAGCATGGAAACTATGGACCATTTTTTCCCCTGGAATAGGGAACCAGTCACAGAACGGGGAGGGGGCAGCAAGACGATGACGACTTTATGCGACACACCGAAGCAGTTTTGTTTATCCAACACGGCAGTAGACGCGAAGTTACTTTACGATGCAGCCTTAGATAGTGTTCTAAGTAGTTTTGAACGCAAGTTTATTTAAAAAAACTCTGAGGCTATTTTGGGGATTTTTGCCTGGATTTGGCCTACCCAAATTCAAAAGCTTCCCATACCCACATGCAGAGGTGCACATACAAAAGTTTGGTATCATTTTACAGGAAACCCTTTGAAATTTCATAAAACACTGTTAAAAGTGCTAAACATGGTTGTATGTGTTGTCAGTTCTCTAATAAGCACAAAAATAAATAGGCGCTTTTTGATGTTTTTTTTCTAAAGTCTGTATTTAAAAGTGTATAACTCTGGCCCTGGGTGGTAACGAAACCTCCAGACAGTTTTGTTTGATTCCAGCAATTGCCAGCTTACAGAGGAAAAAGGAATTTTTTCTCTATCATAATAAATGCAAAAGTTATTTTACTCCAACTGATGGGAGGACTAATACGCTTTTGGTGTACAATTTCTGCCTAAAAACATTTGAAGTGCTCCCATAACCACATACAGTGGAATAAATGCAATATCTTTATATCATTTTGCAAAAATCCCTTTGAAGTTACATAAAAAGCTGTTGTTTGTGACAAATAGTGTTATTTATGTGGTTTTTCATATGCTAAAACACCAAATTTTCTTTTTTTATGTTGTAAACACTGTCTTTAGCCCTATTCGGACGGGATTAGTTTTACAGGGGGACCTCTGAGAAAATCGTGCTTCTCAGAGGTCCTCTGTGTTTTTAATCCCGTCCGAATCGGCCATGTCTGTGTTTTTCTCTGACGACCTCCGTAAAAATTCCAGAGCAATTTACCTACTGTTTTTCGCCGAACTCAGAGGTCCTCTGAGAAATTTAATCCCGTCCGGATGCAAATGTCGGTGTTTGCCCGCAATATCTTTTGAAAACGCGGTTCATTTCGTGTTTTGGCCAACTTGATCTGCCGTAAGGTCTTACTAATGCGCGTATATTGTATTTCCTGAGTCCCATTCATTCAGATATTAATGTTTTTTCGCATTCGGCAAAATAAAGCAATTAAATCAAGACGAGCTGAATATCATACACTGTTAAGACTAAACACTGATATATCATTAACATTATAAGAAACTCCGTTCAAAGTTGTTCAACTCCGGAATGGTAATGTTAATTAATAAAGATATTAAATTGTATTAATCATTATTTCTTCATTATTTTGTGTTTGTTATAAGCAGACAGTTATATAAAACAAGTAGGCTAATGTTACTTTAGTAGGATTTGTATATTTTATTTTGATTTGTTAAAATTAAATTAATAAATTACATGTTCTGTCATGATTTTACATTTAAAGCAAAATATTAAACATTACAAACACGCGTATCCAGAGCACGTGCTACTGCAACGCCCAAATGCATGAAACAGACACTCCCATCTCTGGAATAGCCTGCATCATTTTAATCCCGTCCGAATCGGTACATAAAATCACAGACGTCCTGGGGGACACGCTGAAACTCAAACGTCGTTTGGAAAACTAATCCCGTCCGAATAGTGCTTTTGATAGTGTATAACTCTGGTTCTGGGTGCTCTAGCAGACTGCAGACAGTTCTGGTTGTTACCAGCAGCAGACAGTAAACACCCAAAAAAAGAATGAACTCTTTAGCATGTTGCATTCAAAAGATATTCTCATTTTACTGAAGTGTGCGAAAATACATTTTTCATAAAAATATTAATTTTTTGTTTTGCACATATAATAAATAGCAAGGGATTAATTATGCACACAACCAAAGAAAATGCTGTGAATGGACTCATTGTTTAGAGTAGGACCTAAAATAAAAGATGGTGTATCATTTGTGGCTATCTGTGCTATCTGAGGCAGTCCACACTCAAGTTTCCCATATGTTTACAAAAGACAATTTTTTACCTCATTATTCATTCGATGATTGTTAGATAGGTGATGATAATAGGACAAAAATAATGCTGCAGACTTATTCCTGAGACTGAGAGCTTTCATTTGATATAAGACTTGCCCATGTTTGTCATACTTGAAAAACATGAAATATATGAATATTAAAAGATATTAAAAAATATCGGGGGGGTGATGATGTAAATTAATTGTAAATAACTTTCTTACAGTAAAAGATATGTCAAAGTGATGCATATCTGCAGAAAGTAGAGAGTCTAAGCTTTCAAACAGTATCTGATATGTGGTACTGGGTCCATGACAGACCATTACAAATTACAGGAATATTTTATATTAAGTCAAAATATGATAATTCTGGACCCGGTACAGGGTCCACAGAGTTAAAGAAGTTAAACAATTTTTATATCCAAGAAGGATGTTTGGATATGTCAAGACATGTTAGCCACGAGTTTTATAGGACCAACCTGCTAGGCATCGTCGTCGACAAAGTCCATTTAACTTATAAATGGTATGTGGTATTTATTCATATCATATTGTTATTATGCTTGTAGCCTACCTACTGTGGTTGTCACAGTGCCACTATATTGTGTTGCTTTTCAATATCAATCCACAGCTACCGGTGTAGTTGCACAGCTTTCCCGATAAAGGTTGTTGGCGCTTGAATTTATGTTGCTCTACATACGTCATCTGGTATAATTGAAACGATTGGCTATGAGCTACGTACAGATGCATTTGATAGACATTCATAGTGCCCAATAAACAGCTCTGGGCATTCGTTAACCACGCCTCAAATACGAGAAAATGAGCATGTGGTTCCCAGACCAATTCTCATTCTCTATAAGACTAGTCTGGTGTTAGCCAGGCTACGGATGTACTGCGTAATCTACTGTTTATTTTTGCATGTGTTGTGGTAATGAATAAGCATGATTGTGTCACATGTATGTAAACCAGGATCAATTGTCTAGCCACACTCAGTTAGAGGCTTGACATTCATTGATGGCTATTTTCATAATCGCAGCTGTAAGACGGTTACTGTTATTCGAGTGACAGAATGTTACTTTTCATTTTTCACAGAGTCTGTGTGTGTCAAGTCTTTTGTATTTCAGACTTTATGGGATTTGAATAGAGGTCCGGGTTATATGACCTCAAAGTACGGGAGTCAATCCTGGTCAAACTTGTTTAGTTGTGATTTGCCACCACACCTTAACTACCTACTGCACAGTGTTGCCCTCAGGCAACCAACTACTTTTTTGAGCATCACACCGCCCTTTAAAAAAAAATTTATTAAAAAAAATATATGTATAATAAATGTCACCTGACATGTCTGCCCAATGAAATGAGTGGGTGAAGTAGTTGTGACTTTTTTTGTGGGTGGAGCAGTGCTTTTTGGAAGAAAAGGCACATGGGATGCATTGCCACCAATTGGCAGCATAAATATAACTTTTTAACATGTTTAAATTGAAATAATTTTACAGAAAAAACATGTATATGTGGATCAGTATGTAAAGAAGTATGTTTGATTGTCTGAAGACTTTTTTTGTTTTTATTTTCATACTTAGACCGTGTTTTTGTTTGTTGCCCCAGGGCAACATTGTACTTTAAAGGTACTAAACACCAAGGTTTTCTATCTGATAAGTTACATAAACATCAAACACAAATTATTCAAGTTAATCACACACAAGATATGACTACAGTAATTAGTTTTATGGGCAACATTTTGCAGTTAGACCACTTTTGTTCAGGCAATATCATGCCAAAATGACGCATAACACACCCGTACACACATTTGTTGGTTTATGGGGTGGTTTCCTGGACAGGAAAAGCTTAAGCCAGGACTAAACCTTAGTTTAATTAGGAAAATAACTAGTTTGAACAAGCATGCGTTACTAAAAACATTACCATTTATAGTTTGGCGGGTCCTGGAACTTATAGTCAGGTGTGACTTGTATACAAAATTATTTCATATGAACCAAGAGAAACCATTACCGTCTAAAGCCGCGAGAGTCCTCTATATGCTGCTCCTGTATTTATGTAATTTAATGGATTCAGTGATGCGGAATGACTTCGGGACCTTTTTGAACTTGATTTGATTTGGCTTGTTGTGTTAATTAAACCTATTCAGCTTCCAGGTATGTTCTGTATGCTATTGTGTATCGTGTACATAACTGTTTATCTGACTTTAACATGTACAGACACCTATTCAGCCTGCTGTTCTGTGTTATTGTTTAGTTGAATAACTTGCCTTTCCAGATTAAATGTCTGTTCTTCGGCTTGGATTTTGTGAAGTCATTTTCTAAATAAAAGCGACATATAGTCCAGTGCGACTATATTTTGACTTGTAGTCCGGAAAATACGGTGCTTGTGTGCATTTTAAGGCAAAACAAAGGGCACTGATGTATGTCAGTGCAAGTTGTTTTTATTTCGGACAGCTCTTCCATTTATTTTAGTCTAGGACTAGTCTAATCCCAAACCGCCACATTTATATGAGAATGCGGAAAACATTTACACATCCAGTGTTAGTTACAATTATGCTACGTACACACCAAACGCGGGGCATCGCGTTACTCGCTCTAGATTACTCGCGGGATTTAACTCGTGTCATGCAGATATTTTGCTCGAGTTGAATATTTTCAACTTGGTCAAAGACGCGTTTAAGGCGAATAGTGCGTGTTTTTGAGAAAAACGCGCCGCCCATATCACATCATTCGCATTGCCCCACATGAGGACGCGTCTGATCGTGTCTTTGCATTGACTTTGTATGTAATCTACTCACGCAAATCGTTGAACTCGCGTCTGGTGTGAACCCACAGTTAGTAGTGTGCATGTTTTTTTTCTGGTACTTGTTTCCTTGTTGAATTTATCATGTAAAAAACCTTAGTGTTCTTGCACCATTATAGCACAATGTTGCCCTGAGGCAACACAACTAATTCAGGGGTGTCAGGGGTGGTGGGGGGATAAATTGTGTGATGGATATTTTTATCAGTGACCCCCAAGCTCCCAAAAAGTATCAATAAAAAGTCATGCCATAGAGGGTTAAACACTTTGTAATAGTGGCCTACGATCACCCCGTACATCACCTAAATGGATTACGTCATAACTCTGATGTAATAGTGGCCTTTAACAGGTACTTGATACGTGTCTACTCTCTAGTGTTTCTTTTTTGTTTTACAAAGTAAAAGCATGGGGATTTTTATAAAATCATACCAAAGTCAGATACAGTATGTGCAGAGCAATGTAAAATATTTGTAGTGGTTTCCTTATGGTAAACGTGACAACTAACATGCTTACACCTATCTACATAGTAAAATCAAATCCACGTTATCTGCTTGTCTACATTGCCATGCCACTGGCTTTTAAAAACAGACTTTTGACCCTGAAAATAGCATGAGGACCAACTGAAAGTGGCTTCAAAATGGTACGGTATGTGACGAACACTCTCAACACTGTTGAATATTTTTAAACCGCATGCAGTGGAAAATCATGTTCTTCAATATTAAAGCATTCATAGTGTCAGTTTTAACTTGACTTCTGGGTATCAGAATGGTTTAGAAATGGCAGGTGCTCATAAAATACTCTTTGTCTGCATTCAAATGAGATTAAAGTACATCAGATCTGCATTGGAATCCAGTAAACAGTTTAATGAACTATATCGGAGGTATGTCAGTATGTTTAGATGCCTTATGTTTGTCCATTTACAGTGTCTTTTAATTGTAATCTGTTCATGTTGTGTACATTTTGCTTGCAGTATATTGTGACCATTTAAATAGTTGCAGTGCTCAAGGCAATTCAGGCAAGCTGATTAAATTATCAGTTATTTTATAGCAAAAAAAAACACAAATTGATAATTAAAAACAAATAACTTTTTTTTAGTTTTGTTAAACATAAAAAAATGAATAAAAAGTCATAATTTGAGCAATAGTCTGTGCTGCTAGTGCAAGTGTGCAGAAGTTTTAAACAAGGCCGATGCCTGAGGCTGTCAGGAGAGGCACCCGCTGTGCAAAGGGCCTTTTTTTCTTCCTCATTTCATACAACATAAAACTGTAAGACGCCACCCATCG
Organism: Paramisgurnus dabryanus; assembly: GCF_030506205.2. Taxonomy (NCBI): domain Eukaryota; kingdom Metazoa; phylum Chordata; class Actinopteri; order Cypriniformes; family Cobitidae; genus Paramisgurnus; species Paramisgurnus dabryanus. The sequence continues at coordinate 29,231,116 of NC_133345.1, read as the reverse complement.
GTCCAACGAAGGTATCCAATGGCCTGGTGAAGGGGTCTCGTGTTCTCGTTTTCCTTTAGCGCTTCTAGAAGAATAACTCCATTTATTACATTTCAAATGTATTTCTTTGACCTCTGTGTTTAAATTATAATCTGACTCCAATTTAATATAGTAAGAATTTAGTGCATTATTCCAGTTATCTGTTGATCATAATTTATATGTTTGATTATTTATAAATTCCCATAGTCTTAGTTATTCGTTCATTAGGGACCCAGTATCGCACAGGATATACGCCGGCCGTTGCGTACATCTCACGGACACAAAATTGCCAGTCTGGTCTTAGTCAGAGGTTGCCGGGTAAACTAATATTTTTACGTCTGTCCGCCCCATGCTTGCTCCGATCATAAAAATAGTTACTTTAGTCACGATCATGCAACTTGCTAAGGCAGGTGATAGACATAAATCTGAGAGTCCTGGTGAATGTGCCCCATGCTCCATTCAACATCAAATCACCAGTGTGATCATATCCTGACACACTTATTTTGCGGTAATACCAGACTCCTTCTAATCTACTGGAAATAATAATTTCTAAAAGAATTAAAATAAATCAATACAATTTCTGAAGAATTTAGATGAATCAAATGTAACAATTTATTATACCAGGCAGGTTCCAGCTTCAAACATCAATTAAAGAATATCATACAGAATATGATTCAATTCCAATTAATTAAAATGATCAACAATTGCAAAAGTTACAAAGTCATGCCTGGCAATAGACACTCTGGCTACAGAGTACTTCCATCGTAAATATAATACACCTAAAATGGTGTAGGAAGATTCTTGTTAAAGATTTCTTCCTTGATGCTTTAGTACACACACAAAGTGTGGGAGCTCTTGGTTACAGGATGCCTCCATAAGGTTTGAATACACACAGAGTGTGGGAGCTTCTGGATACAGAATGGCTCCCAGAATGTTTCATCCTTTATACACAGTTTGAGAAAACTACCAAAATCTAGTTTGACCTGTACCAAGTGATACTAAAGAACACCTGGTCCAAATCCAGTTTGACATGTGCCAAGTTAAAGAACACCTGGTCAAACTAGCCAGAAATATCAAGGCAAAACCCCACCTCTACAAGAAATGCATCTTCTATCCAAAGTTCTAAAACCTTAATCTATCTTATCTTAGACTTATAGAAATGAGACCTTTTCACTCATCGCACCATGACCTTTAAAATAATACTAAACATTTATATACAATTACAACCTTAGAACCACATAATATGTATACATTACATCATATATTTCAGCAGATACCCAGTGATGTGAGCCTGAAGGCTAACAATGCAAAAGTCTTTGTGATGAAGAGATTAGGAGCACCAAGAGTTTCATGTCTGTAACCAGTTCAACCTGAGGGTCAAATTTGGGTTAGCAACACCACCTGAGGTTTAATTGTTTTATAGTGTCTCTTCATAAATAAACTTAAAGTTGATTATTTAACATCCAGTATTACACCAGATTAAATGTCTGTTCTTCGGCTTGGATTTTGTGAAATCATTTTCTAAATAAAATCGACATATAGTCCAGTGCGACTTTTTGACTATATTTTGACTTATAGTCTGGAAAATACGGTCCTTTTGTGCATTTTAAGGCAAAACAAAGTGCACTGATGTATGTCAGAGCAAGTTGTTTTTATTTCAGACAGCTCTTCCATTTATTTTAGTCTAGGACTAGTCTAATCCCAAACCGCCACATTATATTTATATGAGAATGTGGAAAACATTTACACATGCAATGTTAGTTACAATTATGCTACGTACACACCAAACGCAGGGCATCGCGTTACTAGATCTAGATTTCTCGCGGGATTTAACTTCGTGTCATGCAAATTGTTCGCTCGAGTTGAATATTTTCAACTTGGTCAAAGACGCGTTTGAGGCGAATAGTGCGTGTTTTTGAGGCAAACGCGCTGCCCATATCACATCATTCGCATCGCCCCACTCGAGGACACGTCTGATCGTGTCTTTGCATTGACTTTGTATGTAATCTACTTACGCCAATCGTTGAACTCGCGTCTGGTGTGAACCCACAGTTAGAAGTGTGCATGTTTTTTCTGGTGCTTGTTTCCTTGTTTAATTTATCATGTAAAAAACCTTAGTGTTCTTGCACCATTATAGCACAATGTTGCCCTGAGGCAACAAAAACAAATTCTGGGTCAGTGGTGGTGGGGGGATAAATTGTGTGGTGGATATTTTTATCAGTGACCCCCAAGCTCCCAAAAAGTATCAATAAAAAGTCATGCCATAGAGGGTTAAACACTTTGTAATAGTGGCCTAGCGATCACCCTGTACATCACCTAAATGGATTACCAGTACATCATAACTCTGATGTAATAGTGGCCTTTAACAGGTACTTGATAAGTGTCTACTCTCTAGTGTTTCTTTTTTGTTTTACAAAGTAAAAGCATGGGGATTTTTATAAAATCATACCAAAGTCAGATACAGTATGAGCAGAGCAATGTAAAATATTTGTAGTGGTTTCCTTATGGTAAACATGACAACTAACACGCTTACACCTATCTACCGGGTAAAATCAAATCCACGTTATCTGCCTGTCTACATTGCCATGCCACTGGCGTTTAAAAACAGACTTTTGACCCTGAAAATAGCATGAGGAACAACTGAAAGTGGCTTCAAAATGGTACGGGATGTGACGAACACTCTCAACACTGTTGAATATTTTTAAACCACATGCAGTTTTGATAAACATAAAAAAGTCATAATTTGAGCAATAGTCTGTGATGCTAGTGCAAGTGTGCAGAAGTTTTAAACAAGGCCGATGCCTGAGGCTGTCAGGAGAGGCACCCGCTGTGCAAAGAGCATTTTTTTCTTCCTCATTTCATACAACATAAAACAATTTCAGTACTTGTCTTCCCCTTACAGTCAAGCGTCACTTTGGTAATACTCACACTGTAAGGGGAGTGAAATGACACACATAAGCTTGAACTCCTGAACATGCTGATTCAAATTAAATGGCAACTGTGTGGCATAATTAAAGTCATAAGAAGACCTGGTCGTAGTACTGTACATAGTTAAACATGAAAGGGTTGGGCGAGAGTGTGTGCACGCAAATGTGTTTGAAGTGTAGGAGGGGCTACTTCCTCACGTTTTGTGCAGAGTCGGTCTGGGGTTTATAGAGGAGCAGAAAGTTTGAAGGACGTAAACTGCTTGTTTTGCTTCTCTGTTTTTGGGATTATTTGGATTCATTGTAATTGACGAAAGGTAAGATGACTTTCTTTGAAACATGATCACAGTTTTACTTCTAGTTTTATTGGTTTACTTGGCCTGTTTAGATGTTGTGACGGTATGAATCAACTTGGCAGCAGCAGGTTAGTGAAGAGCAGGCAGTGCGAAAGCTTTGTGTATTCTCACTGACACACACTTGTTTAACTTTCACACTATTTGGTTTGACATGATGAATTGATCTGGTGTTGAATCTCTGATCTGTCAAGAGATATTTAGAGAGAATTTTAAGTAGAAAAGGTTTAAACAGTCTGGATGTTGTTTACATTAATAATGTTGAAATCTGATTTGTTAATTTATTAAATTTAATTTAATTTAATTTATTTTTATACAGATATAGATTGAACACAACTCAGTGTTGGGTCCAAAACATACGAACCAACCCAACCCTGCTCGGTTATTTCAAACTAAATGCTGGATTGTTTAACCTATTGCTGGGTCAAATATATTCATTTCCTGACTTCATTTTACCCAACGGCTGGGGTTGTTCCATTTTGACCCAACACTTGGTTACAAAATAACCCAGGTTTTTTTGTGTAGATCACTCTAAAGGAAGTATCATTGATAGTATGTAAGATATACTAACAGTCTCTCAGTAAGTCTAGTCTTTCAATAGGTCAAAGTTACAGTACCAACCCGCATAAACATGTTTAAGTGGTTAATGTTTTTCACTCTACACATCTGGTATTAACATTTGAAGTATGCAGCTTGGTTCATACCTATAGATGTCTTCTTTTTTGTTCCTTTTATGTATTGCACAACAAGCTTGAACGATTTAGATCTTTTTGTCATGTATGCCATGCTATGGTCAGTTCAGGAGGCTCAGTCTTCCCTCCATGGATTAATTGATTGTACAGCCATATTCAAAGACTGATTCTTATTAAATAAACATGAAACATATTGTGTATGACATCCCATAACAATTATGAGAACTACTTGAAACTGCATGTGGAAGATTAACAGATACAATCCAGCCAAGCAAAAACATCTGGAATGCAAATTGCAAAAATCCAAATTTGGCATTCTTAGCTATGTCGTAGACTTTGGGAATGCAAACGTTAGTGTTTTCCCAATGCATGGGTTTTAGGAGATATTATCGCTGTGGTTTCGACACACGCGGTTAGACATCAAACTGATTGTGATCGCTTATCACAACTTCAGAGGCCCCAGCGAGACGATCCAGCTACACGCAGGTGCTGCTGTGTGTATGATGTGCACCAGTTGTATTTCATCTGTGATAGACAATTACGTGAACTAGTTGTCATGGTAACGCAGCAGCCAGTTTGAGAGGTTAGCAACATGATTTACATGTTTAGGTTGATGATTCAGAATCCTACAGCAAAAATGTTTTTTGCATGTTATTAAAGTATGTTTATATTTATAGAAATAAATTACCCTGATGCCAGGATGTTGTGGGCAGGGGTGTTATGTGGTTTCTAAAATGTTGGACATGTTTTACAATGTTATGTATTTCTTAAGGTATTGTTGCTTGGTTGCTGCTTACTGATCTTTCTAATTTTGAAATTAGGAGCATCAAACATTTTAAAAATGGCTGGGTTATTTTTGACCCATGATGGATAAATATTGGACAGAATACATGCTGGGTTTAAAATTACTAAACGGTGGGTTGTTATTATGCAACCATGGGGTATAATAACCCAGCACTTGGGTTAAAACAAACCAGAAATTGGGTCAATTTTAACCCAGCCGTGTGTTCTGTCCAATATTTACCCATTATGGGTCAAAAATAACCCAGCTATTTTTAGACTAAATATTTATTTAACTGTGATTTCAGTCTTTGATATGGCCTTAGTCAATATTATCAAGAGATAATATAGATATCAAGGTTATATTCTCACAGAATGTACATTATGTAGCATAATTTTATGGATAAATCACAAAAAATGACTTTAGCTGGGTTTTCACAGACTGGATCATGCATTTATGATTTGGATGCACTTGCAAATCATATCAGGGCATATTGACTGAAATGTAAAGGGTAGGGCTGCACAATAAATCGCATGCCACAGGAATGTGCATCTTGTCTGTAAAGCCGGTTCCTTGATTAGTAGTAAATCGCCATCACCTGCTTTCAAATGGAGCAGCATTTACTACACAAAGCCGTAGTTCGCTGACAAGCTGGGCCATATGGCATACATATCACATGCGAAATTATCCCGATTGTAATATTTCCAGTTTTGGTAATCAATAATCACAATGTTATAACTTGGGGCATTTAAGTCATACAACATATGTGCCAAGACTTCCTTCTTTTATTTGGTATGAGTCGAGATATTATACCATTGTGATGTATGGTGCTCAGACAGTAAATGTTAGACAGTGTAAAAAGTATAACAACTTGGCCCGCTCTCCCCTACACAAAAATTTAATTAAGATGAGAATTTGGAAATTTCTCATTTATCTTTAAAAGTTGAGATCTCACTGAGAATTGTAAACTGGATGATTGTCATTTTTCAGGAACCATGATACAAAATGTACAACAGGTCTTCCTTCACAAGATGTTTGAGATTGTGCTTGGTAGACACATTTAATTAAAAAAACACATGAACTTGAGGGTATTACAAAAATACTCTTAAATCAATGAAATACATGCATTTATAGGCTTCATTGGCAGCCACTGATCTTTCACAGAGCGTCGATGGGATTACTGCCATAAACTGAGCCAAACGCCGATAAATGAACACACATGAAGCTGTTTTTCACACTGTTATCAGCACCTTATATTTACTGCCAGCACAACAACACCATTCATTCCCAGCCCTGAACAATCCTATGCAGGCTCTTGGCCCGAGATGTTTACAGTGAAGAAAAAGGCCAGATGAAGCTGGGAAGGCCAGAGAAAGGCTGTCATTGTGCCGCCCAATGTCCACAGACGTCCACATACTTTAATTTACCAGAGCATGGGACCTTGGTTCGCATGGGGCCCTGGGAGAAAACACTTTATTAAAGGGAAGCAGTAAAGTTGGTGCTGCTAGAGAGAAGTTTTATTGTTGACAGGTTGTTTCAGTTTTGTGTCATTTAAGTCTCAGATGTTTTTTCTAAGTTGCCCAAGAGAAATAAGAGAAAATTGTTATACAGTAAGACAACATAGACCTAGAAAAACATACTTTTGTCAGAATTTGATGAGAAATGTTTACGTTAAAATTTCTTTAGTATGCGTGTGTATGGTATGAGATTTTGGCGGTATAATAACCTTAAGCAAAAACACCATGGTTTCACAGTGTTGCGGTATTGCAATTGCAAAACTAAAATGTGTTGTTTTCAAATGTCTGAGTATACAAACAAGAACTTTTCAACTTTTTTCAATGCATTTTATTTTTAAGCAAACTACATATATTCCAAATAAAGCCTTTTAATTATAATATTCTTTCAATATATAATAATAATAATAATAATAATAATAAATACATTTTATATATTTATTTATTTAAATAATAATAAATAAATGCATTTTTTTTTATTAAATTTATTAATTGTTTTAATTGTATTTATTAATTTATTGGAAACATCAAATCAATTTCATGATTTAATGGTTGATTTAAAACTGAGCATAGTTTGAGGCACTGGTTTGATTTCCTCTAAAACTCCTATGTTATCTCTCATCAAAGGAGAAAGCCTTTCCTCGAGCCACCTGTGCCTTTTCCCAAACTAATCACTTCCCAATGGATAACACAATACACAAAGTCCCACCTTATTTTTCTTTTTGCTAAAATACTTTTTACCCTTGCAAATGGGTTATGATGCCGTTTCATGTTTGATATCTTTATTTAATAAGGACTGCTGGGGGTCAGTGTGTTTTAGTGGGGTAATGCGCTTTGATTTATTTTTCTTTTAAATATTTTTAAGAGGCTTTGCTTTTTCTTGTGAGAGCTTTAAGCACTTGTTCAACTTAGCATTAAAAATAGTCCTGTTATAAGCTGTTCTCGGTTGTTTTAAGGATGGAAAAAATGCAATTTTGGTTGGACCATGGGAACAAGGATCTTTTTTTAAGCAGTGGGGTACATCTGCGTCTATGTCTGTATCTGGACGATGACACCTGACCTTTCATATCTCATAAGCTTTCATACAAATAGGAAACGAGTTGTGGTTGGGTTAAACAGAAGGCTTCCTCATAGGTTGAATATTAATTCTTCTAAACAATGATAAACACTTGATGGTTATTTTTAGTTCTTGTTTCAAGTTTAAGTCACTGTTAGTTTCAAGGTCACTTTTTCTATTGGCCCTGACTGATAACAGGAGCACAAAAACAGATCTTTATATTAAACATGCTTTTCACTTCTGCAAAAAGACAGTACACTATTAGTATTTCTGTCATTCTAGCACTGCTTAGTTTAAAGCCAAGTGTCATTTCTGCCTATCTAGTGTCACCAGATAAAACTGCAAAAATAAAAAGTAAATAAATTTTAACCAGGTTTTATTTAAACCCTCACCCTTCACTATCAAAACAAAGGTTCCAAAGATGTCACTGGGATGGTACCTTTTAAAAAGGTCCTAATATGTGTACAAATATGTACCTTTTGAGGTAACAATATGCACCTTTTATGTACAAAAGTGTAAATTTTGACAAGGTACCACCCCAGTGACAACTTTTATACCATCTTGTACCCTTTTTCTGAGTGTTTATATGGTCACGAACTCACACTTGTATGCCCCAGCAGATGCTAAAACAAAACAGAGCAATGCACAGTTTTTATTTCTGAACAAACCAAGTACCTAACTATTGCATCCATCTTCTCAGTCTAGATCACTTGGATCTAGAGATTTCTATTTTCCTAGACCCAGACTTAACCCTGGAGAACCCACGGGCAAATTTGGCCAATGTTAATTGATGCCTAAGAGAAGGGTTATTGGGTTCTCCAGGGTTAAAAACAGGGATGATCGCAAATTTGTGGTCATCGGTCACAAGTTATGGAATAGCCTTCCAGCCTACATCAGATCTGCCCAAACTTTGTCAATTTTCAAATCTGCCCTGAAAACTTACTTTTTCTCCATGGCTTTCAGTATCATACGACTTTTTAATAGCTTTTTTAGGTTTTTAATTTATTTTTATCTTCATTTTAATTTGTTTATCCAGTTTTTAATTATTATTTTTAAATTTTTGTTGTTGTCATTGTTTTGTTTCTTTTAACCTTGTAAAGCACTTTTGTCAATTCCTGTTGTTTTTAAATGTAATATTTTTTAATCCTCTTTTTCTATCTCTCAGTTGTTGGCAGCAGTAGCCCCACCGATCAAGGTCGACATAGTGAAAGGTTGTGTCGTGGATCAAGATTCAGCAATAAAAGCCACTCGAGATTAAATGGAAGAGGCTCAGGCCGTCGGCCATTGCATCCCAAACCACAAGGTATAGATATGCATACACAAAACGCACATCTAAATACTTGCCCTATTCCACAATGTTGCCAGCTTTTCAAAGCAAAGTCACAGATGTTACCAGAAGTCATTGCAATACAATAAACCACAATATAATAATCATTTTCAATTTCATAAGAGATTCTGAATGATACCGTTCCCAGGTTAAAAACAAATATGGCTACTGAAATAGTGTCACATCCTTAAATTGATAGTTCACACAAAAATGATACTTCTGTTATTATTTACTCGCGCTCAAGTTATTCTAAGCCTGTATGAGTTTCTATATTCTATTGAACACAAAATACAATATTTTGAGATATAATACAAGGGTTAGTAAATAATGACAGAATTTTCATTTTTGGGTGAACTTCCCCTTTAAAGTGTCCATGACCCTGCTTTATTATAACACTACCTGCTGTGTTTAAAAAGTGTGAATGATTTTCCAGAATCCAGAGATAAGCATCACGGATAAATATTCCTAGCTTAATTGGAAGAGCATTATGTTAGCAGCACCAAGGTCATGGGTTTGTTCCCAGGCAACATGCATACTGATAACATGTACAGTATACCTTGAACGCCAGTGTAAATCGCATTGGGTACACTGCAAAAAATTATTTTCAAGAAAAAAAATTCTTAGTATTTTTGTCTTGTTTTCAGTGAAAATATCTAAAAATTCTTAAACTAAGATGCTTTTTCTTGATGAGCAAAATGACCAAAAATATCAAATTTAAGTGATTTGTGCATAAAACATCAAAAAAAATCTGCCAACGGGGTAAGCAAAAAAATCTTGAAAATTTTTCTTAAACACTAAATTCAAGAAAAATTCAAGAAAATTAAACAAATTTGCTTACCCCATTGGCAGATTTTGTTTTGCTTGTTTTATGCACAAAATCATTTAAATTTGATATTTTTGGTCTAAAAACTAAACTTATTTTCTTGGGTCATTTTGCTCATCAAGAAAAAGTATCTTAACTTAAGAATTTTTTTATTTTTACTGAAAGCAAGACAAAAATACTAATAAAATGTTTTCTTGAAAATCATTTTTTGCAGTGTATAGACGGTTTCAGCAGTAACAACATAAAACAGACTGCTTTCGTGGGACATACGTAATTTCCGGTAAACTCCGCAAAGAATCAATAACAAGAAAGTGCTTTTAGAGTAGTTTATTTCTGATAACAAGCAAAATAAACGTAGCTTACGTTACTGTGTAAAATGTGTACTATATAATGTATGCAATCTTAACTACAGATCGGCAGCCAAACCTCCCATTAAATAGCGGTAATCCATGATCGCTGTCTTCCCTCATCTTTAGGAAACCAATACATTTGTTATTTTCGACAATGTATTTGTACAAGACTTCAGTTTAGACCATTAAGTCAGACCATTAAACAAACAAAGACCTGAAGTAAAGGTCAGCTTCGATGTGTAACCGCGTCACCAAACGTGCATCCAATGAAACTGTCTATAAGGGTCTGCCAAATATGGATATCATCAATGATTTTCCTTAGCTTTTTAGGGGAAATGTTTGTACATTTTAAAACCAGTTTAAAGGGTATTTCGAAAGTATTTTGATAGTTACATACGGTCATTATTGGCTGCGTATCAGCTGATCGTCTGGTAAATGTAAGGTTAGTTTGTTTTACTAGCGAGTAGAATACATTAAGAGGTAATAGTCAACTTATTACAGATCAAGCCACATTGGAAAATGAATGCAGATGTTGTTTATCTACTACTTTATATGTGGTATTTTGTGCTAGATCTGTGAAACAAAAACACTTCCCTTTTTTTTTATCTGGATGGAGCCATGAGCTCTGTAATATCTTCACCCCATCAGATTGACTGACATTCGCTCACAGCAGGTCAAAACAGACCTCTCAGTTTCCAGATGCACTTCATCGCATGTTAGCATAGTTGAAATAAGCTGTACTGCTACCTTGTGGTGAAAACGATCACAGCTTCCAGTTTAGTGCAAGTGTCTTCCTGTCCTATCTCACAAAGATAAAGCCATTTACATGTTTAGTTATACAGTGTGCCCCTTTAATAATAAGTTAATGACTGTTGATCCTGCTAGAGTAGTGACAGATAAAGGTTCTTCAATTTTATTATCGCTCGCTGATCTACAATATGTGACCCTGAACAACAAAACAACCAATCATAAGGGTCAATAATTTTAAATTTAGACTTACACATCATCTGAAAGCTGAATAAATAAGCTTTCCGTTGATGTATGGTTACAGGATATGATGTAATTGCTAAGATATGATAATATTTGGCTGGGATACAACTATTTGAAAATCTGGAATCTGAGGGTTGAAAAAATTCAAAACATTGAGAACATCGCCTTTAAAAATGTGTCCAAATGAAGTCCTTAGCAACACATATTAAAAAATTATAAATTATTTTTTATAAATATTTATAAATAATTTTTTATATATATTTTCGGCAGGAAATTTACAAAATATCTTTATGGAACTTGATCTTTACTTAATATCCTAATGATTTTTGCCATATAATGCATTGTTGTCTATTGCTACAAACATACCAGAGCTACTTATGATTGGTTTTGTGGTCACATATAAGCATGTATAAGTTTTGAATCATTTCTCTTTTTCTCTGCAGTGCCTCCTAAGCCAGCACACCTTAACAGTCCAGTGACAGAAGTCTCTTTACCACTGGGAGCCGGGATGTTACCCGTTAAATCCGGCATGGAGGGCGAAGTCAAAGGACCTATAGAAAAGGGCCTTGTGTCCAACCTCATAAGCCGCTTTGAAGTAAACAGGTACACATGCAGCATTATGAGCATCAACTATGTTTGTTTGTGAAAAAGCTTAATTTCAATTTTCATGGGACAACCTTTTTGACTGTCCTCTGTCCATTGTATTGTATACACTTTTATATTCATATATAATCACATGTAACTCTCTTTTCTTTGATTCGAGAGCTGTGGCCAGCAAAAGTTGCTTCGTTTTTTCATGACAGGTCGCTTCGGTGTTGTGTCATATTAGTTAAATGTTAAACAGACTTTAACTGAATGTTTTTGTTTGTTTGAAAGAAAGAGAAAGTGTTTAAGCATTGGAAGATTTATTGTGAAATGAATGTCGGCCGTATGACGTATGTTCATTTATCTGACGTTATACAGGAAGTTAAAGCAGAAGTTAGTCATTACTCCAGCAGCAACCATGATGTTTCTCACGATTTGTGAAAAGAAATGGTTTAGGGGACATTTACTTTTGTGTTTGTGATAAACCTAGATGTAGGAGGTAAGACTAACAGATTTGTTGTCCTTATTTAATATAACAGATTTCTGTGTCTGTCTATTTGAAACATACTACAACTCTATATACTCGATTACTTCACACTGTGTCATGTATATTTATTTATTTATTTATTTATTAATTATTATTATTATTACTGACCTGACCTCAAGTCTCTAGTGAACATGTTTATGGCTGTTATTTGTAAAGTTTAAAATATAAATATTTCCTTATAAAATCCATTGCTTTGCCTTGGAAGACATTAAAGGTGCAGTGTGTAATTTTTAGAAGAATCCCTTGACAGAAATGCAATATATTATATTATCAGTGGTGTATAAAGACCTTACATAATGAACCATTATGTTTTCATTGCCTTAAAAAAACTCTTATCTATATACACCGATGGTCCCATTACATGGAAGTCGTCGTTTTGTGCCACCATGTTTCTACAGAAGCCTTTAACAGACGAACTTTGTTTACAAAGTTGTCTCTGACGGTGAAGTGTTTGTCCTGTGGTAGCAACTGTAGCTTCTCTGTGTTTCAAAAGCTAGGGCTGAGCTGTGGGCCGAGACGTTGGTTGCAATTTTAAACCTCACCACTAGATGCTGCTAAAATTTACACACTGCACCTTTAAATGACCATATGGATTAGTTTTGGATGGTTGTGCTTTTTAAATATGGTCATGTTTCATTCTGGGGTGAACTATCCCTTTAAAGGAGTAGTCCACTTTAAAGATGGGGCCCATTGACTTACCATAGTTTTTTTCCTACTATGAAAAGTCAATGGACCCCATCTTTAAAGTGGACTACTCATTTAAAAGAAATGCCTTATTGCTTTAAAATTCACTACAGTCATTTGTTAAAAAAAGTTTCTAGCTCACCCTACAGTATGGGGCTGAGTAAGCTCACTTGTAACCTTATGGCCACTGTAACAAAATAGGCTAAGCTATAAACCTCAGCCTTATTTTGTGTTTCCTGCTGGTGTGATGCCATTGTGTGTAACGTGTGGCTCAGACCCTGTGGTTGTGACCAGGCTCACGAAATCGTCCCAGCTGTAGAAAAAGCAAAGTAACAGAACATAAGATGATGTTAGTTAGCAGGGCTCTGATAGCTCCAGCAGCTGTCTAATGCTCATCCACAAACACTTATGGTAAAGCCATGACCCGAAACAACTGCAAGGGGTTGGTTTTCAACCATGTGGAGAGAACAATGAGTATTCTGTTTGGGGGAAATCTTTTCCTTTTGCCAGTGGTTCAGAGCTCAAGCGTGTATTAGTCTTCTTCTATAATGTGAAGTGTTGCCCATACTCTCAGACCCATTCTGTATCTCCATTTTCTATCTCACAGGAAATGCTATGTGATGTAAAGAGCAGGTGGGCCGTAGACAGGGAAACAGCTGGAGGTGTGCAGGATATTAGTGTGTGTGTGTCTGTGTGCATGAACCCAAGAGCCTTGTTGTTCAACTTTGTTCATGGTTTATGCATGCTTTATCTACAGCGTTTTGAATAGATTATGTCTGTACAACTTACTTAGGGCTGCACAATATATTAGTGACCATTTTAGTGTTGACTAATATTAGCATTTGTTAATGTTAATAATGTATTGATATTAGAAGCAGATAATATAAGTTTTTTTCTCTTAATTGAAAAGGTGCATCATGTATTTATTTAGTTTTTTTAGAAGGTATTTAATATACATACATACATACATACATACATACATACATATATTATCAGTGGTGTATAAAAGACCTTACAGAATTAATTGTATTGTTTTTATTACCTTCGATTGAGCCGTTTTTATCTACATAACCGTGGGTCTGCTTACATGGAAGTCACCATTTCGCGCTGCCATGTTTCTACAGTAGCCCTAAATGGACCAATTGCTTTATAGATGGATTCAGCAGTAACAACATAAACAAGCGGCTTTCGTGGTCAACACGTAACTTCCGGTAAACTCCACTAAGAATAAATAACAACAAAGCACTTCAAACATAGTTTATTTATATAACAAGCAAAATAAACAACACGTAGATTACCTAGGAAACCAAAACATTTATTTTCGACGAGGTATTTGTTCAAGAGTTCAGTTTAGCAACTAGTCAGACCATTAAAAAACTGACACCGGAAGTAAAGTTCGGACCAGACGCATATCGCGTCACCGAACGTGTATTCGATGAAACCGTCTATAGTGCGTTTTGTTGTCACTGTTGTCTCAGACGATGGTGTTTTTCTCCTGTGGCGGCTACCGTAGCTTTACTATGTGTTTCGAAAGGGAGGGAAGAGCTGTGGACTGAGCCGCTTGTTGCAATTCACAGTGTCACCCCTAGATGCCGCTAAAAATCTACACAGTAGACCTTTAAATGTTTATCCCAGGTTTCGAAGGTACTGAACAATTATTGATCTTGTCTAATGTACATTATATGGTTTCAGGTATTGGTCACGATTTTTATATTGGTGCATCCCTAATGATTTCGGGGTCAAAAAAGTATAAATTATACTTATTATTACCTGGCTCTATGAAATCATTCACTTTGATTAAACGTGGTATTTTGCTGTATACGCCTGATCTCACAGGAATTTGTAACTATTTTACAAGGATGCTACTTTGTATGCATTTAAACAACGTGACTTGTATAAAACATGATTTTTATAAAAAACAATGACAATAATTGAACTAGGGATGCTTAAAGATTAATCGCGATTAATCGTTAGCAGAATAAAAGTTTTTGTTTACATCATATACTGTATGTGTGTGAACTGTGTATAATAACTTTGTATAAATAAATGTACACACATGCATGTATATGTTTTAGAAATGTTTACATGTGTACGGTATATACATTTGTATATTTATGTATAATTTATATTATATATAAATATAAATACTTAATATATACTTTTTTTTTTCTTAAAATTATACATGAATGCGTTCATATTTATATATATACATATTTATTATACACAGTTTACACACATATGTGATGTAAACAAAAACTTTTATTCTGCTAACGATTAATGGCGATTAATTGTTTAGCATCCCTAAATTGAACTAATGTCACTGGGGCGAAAGCAGATCGTACAAAAACGTATGAATTAGCCACCTTGTAAAATAGTTACAGATTGCTGCAGGATTCTTTTGACTGTATGTATTATTTATTGTTGCATTTATTTTACTGGTGTAACACCAAATTCTGTGACCATCAAATTATGCCTACACTATGGGGACGATTGGGGTTGGGATTAGCTTAAAGGGACATTCCACTTTTTTGAAAATAGGCTCATTTTCCAGCTCCCCTAGAGTTAAACATTTGATTTTTACGGTTTTGGAATCTATTCAGCCGATCTCCGAGCCTGGCTAGCAGTTTTAGCATAGCTTAGCATAATTAATTGAATCTGATTAGACCATTAGCATTGCGCAAAAAAATATCCAGAGTTTCAATATTATCCTATTTAAAACTTGACTCTTCTGTAGTTACATTGTGTACTAAGACCGACGGAAAATTAAAAGTTGCGACTGAAAATAGTCCCCTGCAATGGAAAGTAACCAAGTGGACTATTTTCGGGCATTGCATAATATCACTACGCCTGCTGCAGCCATGTTACCTCAGCAATGTCACTGATTGTTACGCCAGAATGAGAATATAGTCCTAACCATATCTGCCTAGTAAATCGCAACTTTTAATTTTCTGTCGGTCTTAATACACGATGTAACTACAGAAGAGCCCTTCAAAACGCTTTGGTTATTTTTTTGCCTGATGCTAATGGTCTAATCAGATTCAATGTAGGGGTGGGCAAAAAAATCGATTCTTAGATGAATCGCGATTCGGACGTGGGCCGATTCTGAATCGATTCACAAATGTCAAGAATCGATTCTTAAATGTTAGTTTACAAAATAACGTCACGTTATCAGAACCAAAAGGCGGAACTCAACTGGGGGAGCGGTGATGCGGACAACTTAAGAGAGCGCGCCCTGCAAGAGCGCATAGCCGAGCTTACAAGAGCAGAAGAGAAAGAACACTTTAAATGCTTGTAGGACTATACTGCATATATCTCTACATTGAATTTAGGGCTGTCACCATTACTCTATTCTTTTTGAGGAGTTTTAAAAAAAATCCTTGCGTACATGTCGAGTACTCCTTAAAATAGCGGAGATGCGGTTTAGTGAAACTAACAGTATTAGAAGCATACAAATCTACGCTGCCTCTCTCTCCCTCTCGTTTGCTCGCTCACACACACCGTGCGTGTGAATCAGGAACTGCGTGAGGCAAGAATGCGCATCCATGTGAATTTTGGAAGTTAAAGACGACTGAGCTGCAGTGGCATGGCAAAACACATTTGAGAAGAAAGGCGCAGCAACTCAAAAAGACCTGCATGTTTCACAATTACTCCAAAAGACCATAATGACAATTTTGCGCGTGGAGCAGCAGTTGTGCGATCTACCGGCATTGCCTTTGCGATCGACGTATTGTACACCCCTGCCCTAAACCATCCGCAGACTGTTTAGATATAACATGAATATACTTCTGTAAAAATATGCACATAGTTTGTTATTCAGTCGCTGCATTATATAAATACAGTAATACTGCCAATCACTGTGTATAATGATGATGATTAGACGCTTAACGTTCGTGGAAGTTAATGCCGGTTAACATATAGAATTAATATGTCACGTTAAATTAATATTTTTACTGGTTTTAATGTCTTACAACAGAAACAACACATGTATGTATATAAGAATGACATTATTTATCCCTAGTTGCATTAAAGTACAGTATATGACAGTTCAGAGACTAGCAAAAGCGCAAACATTAACCTGGCTTTGAAAGCAAATGCGACGTAATGACGTCACAGATATGCAAATTAGTACGTCAAGAATCGATTCTGAATCGAATCGGGACCCTAAGAATCGATTCTGAATCGATTCATGAGGGTCCAAGCGATTCCCACCCCTAATTCAATGAATTGTGCTAAGCTATGCTAAAAGTGCTAGCGCCAGACCCGGAGATCAGCTGAATGGATTCCAAAACAATACAAATCAATGTTTAACTCTAGGGGAGCTGGAAAATGAGCATATTTTCAAAAAAAAAGTGGAGTGTCCCTTTAACGATAACACGGTCACATAAATCGAAGGTCACAGAATTTGCTGTTACACCAACTGTTATACCTTAAATATGTTATTGTTTTTTCTTCATTTGGTGCCAGCATGCACTGTTAAAGGACTTTTTGTTGAAATCAAGGACTGAGCGTCTAAATGTGTGTGTGCTCGCATGTTGGCATGAAGTAGGGCAGCCATGTCTCATGGGACGCTCGGTAGTCCTACCTCTCCTCTTTTGCTTTCCTCACCCTCCCATTCTCCTCCTATCCTCTTCCTCCACTCCTCCCCTGACCCACACACTCACACGACCTCGGCGGACACAAACGCACCGCGGCCCCTCAAGACAGAGGAAGTTTCTTCTGCATTTGTATTTTTTTTTCAACCCTGACACCTTCACACTCTCAGGCGTGATCTTTCACGCAGTATCTTTATCTTCTGCTCTCTCTATCTCTCAGTTTAATCTGTATCGTTGGTGGTTAAAGTTGTTTTGCTAGTGAGTGGTGGCTTGTTTTCTCTGTCTCTGTGAAAAAAGCTGACATTACTTTGACTCTGCCTCAGTCACACAGACATCAGGAGGGAGGGCGCTCCTCTTAAACCGGTCAACAGATCGGCCAACTACAACCCGTCGCAGAAAACCTACCAGAGGCCGACGGAGGAGTCCAAGGACCCCAACTCCACCACGAACAGCCCGCACAATGCCCTCAAACCCCCAAATGGGGTTACCGCCCAAATGAACAAAGACCAGGAGAGTATTCAAGACGCCTCGGTTCCTGACGTGAGGATAGACGAGCAAGGATTGCTAAATGGAGATGCGAATGTGGACAGTATGGATGGAAACGGTGTAGATGTGTCTCATGGTGATGTAGACAGGAGCCAGGAGGATGAGAGGAAGACGGCGGAGCAGGAATGTGTTGTGGAAAACAGCTTACCTAAGCAGGAGGTAAGATCTTTTGTGAGTATTTGGAACAAAGTGGTAAAAAGATATTGGCTTTTGGGCCGATGCTGATGTATATAGAGCAGGGGTTGCCATTGGTTGGTATAATGCTGAACGGTTGTCGTAGCTGAAAAGGGTAACGTTATATTAAGGTTGTATTTGTTAATGTTATTAAATGCTAATGGTAATGTTAACAGTTCCAACTTTTGATTTTAAAAATATTGTCCAATTAATATAAGAATATTTATGTTAAGGGCAAAAAGATACTTTATTATGAAGACATTTTTTGAAAGTTGAGTGGTATGTAAACTTTTGATTTGTATGCATGTGTTTATAGTTTGCTGTGTATCGTTGGGTGAATGCTTTTCTGCAGTCTGACATTTAGTTATATGACACCTCGTGTCATGCACTGGCTTAGTTTGCTAGTTTCACATGCTGACGTAAGACAACAGCGCCTGTTTTTATCATTCAACCTCCGCTCTCTTAGACCAGGCCTTTATTTCCTCTGAAACAAACATTGTACGTGGAGTTCATACTAATGCATGTGCAGTTACAGATCTTTCAAATGTAAAAAATTCAGTTGTTGTCATCATGAATGTGGACTGTGGATCCTTCCTCGGCCACAGTAGCTTATTGTTTGGCATGCTTGTTTCCTCTCATCCATCCTTTCATATCCTGTCTTAGCATTTGAACAACAAGCTTCTATTGAAAGACTGTTATCTGTGCCAAAGGAAGTTAATTCACAAGATGGCTTACTTTCATCAGCTAAGTGGGATCTGAAATGGTTCAAAGATCATTTATGTGAGCTGAGGTTGGCGATTCGGATAAGAAGAGATTGACTATGTGTCCTCAAAGTGTTGACAGGCGTAAAGCAGGGCTGTTAGTGGTTAATGTGTATCAGGGACGTGTGTGTCTGTGTGTGTGGACAGTGGATTTGTACATGTGTGTATGGGTGCGACACAGAGAGGAAAACCAAATGTTATGGCGAGGTGAGGAATGTAGGTGGAGAGGGAGTCAACCTTGACCTTTATGTCTGCTTCCCTTCAGCCATGAGAACACCAGCAGACATGTACAGTGTTAGTTCGGCAAAAATGTCTTGTATAATTTAGGTTAAAACTAGCTCTGAGCTCAAAGTGTCTGAAATATTTATAGCTCTTGAAGAAGAGCTAAAGTGTCACCTAGAGAAAAGTTGGGTGTCCATTTAAAGTCTTGTGAAATTATGTTTTATGTGGAAACTTTGGGACAGGTTTTTAATTTCAAGCAAGTTTAAAGATGTTCAATACATCAGACATTGAATGAAATATATTTTCATGTTGACTTCTCAGAAATCAAGTGGACCATGAAAAGTTTATAATGTTTATATGAAACTTTAGATTCAATATTCTGAAACTTATACTCAAGTTCAAATTTCTGTTTAGGAAACAAATGAACAGAAGCTCTACAAAATAGCAAATGAGCTTCTGCAGACAGAGAAGGCGTACGTCGCACGACTAAACTTATTAGATAAGGTAAGCACTGGTTAAGTCACACAAATTCTTTTAAAGGATTAGTCAATTTTCTTAAAAAAAAATCCAGATAATTTACTCACCACAATGTAATTCAAAATGTTGATGTCTTTCTTTGTTCAGTTGAGAAGAAATTATGTTTTTTGAGGAAAATATTTCAGGATTTTTCTCATTTTAATGGATTTTAATGGACCCCAACACTTAACAGTTTTAATGCAGTTTAAAATTGCAGTTTCAAAGGACTCTAAACGATCTCAAACGAGGCATAAGGATCTTATCTAGCGAAACGATTGTCATTTTTGGCAAGAACCATAAAAAATCTAAACTTTAAAACCTCAACTTGTCGTCTTTGTCTGGTCGTGTGACGCGCGAGCGCGACCTCACGTAATACGTCATCACGTCAAGAGGTCACGGCTGACGTATGCGAAACTACCCCCCAGTGTTTACAAGTGTGGACAAAAAGGACGCTCCGACGTTGTTGTATGTCGAGTGATACTAATTAATGTCTTTGTGTCAGTTTATTGTTTAAAATGGTCCGCAAATGTGCATTTCATATATGTAACACATGACCTTTCCACGTCATTATGCAATTACGTGAGGTCGCGCTGGCGCCTCATAGGACCGGAGGAAGAAGAGAAGTTGTGGTTTAAAAGTGCATTTTTAATTTTTCTTGCCAAAAATGACAATCGTTTCGCTAGATAAGACCCTTATGCCTCGTTTGATATCGATTAGAGTCCTTTAAAACTGCAATTTTAAAATGCATTAAAACTTGAGTGTTGGGGTCCATTAAAGTCCATTAAAATGAGAAAAATCCTGGAATGTTTTCCTCAAAAAACATAATTTCTTCTCGACTAAACAAAGAAAGACATCAACATTTATTAAATTATCTGGATTTTTTTTTTTTAGAAAATGGACTAATCCTTTAAGACCGACCTCAATATTTTAGGACCCGAGTGGGAAACCAGTTCTGGAAGCATCATTATTCAATATAACCATCTGAAAATGATAAAAATAGTAGTATGCACGCTCACATACATCTTCTTTGACCTCACTGTGCAGGTGTTTTGTGCCAAGCTGATGGAAGAGGCTAAAAAAGACACGTTCCCCGTGGATGTAGTGAAAAACATCTTTTCCAATATCTCCTCCATTAACGCCTTCCACAGTCAGTTCCTTCTGCCCGACCTGGAGAAGCGAATGGGAGAATGGTACGACAACACCATCTTTCACTTTATAAAAGTGTAGTGTTTTAGAAAACTATCTTAATGTCAGGTGACTGATGTCCTCAGGACGTCAACGCCTCGCATCGGGGACATCCTTCAGAAGCTCACTCCCTTCCTAAAGATGTATGCTGAGTATGTAAGGAACTTCGATCACGCCATGGAGCTGCTGAAGCACTGGATCGATCGCTCACCTCAGTTCAAAAGCATCATCCTGGAGATTCAGGTCAGTATCGACACGTACTGTTTAAAACCGATTTCATGAAAGTTTGTTGTACACAAATGCTGACATCAATATATATTTTATCAAGCATGGTGGTTGAATATATATCATACAATTTATTGATAGCAAAAAATGTTAAACAATGGTTCTCATTCACTAAGCATGCGTACGCACACATTTGTTCATAAAATATGCTTACAGACGTTTTAACTTACAAATCATGATTCAACAAAAACTTACATAATAAAATTTCTTCTAAATGTTAGCAAAAATGTAAGAACAACTTAGACCACATGTACGCAATAATCATGAACAAGGAAAAAGAACCCTATAATACATATCTGTGTTATATATTGTAGATATTTTATTATTGTGTGCTTGTGGTTTAAGTTGTTCTTTAATTTTTGTAAACATTTAAAATACATTTTAGTATGAACGTTTTTTTAAAAAAAGTTAAAACGTCTGTACACACATTTTCCGAACAAATTTTTGCGTACACATACTTGGTGAATGACACCCAATGCTTGTTTATAAAAATGCAATAATCCTTCGAAATATATCGGATCACAAAATATTATTTATTGATAAGCCTTACTGCAGATTTCGGAACCAACAGGTTAACTGGCCATGCATAGTTTTCAGTCTATAATCTTAGGTACGCTTACACGACAGTAGATGCGCTTCCATTACAGATTTGCGCAAAAGTTATGCAATATTTTCTCAATTACGTTAAAACTTTTGTGAAATTACGGCATTTCCACTAACCGATGATATGCAACAAAAGCCTAGTTTTTCCTCTCACGATAAGTCATTCCAAACATAATGTCAACGGATGTTGGTAGGATTACACATAGGCAATATTTTTAATTGTAGGACTGTTATCCAAACATTAATGCCAAGGAAAGTCCCTTATACTTGGTAGTGGCAACCACCTCATATGAGGGTAAAAATGTTTTTGCTGTAAATGGGAGTTTTTTGTAAAATTGTCGTGCTTCCATTGACCGTATTTTCAATTCGCAATGTCGATTTGCACAATTTAAAGAGTAATGAAAACAGCTACTGATGTGTTAAAAACATACAGTCGACAGCATCGTCACATGTTATGCTTATGGGCATGACGTCATTGTTTTCATGAATTTTTGTGGGTTTTTTTTAGGGCTGCACGATAAATCGCATGTGTTTGTCACGCGCATCACGTCAGTAATGTCCAGTTCCTTGATTAGTATTAAATCGCCATCAGCTGTTTTCAGATGGAGCAGCTTTAACTGCACAGAGCCGTAGTTCCCTGACAATCGGGGCAATTTCGCATTAATTATCGCGGACGTATCGCCTGCGATATGTATGCGATATGGCCCAGATTGTCAGGGAACTACGGCTCTGTGCAGTTAATGTCGCGCCATCTGAAAACAGCTGATGGCGATTTAATACTAATCAAGGAACCGGCATTACTGACGTGATGCGCGTGGTATCGCATGCGATTTATCGTGCAGCCCTAGTTTTTTTAGTTTATACAGAAACAGTAATGATGTCCTTAACAAAAGTGTGCATTTTAAAACCTGTTTTCAAAAGTTTGCATTTTTAGGCCCCTAAAACGCCACTGTCATGTAATTTAAACTGAATAAAAAGTTTTTAGTTGACAGCTGATGCATAGATGGACTACAATGGAGGTGTAGAAACATTTCGGTAAAAATCAAGAGAAATGGGATATCCAAAATATCCAGTATTGTTGCAAAGGGTCTGAATTCTTATGTCAATGTAATTTCAGTATTTTTTTTTTATATATAAATTTACAGACATTTATAAAATTATGTTTCCATTTTGTCATTATAGGGTACTTTAATAAGGAAAATAATAATTTAAAAGATTGTAGTGTCAGGCCGCAACCTGTAGAAAATTGTAGGGGGGTATGAATACTTTCTGTATGCACTGTATATGGTTTCTTTTTGAATATATTTTCTGGTGCTCTGTATGTTAGTCAATTAATTTCTGTGTGTGTTTATGTGTTTAGAGTCAGGAGGCATGTGGAAGTTTGTCTCTACAGCATCACATGCTGGAGCCCGTGCAGAGAGTACCACGATATGAGATGCTCCTAAAAGACTATCTGAAGAAACTTCCTCAAGATCACACAGACCGACGGGATGCTGAGAGTGAGTACTGCAAAAAAAAAAAAAACTAGAACTCTTTTATTAAACGAACAGATTATAACACCTGAATGTGAAATGTTTATGATGTTTGCAGAGTCTTTGGAGATTATTTCCACGGCTGCCACTCATTCCAATACTGCCATTAGGAAAACAGTGAGTATTTTACATTACCCACTACTAAACAATAAAACATCTGGATTATATCCCACTATTGTTTATATCAAATATAAGTTTTTAGCAAAAAGTCTGTGATGATGTTGGTAAAGGTTTGCTTTACTGTATTTAAATTGAACACTGAACTTTTGTTTTAATAGAAATTGTTAAAGGTGCAGTGTGTAATTTTTAGAAAGATCTCTTGACAGAAATGCAAAAAAATGTACAAAACTATATGATCAGGGGTTTATAAAGACCTTTCATAATGAACCGTTATGTTTTTATTACCTTACAATGAGACATTTTTATCTACATCCACGAGGGTCCCCTTACATGGAAGTCACCATTTTGTGCCACCATGTTTCTACAGAAGCCCTTAATGGACAAACTTTTTTACTAAGTTTTACTAAGCCGACCAAGACATGTTTCCGGTGGTGGCTACCGTAGCTTCTCTGTGTTTTTCAAAAGTGAGGGGTGAGCCGTGGACTGAGCCATTGGTTGCAATTCGCAACCTCACCACTAGATGCCGCTAAAATTTACACACTGCACCTTTAAAATTATTGTATAAATATATTTTTAGCTTACATTATGCTTAATTTTTTTTTTTTTTTTTGAGGTTGGTGCATCACTTCCCTTTCTGTATCTGACATCTTTTAATTTTATATGTTATTCATGTCATACTGAATCTGCTGTCTCTCAGGAAAACCTTAAGAAATTGCTGGAGATTTATGAGATGCTGGGTGAAGAGGAGGACATTGTGAACGCTTCAAATGAGTTGATAAAAGAGGGTCATATTTTGAAACTGGCTGCCAGGAACACTTCAGCCATGGACAGATATCTCTTCCTGGTAAGAAATAATAACTCGATTGTTAGTGTTGGTATTCATTGTTGCCAGTTTGTCACTTATTGTGTGAGTAACTATGAGAATATGTGACCCTTCCTGGCAATGTTATAGTCACATTCTCTGTTAAAAAAAAACCTTTTAAATGATGTGTGATGCATGGAATCTGAAGAAATGACTGAGATATAACGAACATATAATGTGCTGCATATTGTTTATACATGTTCAATGCGGTCTATCATGTTGACTGTTGTGCCATAAACTATTCGACATCATGACTTTAATCTCTCTCCCACAGTTCAACAACATGCTCTTGTACTGCGTTCCCAAGTTTAGCCTTGTTGGACAGAAGTTCACGGTGCGCACGCGCATCGGCATCGATGGGATGAAGGTGATCGAGACGTTCAATGACGATTACCCCCATACGTTTCAGGTTTCCGGCAAGGAACGAACACTGGAGCTGCAGGCCAGGTACAGACCAGCATCTTCTGCGCTTAATCATAAATAATAATACACCGTAATTAACTCTTTGTGTTTCGTGTTGTTGCCGTATTACAGCTCTGAGCAGGATAAACTAAGTTGGGTAAAGGTAAGGAATATCATCTAATAACAATCAATATTAAAAGCAAAGTCAGTTTGGCTTTTGCTAAATATTTAAATAAGTCATCGGTCTGTTTAACAATGACTACATGTTTGTTGTAGGCATTCCAAGACACGATACACATCTTCCATCAGAAAAATGAGTCGTTTAAATCGGCATCCAAAGAAGCGGAGGATGTACCGGTCAGTATATCCATGTCATTTCCTGTTATTCATTACATTCACCTTATTTCAATGTATCATTCCTTCCAAAAAAACACGATTATCAGCCAAAGTCTGCATATTTATGCGGGCGTCACATTTTTTTTAAATAGGCCGCACTTTTGCCGCATAAATTGCTAAATATCTGCAAAATATTGCATGATTTCATAATGCCCGCATTTTCGTAGCAAAAAGTCACATATATCTTAGCAGAAAGTTGAAAAATGTTGCATTTACTTCACACAAGCAGAGCCATGTCCCTTGTTGCCATGGGAGCGTTATGAAGTGACATAATTACGCGATGTGAACATCATACCATTTTTGCCAAAAGTTTGTAAAGAACAGAATAGAATAAAAATTTTACTTCTTAAACTAAAAAGAAAACAAATTGCATGAAGAAAATTTGGCTTTTAGCGCCATTTTGTATTGTGATATTTTTATGACAATAAACATTTTTATTAATTCTAATTAATTAAATGAATGCTCTTAGCAGCACGTATTATACGTACATTTAAATACTTTCATTCAAATTCATTTAAACACGCTCTCAGGTCATTCAGAAATTCCGGTTTGTTGGCAGAATCCGTTAAAATCAATGACAATTTTTTAGCAAAGTCCTCTTAGTGCGCATATTTATGTGGGCGCTGTATTTTTTTAAATAGGCCGCACTTTCGTCGCATAAATTGCAGATTTCTGCGCCCAAAATATGGGGGGCTTGCATGATTTCTGGCAAGCTATGTAGCCTAACATTAGCACATGCAATTATTTTTGTCTGAACTGCAGATATACACTATCAATACCATGTGAATAGTTTTGATATTTTTTTATTATTTTTACATCACAGCATTCACTTTATAATGCAGCATAGTTATATCAATTTCTATATATTCAATTTCTACAACATGCATTATTCAACTGCTAAAATCAAACAATTGCATGAAAATTAAATAGCAAAAACGAAAAACATGTGAAGGTAACGGTATAGCTGGCACATCTGTTTATGTCAATTTATTTGTGTAGGACATTCAAATGTCAGAGCTGGGAAAGCGAGCCCCTCGCTGGATACGAGACAATGAGGTGACCATGTGTATGAAGTGCCGTGAGCCCTTTAATGCCATCACACGCCGGAGACATCACTGTCGAGCCTGCGGATATGTAAGTTGTCTGCAAACAAACATGCTCACGTTTACATCGATTGACGATTTGTTGCATGTGCTAAAATGTCTGTTTTGTTCAGGTCGTCTGCTGGAAGTGCTCGGACTACAAGGCCCCTTTGGAGTATGAAGGGAATAAGATGAACAAGGTGTGCAAAGACTGTTTTGGTTACCTGACCGGTCACACAGACGGTGAGGAGAAAGAGGGCAAGAAGAAAGGTATTCTAGAGGTGAGTTAAAGAGATGGGTCAGTTTAAGTTGATGTATCAATAACCAACATTACAGTGGAGCTGTACGAAACACTGTTCTGTGAATCGAGTGTATTTCATCAAACAGACATGTATAACCTTTATATATACAGTTAAGGAAGAAAAAACGACATGCACGAACTGTTGAGGTGGATTCGGAGACGGTAAGATGGGTTGGTGATGCGATATAACTAAAAATAAACTAAACGTCATTAACAAACATTCAATAATGCTTAACAGATCAGTGGTAAATAAAATTATTATATATTAATCTTGGCATTTCTAACTAATTTTAAGCATATTAATGATCTGTTGAGCATTATGTAATGCAATAATGTTAATGTTATTAATAAAACTGATAATGAAGTGTGTAATGCTTTATTACACTAGTTTTATAACATTCTGGTTTGATCATAAGATTCTGAAACGCATTTTGCTAAGTAATAATTTGTGTTGCATTTTCTAAATCGTCACTTGATGAATCATGGGAACAAACTGACTTTTTGATGAACTGCTCCTACTTACCACAAATGCCGAAAGACTGAAACTTTTATTTAATTCCCATTTTTACCAAAAGTTGGTAAAGAACAGATTAGGGTCATATTTTCACTTCTTTAACTTAAAAGAAAACAAATTGCATGAAGAAAATTGGGCTTTTAGGGCCATTGTGATATTTTTATGACAATAAACACATTTATCGATTCTCATTAATGTAATGTTTTTCAGATAAGATGATGCTCTATGATTTTTGATTTATAAAAATAATATTGAAGAGCTCAGATGCAGAAGCCGCTAAATGCCACCTCCATCAGAAATTAGATGATGATATAAATTAATGCTTTTAGCAGACGTATTATACCTACATTTAAATACTTTCACTTCAAATTCATTTAAACCCGGTCTCAGGTTATTCAGAAATTCCTGTTTGTTGGCAGAATCCGTTAAACGCAATGACAATTTATTGCCATTTATTGAGAAGCCATTTAATAACAATTTAAAACACATGGATGCATTACAGTAATGACAATGGTGGCTGCTCAATTTTTTTTAGCAAAGTCCTGTAAGTGCACGGAAAAATAATTGGATAAACGAAGGCGTGCATACGTCAAAGTGCAATAGTTTATACTCGGTTTACCAAATGTATTGGAATACATTTTTTAAGCATTTTGGCATTATTAAAAAATGAAAGTGAAGAGTGACTGAAAACTTATTTTTTTAGAAGTAGAGATTTTTGCATATGTGACCCGTGCTGGCAAAATGAGTCGGAATGCACACCATCTAATTTTGAGCTAGAGGCAAAAAAAAGTATAAACGCTTAGAAAATGTACAAAGATACGTCTCCATTCACATGCCTGTGTAATTTTGATTTCGGTTTTAAAACATGTAGAAATTTTTTTATTGAGTGCAGGACTTGCTTGATGTTAAAATAGCTTTTAAGAAAGTTATTAATGGAATTTTCCATTTTCTTAAAAGAAAAATCCAGATAATTTACTCACCACCATGTCACCCAAAATGTTGATGTCTTTCTTTGTTCAGTCGAGAAGAAATTATGTTTTTTGAGGAAAACATTGCAGGATTTTTCTCATTTTAATGGACTTTAATAGAGCCCAACAATTAACACTTAACTCAACACGTAACAGTTTTTTCAACGGAGTTTCAAAGGACTATAAACGATCCCAAATGAGGCATAAGGGTCTTATCTAGCAAAACGATTGTCATTTTTGACAATAAAAATAACAAATATACACTTTTAAACCACAACTTCTCGTTTAAATCCGATCCAGCGCGACCTAACGTAAATGCGTAGTGACGTAGGGAGGTCACGTGTTACATATATAAAACGCACATTTGCGGACCATTGTAAACAATAAACTGACACAAAGACATTAATTAGTATCAGTTGACATACAACAACGTAGGAACGGTCCTCGTTCTCAACACTTGTAAACACTGGGGCGGAGTTTCGCGTTCGTCCTCTGTGACCTCTTGACGTGATGACGTATTGCGTGGGGTCACGTTGGCCCAAACGTTGACAATCGTTTTGCTAGATAAGACCCTTATGCCTCGTTTGGGATCGTTTATAGTCTTTTGAAACTACGTTGAAAAAACTGTTACGTGTTGAGTTAAGTGTTAATTGTTGGGCTCTATTATAGTCTATTAAAATGAGAAAAATCCTGCAATGTTTTCCTAATTTCTTCTCGACTGAACAAAGAAAGACATCAACATTTTGGATGACATGGTGGTGAGTAAATTATCCGGATTTTTCTTTTAAGAAAATGGAATATTCCTTTAAGAGTGATAAGACAAAAAATTATCTTTGTTGCGCTGACTGCGGATCCGAAGCATGCACAGATCGGAAGCATGTGCGAATGCATGTCCCCGATATATAGACATCTGCATATATTTTTAGACTTACAATTCTCTGTTTTGACAAGAATTCACACAGGTAAAACCTATAATCTGTCATTTCTTATGTGAATGTTTTGTTAAGTTGGGAAAAATATCTGATGTGTACCAATATATTTAAATTAGATCCCTGCATTACAGTAGATCTTAAGGCTGTCTGTCTCAATGTCAATTAAACAATAAAAGAAAAAAGTTGAACACATATTTTTCTTATAGTATTGTTTTTGACTTTGTGTGTGCTAAATATATTTGTTTTAACATTGATTTTAAGGTATGGATGCAGTGAATGTCAAAATATAAATAACTCATTTTTGAAAATTTGCTCAATCCGACTCATTTTGCAAGCACAGGTCACAAATGTACTTTACAGCTAAGAACTATCAAATTCATTAAATAGCAATGTAATGTGATATTTGAGGAAAAAAATATAAATATAAAAAACTAAGGCTGGGACGATTAATCGTGCAAATGTGCGTTTTCTGAATGAATACATTTTAATGAATTACAGTGAAATGCAGCCACATCCTAAAGCCAGAGGGCGCTTTCGTGCAAAAACTCCATTTGTGACAAGAACCATTACAAACTCTATTCCAGGAAATGTCTATAAGCATATTTACGCCGCTGTTTTTCAAATAGTTTCAGGTATTTTCATGATAATAAAGATTATTTTACATGGTTGTGTTTGACGCATGTTGCTTTTCAAATGTGTTATAAACAACTCAGACTTAGACTGATAAGGACCTCTTACTGATCAAAGACCAGTAGTACACGTAAGATGTGCATGAAACACAGAATAGGAGACTTGCGATTTTAGAATTGATTTCAGACAGTTATTTTTAATGGGAAACTCAATGCATCATCACAGCCCTAAAAAAATCTAAAAATAATAGTAAAAAATTTTATTTACAAGAAAACATGTCAGACGCACATAGAGTGTTTTTGCATCTGAACTCCCCATTCTTTGTGAAGGTTGTGTTCACATTAAAACTCAATTTAAAACAAATGGATGCATTACAGTAATGACAATGGTCATAAAAAAATACAATGGACACAGCATCACAATGCAAATAAAACAACAACTAGGGTCCAATAATTTGTAGTTTCTTCCTGCAAAATCTTTTGGAATGAAAATTGACCCAAATAATGAATCTCACCCCATAGCCATGGATTTACACGTTCAATGATGATTTATAGTTATTTTTTGTTTTTTTCCTGGTGACAGATTGAAGCAGCTCAGTTCACAGGCAGCAGTATCATGTGCGGTTTCCTGCAGTATTACGAGAAGAACAAACAGAGGTTCTGGTGTGTCATTCCACAAAACGAGCCTTTAGTTCTCTACCTGTATGGAGCGCCTCAGGTAAGCACACTCTTACATCTCACTAACCCTTCATATTTCTGTTCTCGTGCGTTTTTTTTTTTTTTAACAAGGAAATATTTACTGTCACATTCATAGGACGTCAAAGCCCAATCCTCCATTCCTCTGCTCGGCTACAAGGTGGAGGACACTCCCAAACCGGCAGACCCTCCCGCGAGCTTCCGCTTATCTCAATCCAAATCGGTCCATAGCTTTGCAGCCGAAAGCGAAGAACTGAAACAGCGCTGGCTGAAGGTGATCCGTATGGCGGTGACGGGAGAAGTACCGGAGCCCCATGTGCCCGAAGAGGGGACCGTCACGGATGTCACCCAAGAGCACAGCTCTAATGGAGTCTGAGCTAAATAAAGCGAGGGATTCTTGCTACAAAATTCAGACAACACAGTAAAGCCACGGATGGGTTCGCCCCCTGCTTGTCGGTGTAAGCTAAAGGATTGTCTGGTTACTTGGGGGTTTAAAGGACAGCAAGCACGATTGCACTTTGGCTTTGTGGTGCTACCGGGCATCAGTGATGGACATGTTTCCAATGAGGATGTGAGCATTATTATTTTCAGCTGTGCTTTTCCATGATGGCCTGTGATACTACAGACTGCAGCACAATGTTTAAAGTCTATGTAAATATTAGATGCAAATACATCATGTATGTATATAGAATATTGAGATAAAGGTCCTGTTATGTTGACAGTGACCGTAAAGGAAAGAAACAGGACATGGGGCCATTAAAAGGCAAGGCTTCAATCAACTATAAAGCGTACATTTTAGTACACATATTAGTCTGCATCCTTCATATTACTGGGTCTGGGAAATCATCCACTAACCAGCATCGCCACCTGCTGGTTCATCGTGCCTCAGATAAGATGAATCAATTGAGCGAATCAAAAGATGCTGTACCTCCAAATAAGACATTCTGAACTAGAAAAAAAACGTGATAATCTGTTTGAATATCCTCATTCAAACACATGATCAAAGCTGGCATTATAACCATAACTCAATAATCAGCTATAGCCCATAGACTTTTACTGTTGATTTAATGGAGGTGCTTAATATTATGTTTCTGACGATAAACTGTAAAGTAACAGTACAAGCTACAGATATGTATGCGTGTTTTGAGAAACGTGTGTTTTTGTGATAGACTTTTTTGTTGTTAATAAGATTAGGAAGGTATGAGGTTAATAAGATTTTTTTTGTAATATTTCCCGGTGGGTTGCACAATCAGTTTCAACAGCCCACTGGGGCGGAGAGAAATGTATATGTTCTTAAATACTGTAATTATAATTTTATTTAATAATTTATAGAGGATATGCATGATTTTACGTAGCACCGAAAGATTTTCATTCCCTCAGTTGTTTAATACATTTATTCAGCGCTGAATATTAAAACATCCTAATAATTCATAATTTCCCCAGTGTCTTTTTGCCTTGCCCTACAGAATTTCAATCATATGTTACAACTATAAATTTGGGTTTGTTACAAGGAAGCAAGGAACAAACAAACACATTATTGAAGGTTTCAGTGGCAACAACACAAACAAACTGCTTTTGTGGACCAAACTTAACTTGCGAATAGAATCAATAATGACATGATATATATTTCTGATAACAAGTAAAATAAATAACCAGTAAATTAGCTTACTTCACATCATAGTGTAATCTTCGCTACACCTTAGCTAAGATAACGTTACTGTGTAAAAAAAAATATACAATGTTAGCTACAGATCCTTAAAGGAACAGTATGTAAGAAATTGATATCAATTAATCATAAAATGGCCCTGACAATTCACTAGACATTAAGAAATCATTTTCATTTCAAATACTTATATCACTGACAACAGCGGTCCGGCCAGGATATTGTCATTTAAAAAGTGGAGTTGGAGCCCTCAACTGATGTTTATGTTGTCGTTTTGTGTGTTGGCCACCAGTTGTGTGATTGCAGTACCAGTTTTGGCCACAATCCTACATACTGTTCCTTTAAAGGATTACTCCACTTTCTAAAAAAAAAAAAAGATAATTTACCCACCCCCATGTCATCTAAAATGTTGATGTCTTTCTTTGTTCAGTCGAGACGAAATTTAAGTTTTTTTTCTGTGAGGAAAACATTCCAGGATTTTTCTAAATTTAATAGACTTTATTGGACCTCAACAGTTTACAGTTTCAACGCAGCTTCAAAGGGCTCTAAATGATCCCAAAGGAGGCTTAAGGGTCTTATCTAGCAAAAAATTTTAATGTGCACTTTTAAAACACAACTTCTCGTCTTGCACCAGTGCAACCTCACGTAATTGCGTAAGCATGACGAAAGGTCACGCGATACATATGTGAAACACACATTTGCGGACCATTTTAAAGGGGCCATGGCATGAAAATGAGACTTTTTCCATATTTAAAGGCATTCCATGCAGTTTGATGTTTTAGTCAAACAGCGACCCCTAGAGTCACTGGGGAAAACTTGCAACTGTCGTAATTTCGCACGCCCACTCTGTACGTACCTGTAAGGATAGTGTTGGGCGTGAGATGGACTCCGAAGATAATGACCAGGGAATGTTTCACAATTTCATACAAATATTAGGCTACTGCATGTCTACTAAACTACAGATGATAATAGGATAATATGAAGTTTATGCCAAGTGTAGAGTAGGCATATAATAATAAAAGTAGCTTACCGCGTTTGCTGGCTTATTACGTTTTACAAGATTGCAGCTTAATCACAAGTAAACAGTCTATAGTCTAACGTTATGTCTACTGTATAATTTCATTTGTTTTTTAATTGTAATGTAAACATTATAAAATGCATTGACAAAGTTAATTGTATACGTTGCATTATTTCATAACATTGGCCGTTATTCGTTGGCCATAAGAAATCGAAATTAGACAAATGACTACGTACACATCACAACACACTTGAGTTTAGATGGCCAAAAAAAAAACATGTAAGAGAAACGAGTGTTTGTTAGCAAGTCTGCTAAATGCTCTTATGATCGTAAGCTAGCTAGACCCTTGTTGAAGTTATTTTACTGGTCTAATTATCAACACTGGATGAATGAACAGCTTAGTAAAAAAATACACACTACAAGCAAGCGCAACCATATACAACATAGACCGCAAACAAATTTACAAATAAGAGATGTACTTACTTGTCCATCAACAAGATCGCCAGATCAGCATCCCTTTTGCATCCAGGGCTGTCTATTAGCTCACGCCAACGAGTAAAAACCTGACCGAGTGGGACTCTTGTCCGGTTCCTAACTCGGTCAGATTCTCTTTTTCGCTTTCTACTCTCTTCCGAACGGGTTTTCTTAGCTGTTTCCCTCATCGAGCATCACGTCTCAAAGTGCCGTCTCGGATCATTCTCGCGGTACTTTTACGTCATCCGACTGCCGGTTCTTGCAGCGCTGCACGAAGTCGAACAAGCCTAACGTGTGTGACGTCGTTGCCGTAAAGCAAGTCGTGATTTTCGCGAGATTTGTCAGGGGCGGTTTTCTCAAGCTTGCATTGCTGGTTTTGGTAGCGGCGTCCTTCCCGAGCTTCAACAGGGGGATGATTCGCCATACTATGACTTCGTTTACCATCGAAATGACTTTGAAGCTGTTATATTAAGGTAAAATAACTGCATAGTGTGTCTTTAAGTGCTATAATTGGGTCCCCAGTGCTTCTATCATCCTACGAAATGTGAAAAAGATCAACCCAGTAACTTAGTTTTGGTAAACCATTCTCTACAAGCACATACAAAAATAGGTCGTTGATATTTGGCCCTCTTTATGATGTCATAAGGAGCTCTTATTAGAATAATACTGCCCCCTTAATCTGCACTATCCAATCACAGCAGTGCCATTTAGTGCAGAGAAAAAGAGGGAGAAAAAAATAATTCACAGCACAATTGAGTTTCAATTGCAACAAACCACCATCATTGTGATCAGTGTTTGCACTTCATCAGCTCATTTGCATTTTAAAGGACACACCCAAAATGGCACATTTTTGCACACACCAACAAAGTGTCAATTTTAACATGTTATAATAAATTATCTATTTGGTATTTTGAGCTAAAACTTCACGTATGTGCTCTGGGGACACCAAAGATTTATTTGACATCTTAAAAAAGTCTTGTGCCATGGCCCCTTTAAACAATAAATTCACACAAAGACATTAATTGGTATCATTCCACAAACAACAACATATGAACGATCCTCTTTCTCCACACTTGTAAACAACACTGGGCCGGAGTTTCGCATACATCACGCGTGACACGCATTACATGAGGCGGTGCTGGGGCATCACATGGATAGTGCAAGACGAGAAGTTGTGGTTTATCAGTGCATATTTTTCTTGCTGAAAATGACAATCGTTTTAGATAAGACTCCATTACAACCACTTGAAGCTGCGTGGAAACTGCCATTTTAAACTGCATTTAAACTGTAAACAGTTGAGGTCCAATAAAGTCCATTAAATTGAGAAAAATCCTGGAATGATTTTCTTTAAAAAAAAAAAAAGATTTCTTCTCGACTGAACAAAGAAAGACATCAACATTTTGGATGACATGGGGTGAGTAAATTCTCAGGATTTTTTAAGAAAATTTAGTAATCCTTTAAAGGGGGCATGAAAATTATACATTTGCTAAATTTTACATTTGCGATGCAAATCCGTGGATATCTATACCTCAAATCTGCGGCTCATTTTGGAGGTTACATTTAAGCTAACTTACTGTGGTAACTGGCAACCAAGCTGTCGAAATATTAGGCAAATTCACAGTGGCAGGACCAGAGAGCAGTGTTGCCAGATAGAGTTGATGGTTTCCAGCCCAAAACTGTTCCAAAACCTGCCCAAACGCACAAAAAACCGCCCAAAATATTTAAATCAACATTTTCGTTTAATTTGATCAGCATTTAGTTATTTTTACTTCCACAATTAATGCACCATACTATAGCTAGCGACACCAGAACAAAACCACACACTAACATGACATAACTTGTTCACAACAGCTACATTATGCCCCCTCGACCACACGCACAATGTACTTTTACATCATATATTTAAGTGGTTTTATGATTCAAATACCCAGTTCGTTAATAACAATTTCAACAATGTCTGATTTTTATCTATTTATATTATTATTAATAATGTATTTTTACTCCTGATAGAGAGAGAGAGAGAGAGAGAGAGAGAGAGAGAGAGAGAGAGAGAGAGATCGTAAATAGCCTTACCTTATGCAGTAAATGCAGAACAATAATAGGCTGTTGGTTGAACTTGCAAGGATGCTGAAGAACACTATTAACATCTGAACTTTTCAGAACTATGTACAGTGTGGCTGAAGTTCATGGTGCCAGAATTGACTTAATGACAGCCGAACATTTTGTTTTGTTTACCTAAAATGCTGCGGAGGTCGCATATGCAGGGTGCATACGTCATCAAGCCTGGTTTATTTTAGTTAACTGGCCATTACATTCGCAAGTTATAAGCACATTACAACAATTTACTATTAACTAAGAATAAAAGTCAACTTTATAAATGTTCATATTCTGAAACAAGACAGTTTTGATGATGTAAATGCGACCTTCGGAGGCTGCAGGATTCGCATTGAGACACGGCCGATGTGTGACAAGC
Source organism: Paramisgurnus dabryanus (assembly GCF_030506205.2). NCBI lineage: Eukaryota > Metazoa > Chordata > Actinopteri > Cypriniformes > Cobitidae > Paramisgurnus > Paramisgurnus dabryanus. Next base: position 29,195,525 of record NC_133345.1, on the reverse strand, counting down.
AACGTATACGTTGCAATCCGGAGTCCGTGTTGCAGAATTTGCAGTGCTATTTTCCGATGTTAAAAGGCATTATCCATTGATTCAGGCCAGGTCACTCTCCCACTCCTACATTTTCCCACTTCCACATCTTGATTTCCCGCTGAGAGTGAGAGAGCTGGCTGGCTGCTATCACTTGTGATTGGCTAAACGCGGACTCGTCATCGGCGTGGCGTCAACACAAACACATGCAGTAGGCGTGTGTTTAGTAACCTCAGATGAAATACATGCACACTTGGGTTTTTTGTTAAATAATTAACCTATAAAATGCACGTTTCAAACCCGCCCAATTTTTTACCCGCACAATCAAATTCAAAACCGCCCCATTTGGGCGGGAACCCGCCCAATCTGGCAACACTGCCAGAGAGTCCAAATAAAAACGGCCCCAAAACGCAGAACTTTAAAGTATAACTGGCTTTAACATTGTTTTTCACAGAAATATGAAGTTCATGTTTCATATAATATTTTATCAGATATGTATATGTTGTAACGTTAGTCAAATATTTTAGCAGTAACGACATAAAAGAACGGCTTTTGTGGAATACACGCAACTTCCGGTAAACTACTCTAAGAATCAATAACAAGTCCTTTTAGAGTTGTTTATTTCTGATAAAAAGCAAAATAAACAACAAGTTGATTACCTTAGTTCATATTTTTTATAGCTAAAGCATATCAAAAACGACACTGAGCTAACGTTGCTGTGTAAAATGTGCACTATAACCAGGGGTTAAAGGTAGGGTAACAGATTTGATCCTGAAACATTTTTAGTTATGCTGGTTAAAAGTCTCCTCACATCCTGATAGCAATCACTGTGTTAAGTTGTTTAAATGTATTTGTAAAAATTTATGTCATCTGTGAAAGGCGTAGGACCAAAAAATGTTCAACAAATCATAGATTTCGGTCCGAACGGACGTTTCCTTTTATGTCCCTCATAAGTAAGTGTAATTTGAATTCCCACCGCGCAGCGAGTCCACGCAGACACCATACGTCATCGGCGCGTTCACGTGCGCTCTGTCTGTAAACAGCGAGAACACCAAACTTTTCTGCTGAATTGACAACCTACACAGGAGCAACAAAACTAAATGCATCTTTTATAACAACAACAGCAAAAACTGCCTGGATCAGCAAGAGCAAAAATCCAAATTAACATCTGTAACTTTACTGCTTTACCGCGAGATGCAAACAGCTACAGGAGGCAAAGGGTCTGAAAGGGTCGTTGCACTGTTTATTTTGGTAAGGTAGGTACGCGATATGTTTGTATTGAGATGGATTCAGATATTATACTTTGATGAAACGTTGTGTTGCTTATGAAATTTGTGTTCGTTTACGGATTAGCATAACGATATAGTTACTACGTCTACAAAACCGAACGTGTGCTTAAACTAATTCTGATGTAAACCAGTTGTTTATGTTGGTTATTTTGGAAGTGTTATTCACTTTGTACTGCAAAGTTCTCTCACTGGTGAATGAGACATGAGACATGACCGTCTGATCTGTGCGTGTTCATGTGTTTGGAAAGAGGCGAGACTTTGGAGAGCGATTTGACTTGAGGGTGGGATCGGGATTTCATTGCTAGGCGGCTACCGTTAGCATTTTTCAAAATGTGTTACCCTACCTTTAAATTGGGATTTGTTATGTGGGGGGGCCCTGCGGGAAGGGGTACTTCAAGGGGTAACATGTTTAATACTGATGATAGCAAAGCCACTGGTGTGTTTCAATGACATTCTGGACCTCTGATAGGATTTGATAAGTTTCAGCTTTAAAGCTGTGCCAAAGGTTGACCCAAAATATTTTAAAAAGAGCTTCTGAACTTTAAATGATGCAAATCTATGAGTTTGACACCCTATATCCATTTGTTGCACATATCATTATGCACAACTGATCAAACTTTAAATGAAGTTTAAAGAATCAACCTCCTTGAATAATTCTAGGCATAAGATACCCAAAAAGATTCAATTAACAAGAAAAGGTACAACACACAGTACTGTATCATCAACATGTCTTATAAATTAGCCATAGAGATTCCCTATGCTGGTCAGCAGCTAAAACAATCATATAGTTAGGTTTGATTTGTGTAATCAAAATACATTATTTTATTAAACTATACAATAGTTATATCCAGTGTTATCCTTAACATAATGTAATTAGATGAGTGACATACAAACTTTAATCCTTTACACGTTTCTAGTCTTCTATGAAGTTTTCTCGACATGGGCACCATTCTTACCTCTCTCCCTCTGTCTCTCTCTCTCTCTCTCTCTCTCGTCAAATGATCCTGAAGTTCCGAGTTTTTTCGCTTGAGTTGCATAACTTGCGCGAAGACGCATCTAAAGGGAAAAGCGCGTGTTTTCGCGGCAATTGCGGCGCCCAATTCGCGTCATTTTCATCGCCACGTGCGAGGACGCGTCTGATTGCGTCTTTGGATTGACTTTGTATGTACTCTGCTCGCGCAAATCGTTGAACTTGCGTTGGTGAATATGCCCCATAATGAATGAAAACGCATTATTCCCTTCGCGTCAGTGCACACACACCAGCGCAGCGAGTACACACACAAGCGCAGCGGATACACTGGCAAGAGCCCGGCCCAATTTAAACCCTGACTATAACGTATACAATGTTAAGTACAGAGCGGCTGCCAAACCTCCCTTCACATAGTGGTGATGCATTATCGCTGTCTCCCCTCGTCTTTAGGAAACCAAAACATTTGTTATTTTCGACAAGTTATTTGTTCCAGAGTTCATTTTAGTCACTAGTCAAGACTATTAACATACAGAAACCGGAAGTTCCTACCACACGTGCGTCCGATGAAACGGTCTATAAATTCTTACCTGGCTGTCAAATCTATCAGAACAGCGTTGATTCATACTCATCTCTCCTCGCGGTTTGGAAACCGGAACATTTTTGTTCCAGAGATCGATTTTGTCCGTTTAGTCGCTCGCCATACTGTCAAACACAGACCGGAAGAAAAAAAAACACAGACCGGAAGTTACGTTTCCGGCAAGACGCGTAACCACGGCAGCGCGCGTGCGTCCGATAAACCGTCCGTAGACTTGTTGCCACTGAAACGATCTATAAAACGCATCATTGGCCTTCTCAACCATTTTTGTTATAAATCGTGACTTAACACTATATTATTTAGTGAGGTTTGACTTTACAAACAGTCCCTTAAAAAAAAAACATTCACAGCTAAGAATTGATATACGGTTTTTAGTCAAAAATGATGCCATATATGTTTAGATTTAGCCGTGTCCATGACATTTAGAGACATAAGCATTTGTTTTTGTGGATAAACTATTTTCTTTATCCTATAAAATGAAAACAATGAAAGCTGAATGTAGCATCCTACCGAATCTAATCTACTGTTATTCCAACTCAAAGTTACTCAGAAAGGAAACAGGTCTCATTTTATACAATCCACTTTATTGTCTTGTATAAAGCGTTCCTTGTAAAAATAAAACAAAATTATTCTGCAATAATCTGCTGCATCTGTTCCTCCACATGCAAGTGATCAGACAAGATCATGCAAGACTTATTTGTTAAAGCGCAATTATGTTTTTGTTTTCAACATTGACCACAAATCATTTCTAAAGCTTTGGAATCCAGAAAAGTATACAAAGAAGTCATAAAATCCATTCAGGAATCGGTTTATTTACCACATTAGAAAAACGTAATCAAAGACATTGGAGTTTTTTTATAGCAAGACTATTTCATGAATGATAACTGTAATCCAAACTGCAAAAATTTTACATTTATGCATCTTACTAAACGTATCACACTATGGCATATAAATACATGTTCAGCTTTTAGCGTGACGCACTAGACCCCGGATCCTCCGTGTCAAGGCTTGGATGAAGGTGTGACGCGATCGGCTTTTGCTATACAGACCCTCGACCTCCAACAACTTCCTCTGTAGTGACTCATTAAAGCTGTTTGCCATGTCACTCTGCAACTACACAAACAACAAAATGTCCAAGGGAAATGAAATCAAGCAGCTAATTTAAGACATCAGGGGTCACATTCTCATTACAATGCAAAGAAACGTACTGAATGTGGAAATATTGTATTCATGAAGTGGATTTATGGTAGTACCTTCATTGTACCACAGAACTTCTTTTGTAACGGACATACCTGCTCAAGATCTTGCTGGCTCACTCTCGACACACTTAAGCCTCTGCTGCCACTAACATCTAGAGAAATTAAACATTGCACAAATTAGAAGTTTGTCTCAAGTGGGAGTTAAAAACAGCTTTAGTTGTTAAAGAGCAAAATTCCAAACGTGCATACCTTTGTATCCCGGGAGCAATGAGGTTTTAGGGTCACTTGGGGTGCAGTAGAGCAAGTAGAACTCTAGGTGGCGCCATATCACAAATAGACATGTCTCAATAATATCTTCAGCGAGGTTAGTCAAGAAAAAGTCACCTTTTTAAATATTCAGGACTATTTAACTTAAAACAAAAACTAGCAAGTGAATAAATATCTGGCACGTAGCACGGTCATCCATAAGTTTCTCAAAAGCAAATAAAGAAGACTAGGTGATTATACTAAAGCTAAAACAACATGCTGAAATGTGTTAGGATACAAGAGCAGAGGGCAAGAAGTTTCGCTCGGTTGTTGACTAACTGGACGAGTCGACGTTTGGCAAGCACATTTCTCTGCACCGACGAGATCTTCTCCACCCCAGCCGAACCTGACAACAGTTCCTGACACAACTGGAAAACACACAATGATCAACAAACATTTTAACTCACCTTAAAGGGACACTCTCATTTTTCCAGGTCGCCTAGTGTTAAACATTTGATTTTTACCGTTTTAGAATCCATTCAGCTGATCTCCGGGTCTGGCTGTACCACTTTTAGCATAGCTTAGCATAATTCATTGAATCTGATTAGACCATTAGCATCACGCTAAAAAATAAACAAAGAGTTACAATATTTTTCCTATTTAAACTTGACACTTCTGTAGTTACATTATGATATTACGCAGTGCCCAAAAATAGTCCTCTTGGTTACTTTCAATAGAAGGGGACTATTTTCAGGCGCTGCGTAATATCACTACGCCTGCTGCAGCCATGTTACAGCAGCAAAGTCCTTGATTATTACGCCAGAATAAGAGTAGCCTAGAAAATTGCTACTTTTAATTTCTTAGTATTAATGTACGGTCTTAGTACACAATGTAATTACAGAAGAGTCAAGTTTTAAATAGGAAAAATATCGAAACTCTGGTTATTTTTAGCGCAATGCTAATGGTCTAATCAGATTTAATGGATTATGCTAAGCTATGCTAAAAGTGGTACCGCCAGACCCGGAGATTAGCTGAATGGATTCCAAAACAATAAAAATCAAAATGTTTAACTTTAGGAGAGCTAGAAAATGAGCATATTTTCAAAAAAGTGGAGTGTCCCTTTAACTCTTCAAAACAACTCACTATTATGAAACTAATGTCTTTGTGGTTTACCTCCTTTAGTTCCTCCGGGGGGAGCTGTTCGACTCGCTCCAGCTTGCTTAGACTCTGTCTATGACTATCGTGGTATCGGAAAAAGTCAGTGGCGCTGTTTTTCAGCAGAAGCAGAACTAAACCCAGACTGGGCACTCGTGCAGAGGGCATGGCCACATCTGAAGATTTAAAAAACGGGAAGTTATAGTACCGTCTATTTTAACACAGGACCTCTTTGTATCCAAAACAGGGCAAAATCTTTCAAAATGACCAACCTGCTGGTTCGCTAGCGGAGGGGCTGAAGAGGCAGAGCGAGAACTGGGCCTCGGGCGAGCTCTGCAAGAGCAGCGTCTGGCAGTACTCCATAATATTAGCACAAATCTGAGAATCAGACAAGATCATGTAAGACACATGAAACAGGTGCTTGCTTATTGAGAGGAATACATCTTTACTGTGATGTCACACCTGTTGCATGGCAACCTCCATCTCCTCTCTCTTCTCTGCAAGATCACCAGGGGCGAGGGTCTCCTCAAACTGTTTTAGGTAGCGCGCTCGATCCGTTCCCGCCAGTCGCACGAGCAGAGACAAAGACTGACGCTGAGAGACAGACAGTTGAAAGGGTCAACGTTTTAAAAGCACAATCTAACATGGGTCATCACTGTTTTGCAGGCGCTAGTTTTCAATATTTCACCTGGAATCTGGCAATATGTCCTCGTATCTCCATGAGGGCGGCACTGTTGATTTCCTGTCCCGTCTCGAAGGCTCCTGAAGCACAAACATCATCGTAATATAACCTATACTGTGCACATATTTGACATTGCCATAATGGCACAGGAAATGAATGGATTTGTGACAGCAGTGTTTGTAGTACCTGGGAGTGCCGTCTTGCTGATAATGGCCGTGAGCAGAGAGATTTCCTGCAGAGCTCCTGAGCTCACATCTTGACCGTGTAGGATGGACTGAATGACATCTGAGTGAACAATGAGCCACTGAAGAACCTAAAATGAACACGCAGATATAATAGCAAACCAAATGCATAGTTTATTTGACCTTTATCTAATACAATGCTCAACCAACTGAACAACCATTTTAAGGTATTAAATAACAGTGTTAAAGGGACACTCCATATGTTTTTTGAAAATATACTAGTTTTCTATCTCCCCTAGAGTTAAACATTTGATTTTTACCATTTTGGAATCCATTCAGCAGATCTCCGGGTCTGGCGCTACCACTTTTAGCATAGCTTTAGCATAATCCATTGAATCTGATTAGACCATTAGCATCACGCTAAAAAATAACCAAAGAGTTTCAATATATTTCCTCTTTAAAACTTGACTCTTCTGTAGTTACATTGTGTACTAAGACTGACAGAAAATAAAAAACTCCGGCTGCTGCGTGATATCATTGCGCCGCCTGCAGCCATGTTACATTAGCAAAGTCCTTGATTTTTACGCCAGAATGAAAGTATACTCCTAGCCATATCTGTCCAGAAAATCGCAACTTTAAATTTTCTGTCGGTCTTAGTACACGATGTAACTACAGAAGAGTCAAGTTTCAAATAGGAAAAATATCCAAACTCTTTGATTATTTTTAGCATGATGCTAATGGTCTAATCAGATTCATTGGATTGTGCTAAGCTATGCTAAAAATGGTAGCGCCAGACCCGGAGATCAGCTGAATGGATTCCAAAAAGTTAAAAATCAAATGTTTCACTCTAGGAGAGCTGGAAAATGAGCATATTTTCAAAAAAAAAAGTGGAGTGTCCCTTTAAAGTATGTAAGGTATTACTAACTAAATTCTAACAAAGGCAGCATATAAGTAGTCTGTGGGTCATCAGATCACATAACCCAATAGTGCAATGCTTCTGTATATCACAGATTTTGCCTGTTTGTGAGAAAACTTTAAAGCATGTTTTACCTGTGTCGCCCCCTGCTGGTGCTGAGTGGTAGTCGAGGTTAAGATAACCTGCAGTAATTTGAGAGTTGGTAGCAGGATCTGTCTGTACCGCTCTAGAGGACTAGGAATAAACCCTGATGGATCTCTTTGTCCAAACACCCTGGAGGACAGACGGAGACACCCAGATTAAGACAACAGGGCAAAGGAAGACAGGTTTGAAAACACTGTTCTTCTTTTTCATACTCGCTCACCTGAGTGCATCATTTTGAGGAAACATGTGAAACACCTGGCATTCCACCAGCTGAGCGACCAGACCACAGCGCAGGAGCTCCATCGCACCCTGTGCCGTCTTGGCCACACGGGTCAGCAGGGCCATCTTGGACTCGTAGATGTATAACGGTTTGAGCAGCGGGGGCTGCGGCGCGAGCAGGGTTTGCAATGCGACGTCATCTTGCCGCAAGCTCTCGACCAGCACGCGCAGATAGCCGCTGTTGCACAAGTACAACAGCCACTGATTCTGCTTGTCTATGGACAACACCCTGTCCACCACGGCCAGAGCCAACATCTGAAGAGAGACAAATGCCCGAGTTGTACATTGATCTTACATTTAAACATTTGGCACTTACAGTGGATTACAGTGTATATATTATATCAAGATGACTTTCTTGTACTTACCCTGCCGATCTCGTGCCCGTCACAAGCATCTCTGCACACCACTTCCATAAGAGCAGTGCCGTAGCTCTCGATGATGGCCAGGTTCTCTCTCTGCAGTTTGGAGAAACTATCTTCTGGCGCAGTCAATCGCTCCCACATGGATGTGCCTGCGCAGTCAGTTCAAGATTTGCATTTATACATTTGGTGTTAAGCTACACACATTAATATGCCAATTTGCTTGTTAATATACCTGTCTGCAATGTTTCGGGCTCATCCGGTTTCTGGGTGATTTGCAGGTAGTAGAGCAAAGCACCATAAAGGTGAGCTCGCAAACGCTGGAACCCCCCACCTTCATGATGTAAACACATAGATGGCAGATAAATATAAATAAGCATTTAACATATGAGTAACGTAATTCATCTGCACACAAAACAAAACTCTAACCTGTGCATAAGATAAAATCCAGCAGCTTCCTCAAGATGAGGTGAAGGGCGGAGTTAGCAATCGAAGCAAATCCTGATGCAGTTACACCCTCTGGCACTGCCCCCTGCTGCTCCGACAGCACCGATTGGCTGAGCTGTGCTGTTAAGGTGAAGACTGCCCCAGCTACAGTTGGCATCAATTCCCCAGCAGCATCCTCTGATAACACCTGGAACGCCGAGAAACACAAACAAAATAAAACCTCTTACATCATCATTTTGGACCAATGGCAATTAAAGGCGGGGTGCATGATTTAAAAAAAAAAAAAAACACTTTGGAAAAGAGACTCGGGCCGAGTACCAAAACACACTTGTAGCCATTCAGCAGTTAGGGGCGTGTCTACTAAACGACATTGTTGCCTTAGTTGCGTATGTGTGAGGCGGGTCTATCAAAAGAAGGTCCAGATTCTATTGGGGTAGGGGCGTGTTTGTTTAGGTGATTTCAAATATCAACATTAGCTTTCAGAGATCATGCACCCCGCCTTTAAACACTTACTGTAAGCAAGCGTATTTAAACCACAGAAAACACTTTGTGACAGATATATTCATTTCGGTTTTCTTCGTATGGCGTATATTGTATATTGTGGCGCGTATATTGTTCTTCAAATTAGCATTAGAGCACATCAGGGCTTTGGAAACACACACACACACGTGTAATTGTCTCTTCATTTGTTGTTCATACCTTGTCGTGCAGATCTAACAGCAGGTCTCTGATAATCAGCTGTCGCTGGTCTGCTGGGATGAGCTCTGAAGGGCAGGCCATGAGGATGGTCTCCACCAGATTCCTCCAGCTCTGAAGAGCGTGACGCTTGGCACTCAGACTGTGTCTTACGTGGTTCCTCTCCACCACCTGCTGCAGGACTGAGTTCACCTCCTGGTACCGACAACAAGAATCAATCAAAGGATGAACTTAAAAAAAAAGGATGAACATTTTTGCTTGCACAAAATATCAAAGGCTAACCTCCATTAGCAGTGGCCTTTGACCGATTGCCGCCATACCCTTCAGCGCATTGATCTCGGCAAGTAAAACTCGATGCAGCAACTGCAAAGTAAAATGCAAACTATTATTCACATGACGCATTTTAAGCTCCGCAATAGTTCTAACACTAAAAAAATTATTATACAAAAAGGAGATAAATGACACAGCCACATACCTTAACATTGCAGACGGTGTGGCCTTGCTCGTTGACGTGCTCACAGTTAGTGATGACCTGCTCGATCATAGCACGCTCAAAGAAATCCAGCTGGAGAAGCTCTGGGGACTCCTGACTGAAGTCTATGGCATCCAGAACGCTCAGCAGTCTCCTGCGTACTGTAAAAAACAAGCTTTCCTCAAACCCACGACCACTAAAAAACGACTGCAATTGAAAGATCAGAAATCTAAATTGTACCCATGAGACCTTAAAAAAAGTGAACTTAAAATAATTTTATTATAGAAAACCTAAAAGCCTTTATTAATGCCAGAAAAAATTTATTCTGTGAGTGTTTAATACACAATGACTTCCCATACCTTTTGATACCGTGCCAAAGTGCAGGAATCCGCTGACAGATTTGCTCTCCTCCTCCATGCCTGTTTCTCCATCAGCTACAAAAGAGAAAAAAAGCTCATGAAAGAGTTTGCTTTAATGCAGGTGGCTGGTCTTTCTGAGAAATAGTATTTTTTGTGTGTGTATTACCTGAATGCAGTGTGTTTGGTTGGTCATCAAGTAAGAGGTTGAGTAATCGTTGTGTGTGAGAGCGCTGACGGTTCAGTGATGTCACTCGGAGCTCGATGGCTGCAGTCTTCAGCAACCATGACATCTGGGACAGAGCAGCAACCTCATTCCCTAAAGGACATAAAGATCAATTCACTTTTTCAGGAAAAGGTGTGACTTCGAATGGAGATTCGTAATCCACATGCGTGGTCCCGGACGCTAAAACCAGTTTTAAGTAGCATGGGTATATTTGAAGCAAAATCCAAAAATACGCTGAAATTATTAAATTTTCTTTTATGCCAAAAATCATTATTATGTAACGACCATGTTCCATGAAGAATTTCTTACTGTATATATATTAAAACTTTATTTTTGTTAGTGGATGCAGTTTCTAATGACTTCATTTGGACCCCCAAATCCCAGTTTTTCAAATACCTGTATCTCGGCCAAATATTGTACTACCCTAACAAACCATCAACGGAAAGCTCATTTATTCAACTTTCATAAAATCCATTAAAAAATGACCCATATGACTGATTTTGTGGTCCAGGGTCCATCTAGACATGTACTTTCACATTCTAAAAAACAGCTCGGATGGTGTCCTACTGGCAAAATACAGAATTATCACTGCATGCTTTTTGGACTAATAGTGCTCATAACAAGTGTGCCATACAGACTGAAAAAGGGGGCGAATGGGTAATAACTCACCTGGTAGAATGAAAGGCAGGTGCTGCAGGTGAAAGAACAGGAAGTCTTGACTGGTCCTCAGGTATCTCATGGTTGGTCCAGAAGTGTCAGGGCACGCGCACAGCTGATAGATCACCTGGAACATACACAGAATACATTTCTTAAAGGAAACAAATTATGCAAAATCCACTTTTTGACATAAACGTGTGTGAACACAACCACCCTACAATAAAAATCCACCCTTTCCTTCATTTTTAATCCCCATTAAACCACAGCAGTCTCATTAGACAAGCTGTTTTGATTCTCTTGTTAATGTGACATCACAGAAACAAAGCCCCACCCACAGCCACTAAACAATTAATTTTACCCAAAAAAAGCTTGTTTGTTAGTACATTGAAGCACTAATGCGGCTAAATATACAATTTTCTCACTATTTTCACAGGAATCAGATCTATTTTTAACCAAAAGTGCTGTTGGTAAGGGAGTGAGGTGCAGTAGCTCATTTGCATTTAAAGGTACACAAAGGAAAACGATGTGTTTTTGCTCAAAGACAAAAAGATGCATTTTGGACATGCTATAACAAGTCTATGGGGCATTTTGAGCTGAAACATCACATACACATTTAGACAAACCTGAGACTTGTATTACATCTTGTTAACATGGTCATAATATGTGCCCTTTAATATAGGGCTATCTTAAGGTTTAGAAATAACTGGGAGTTAAGTGTGTGTACCTGATAGCAGAGTTCAGCCAGGTGAGGAGCCTCTTTGATCAGTACAGGTCCAGAGCGACTCTCACTACCTCTCTGAAGCAGATTGAGAATTGCATGCAGGCAGCTCCGTGGACAGCCAAGAACACCTAATTGACAGGAACAAATTAACATTTTCAATACTATTTTCAATAAGTATTTCCACAAGACACCCATGTCTATGTTTTAAATGGAGAACTCACCCGGGTCCTGTAGGTTAGTTGAGGACACCGGCTTCTTCACTTCATAGCCCAGCAGGTACAGGCCCAGGTTGGGGCCCTTCAAATCCAATGAGGTGATCAAAAGGTTCAGAATGTGGATTTGGGTTTCGTGACGAATCCTGGCAATGCGTTTTTCAGGGTCTGTGTCTAAATCAAGATCCAGCAGCAGTAGAACAATAAATTATATTTACTATTAATAATAAATAAATTATATTTACTAATTAGTATCGATTTATGCATGTATATTATAAACTATACAGTACATATTCAATTATAAGAAAAAAAAAATTTCTGAACACATTTAAAAAAATTAGTTCCAACCAAAATCAGCATTGTATCTGGTCAGTATTAAAAAGTAAATTCTTAATTTTATGCAAAATCTGATATCCGCCGTGCATCAAGCTTCTGTCATGCTAACACACTGACCCAAGTGGATCTTATGAAAAACGTTCCATTATTTTACTCGAACTCAACGAAAATCAAGCAAGACCAAAAAGTTTTACAGCTGATCGCGGTCAAAAAAGTTTATCTACGACGTCCCAAGTATGACAGCAGCAATGACAGTTTTCTTAATATGACAAAGTAAGTCTTTTGATTAATGCCATTAATGAGTACGTTTACATGCACAGAATAAGCGGATAACTATTAAAAATCTGCTTATTATAGAAAACTGTTTTCATGCGTTTACATGCAAATCAATAAGCCGGCAATGCAGTCAACTGCGTTTACATGGGGCTTGGAGAATTATCAGTTTTCTCGCAGGCAGTGACGTCACCACCTATAGTACATAATAGTCGATCAAAAAGCCGATGGCATATCTGTCTTAAGCTATATTGTTGTATCTCTTCTCGTGTCTGCAGAACCTGTAAATGTAACATTAGCTTCTATTTTAACAGTTTCTCTGCCAACTGCTTTAGTCAAGCGGAGACTTTTATGCGTTACTTTGCACTTACTTCCGCGTGTGACGTTTATCTTTTATTCGCGGAGACATGCGCACATGGACAAAACCATGAGAAAGCCGGTTAAGGTGTTTACATGCCACGCGAAATCGGCGTAATGAGCAAAAAACTACCTGTGCCAATCGGTTTTTGCTTACGCCGTTTATTAGCTTTCCCCGATTAAAGAAAACAGTTTTACGCGTTTACATGACCCCACGTGTTATAAATTTATTAAGCATAATAAGACTGTGCATGTAAACGCACTCAGTGTTTATTTTTTAAACCACTAGTCAACTAAATGAATATAACATGGCAAAGATAAATGCACATTTATTGATTCAATAGATTTATAGCATTCTGAAAAAAAAATTGTCATGGTTTTTGTGGAAAAAATTATTAGTTTTTATAATAAATCTTTGAAAAACAAATTATGGATTTGAATTTGTAATGTTTTTATAACCTAAATATGCTATGTGAAAGTTTGTAACAGAAAATAGTGGTTTTCATCTTGTCACTTTCTTGGTATAGAAAACATGTTTTTACCAAAATTAGTCAAAATGGATATATTTATTTATTTCATTTTTACCATCTGGGGTCAGTCCCTCTTGGGCTTCTTCACCATCCAGACACTCCACAAATCCAGCCATCAACTTCTGACTCACACTCTGTACATCACAAAACATAACACTCACCATCAAAACATATCACTCGAGTTATTTCTGTAACACAAGAGTTTTAACATAATGATAGTCAAAACTGAGAGCCACTCACTGAATCTCTCACCTGGTCATGTGTGAAGTCTCCGACAAGTCTGGTCTGGATGTTTGGGTAGCGTGCGATACGTCGCAGGATCTTAGCACTCTGAAATGCAGCCTCAGGGTTCGAGCTGCTGTGGTACAGGTACCTGTGAGGGACAGAATTTGTAAAATGAGCCATAATCTGATGTAAACATAATTAGGGAAAATACACATTTAGACGTAGAATATAAGGTGGATATAGATTTATACGTGTATACATTTTTACATTCATTTATTTAACAGACATTAAAAAAAATAGGTTGGCCAATAACCATCTCATGCATCAATTAACATTACAATAAGTAATATTTATCATTTGTAACGTAATATGTTGCATACATACAGCATATTTAAATATCAGAAAAACCCTTTTCAGCGGCCCACTAAGGTAGAAAATTAGAGGGGTCACCTGGCGATGTTGGTGATGTGATCGGCCCTTCGACTCTGAGCGCTGACACCCTGAAGCAGCTGCTCCAGTGGTGAGACCAGCAGTGATGTTTGACTTTCTCTTAGGAGATCCATAAACGCCACCTCCTTCTGCAGGGCCAGATCCAGTAAACACAGACAGTGCAGAACTGCTTTCTCCAGCTGAGTCTTACCTACAAAAAACAACACACTGTATTTAACAAACTAATGTTTATTAAGGACTCAATCAAAAAGTCATTACAGTGTTACGAGCAAATCTGCAGCTGTAATATGATTGAACATGTAGTTTTGGTCAAACAACAGCTTTCATACTAACCAGGGAAGGTAGCGTAAGTGTCCAGCTGGCGTGCGCCCTCCTCCAGCAGACTGAGGCAGAGAGAGAGGGTGGGTGAGTCGTTCAGCAGGTGAAACATCAGACTGTGCCCAGGGGGCTTGTGGGCAGGCACATGCTCTCCCTGTAGCTCCACAATCTCTTGCAGAAAGTCTGAAGGCTGTGGCTCATATTCTCGTAGAATTTTATGAAACACCTCCAGCACGGCTTCGGCCACCTCCCACTACACACACAGAAAATTCACAGGTTGGCAAAACGCTTTTGTTATCAACATGAGTAACGCTAAGAACTCTTATGAACCTTTTCTGCCGGGCGGCGGTAGGCCCGTGTGGGGAAAGCCAGAAACACAGAATCCCGCAAGAAGTCGAGATAAGGCTGAAAGCCGGGCGCACGCAGTCCTGCTCCGAGATTGACCGGAAGTGCGCTCTCAACCAGAGTACTGATCAGATGACAAAAAGCTCTCGCCAGGGGATATTCCTCACTGCTCGACTCGATCTCATTCAGCTCCACCTGTTGGAGAAAACAAACTGAGTGTTCACAGTAAAAACATCTACATGAACAATCTCTGTTATGAGACAATAGGTACATTTATATGCAACCAAATAATCCGTTTGTAATCGTATTGATGGCTCAATCATATTGAAAAGCCTTCATGTAAACACTTTAATCAATACGATTAAGGATGATCGGATGCAAATTTGGATAATATTGAAGGGGGTGGTGTACTTTGATCTGTGATCCGATCAGTTGGAGAATGCATGTATGCATGTAAACGTGTGAATTGTAGTATTTTTTCAATCAAATGCAAAAATACTACATGCGCAGAACATTTGTGCTCAAGTTTACATCTTATAATTACCTCTTATATCACATGATTCTCATCACAGAAACACGCAATAGCATTATTAAAGGATTAGTCAATTTTTCGAGAAGAAATTATGTTTTTTGAGGAAAACATTCCAGAATTTGTCTCATTTTAATGGACTTTAATGGAGCCCAACAGTTTTAATGCAGTTTAAAATTGCAGCTTCAAAGGACTCCAAACGATCCCAAACAAGGCATAAGGGTCTTATCTAGCGAAACAATTGTCATCTTTGGCAAGAAAAAACCAAAATGCACTTTTAAACCACAACTTCTCTTCTTCCTCCGTCTGTGTGATGAGCTAGCGCGACCTCACGTAATTGTGTAATGACGTCGAAAGGTCACATGTTACATATATGAAACGCACATTTGCAGACCATTTTCAACAATAAACTGACACAAAGACATTAATTAGTATCATTCGACATTCAACAACGTCGGAACGGTCCTCTTTCAACACACTTGTAAACACTGGGCAGTAGTTTCGATACGTCATCCGTGACCTCTGACATGATGACGTATTATGTAAGGTTGCGCTGGCGCGTCACAGGCCCGGAGGAAAACGAGAAGTTGTGGTTTAAAAGTGCAAATTTATTTTTCTTGCCAAAAATGACAATCTTTTCGCTAGATAAGACCCTTATGCCTCGTTTGGGATCGTTTAGAGTCCTTTGAAACTGCAATTTTAAACTGCATTAAAACTGTTAAGTGTTGGGGTCCATTAAAGTCCATTAAAATGAGAAAAATCCTGGAATGTTTTCCTCAAAAAACATAATTTCTTCTTGACTTAACAAAGAAAGACATCAACATTTTGGATGAAATGGTGGTGAGTAAATTATCTGGATTTTTTTTTAAGAAAATGGACTAATCCTTTAAGTTAACGTTAATGGGGTCACGCGCTGTTCACCCGATGTACATTCTGCAGCGTTTGTGTACTTGTAAAATATTAGGCTACTTAAAGCACTTTTTTGTTTTTTTTTCTGTGAGTTAAAGACGAATTTATTTCGTTGATTAGTTATTGATATTTGGGCTGTGGACAGTCATTAGGATGCTTTTGGGATAGTTTTAAATGTCCATTCGGATGGTTTTGATACGTGAATCTGGCAACGCTGCCTGTGCGCTTGCTGTAAACGAACATTTAAATCAGATTGCAATGTTTCAGGTACATGTAAACTGGGTTCCCACACCTTAATTAAATTCAAATTCAAGGATCTTTCTAGGACTTTCCAGGTTAAATTCCACCCAAATTCAAAAACTAAATGTGGGGACACATTTCAAGTGAGAGCAAGGTTAAATCGTGTTACCTTTTAAGATACATTGTTACAGTTCCCTTTCAAGGGAACATCGTGCTGCGTCACTGCAGTAACACTTTGGGGACGCCTCCAAGGGTAAGTGCGTCTGAATGTGTATATCAAATTCAACCAATGATGAGGCTTAACGACAAAGACAGGGTGACACAGGAGCCAGGAAATATATCACTATCTGAAATATTGCCAAAGACGGCGTTACAGGGACGCAGGAAGTATGGCAAGGTAGACGCAGTGCCTCGTTCCCTTCTCAGGGAACAACAGTTGCATACGTAACCCAAGACGTTTTCATGTGTCAAACACAACTGTGCAAAAAAGCATTTTGGTATGAATCAACATTCGCATACAGAAGATATAAGCATAGGGATGGGCACGAGTACTCGAGTGCTCGAGTACTCGAACGTGGCATTGATGATCGATCACGAAAACGATGATCATGTGGGTTTATTTATTTATTTATTGTGGAAATGGCGGCATTCTGGTGTCTGGTTAGCGTTACAAGCGCATGTGGTAGTAAAGACTGGGTCTGGAGATGCGTGTTTGACGTCGTGTCGAGCTACGCAGACCGACGTATGACATCAGTAGCATTACCATGCGTGATTCAAAAACAAACAGATAATTCCGCGCTACCGCGCATCAGCAACCCACCGGTCCGCGTAATGTGCGGCAGCCCGCGAAGCCGGTCACACCTCACATCACTGAGGCACTATGGTTTAAAAGGATGCCGTGATTTTCAGAAATACAGTGAGTCAGTTGCAAAATGTACAGCGCCGTCAAAAGTTCAATGGGTTATCACCTATGGAGCTAGAAGAGTCTCAATAAAGATAAATGCACACACTACATTCACATATGCACACACAGGATTCATAAATACACATGCAGGATACACAAATGCACACAAAATTCACAAATGCACACACAAAATTTAAGAAGCACAGAAGATTCACAAATGCACACAAAATTCAGAAATGCACACAAAATTCATAAATACACAACCAATTCAGAAATGCAAACAACATTTACAAATGCACTCAAGATTCACAAATGCACAGGACAAGATTCAGAAATGTATTTCTGATGCACACACAAATATATCTTGATTTACAAACTGTTTTTGGTCTGTGAACTTTACTGCATTTGTGTGTGAATTTTGAGACTCCCCTGACTTGGCTCGACACACAAATGCCTTTTTTTAAACAGGGAATGATCTGCAACCAATCAGATATCTCCTCCTTGTTTTAGCCAATCACAATCTTTTTCGGTTTTATTGGCGGTTGGCAAACCAGCTTAAAGGTCATGTGATTGGCTTATAAGTAAACAATCCCCCATGTGGGGTGCGTTCTTGTGATTGGCTAAAACAAGGGGGAGATATCTGATTGGTTGCAGATCATTCCCTGTTTAAAAAAAGGCATTTGTGTGTCGGGCCAAGTCAGGGGAGTCTCAAAATTCACACACAAATGCAGTAAAGTTCACAGACCAAAAACAGTTTGTAAATCAAGATATATTTGTGTGTGCATCAGAAATACATTTCTGAATCTTGTCCTGTGCATTTGTGAATCTTGAGTGCATTTGTAAATGTTGTTTGCATTTCTGAATTGGTTGTGTATTTATGAATTTTGTGTGCATTTCTGAATTTTGTGTGCATTTGTGAATCTTCTGTGCTTCTTAAATTTTGTGTGTGCATTTGTGAATTTTGTGTGCATTTGTGTATCCTGCATGTGTATTTAAGAATCCTGTGTGTGCATATGTGAATGTAGTGTGTGCATATGTGAATGTAGTGTGTGCATTTATCTTTATTGAGACTCTTCTAGCTCCATATCACCTCATATTTAAACATCAAATGTCAAGAGATAGACTTTACATCTTGACTGAGGTAAGAGGATGACACGACACAGCTAAATGCTTAAATGATAGCAAACACTTAAAGCTGCCTAATGTTATGAAGCTTGTGCTTTGACTGGACGTGTTTAAAAGTGCGCTGTTTATGATGCACATCCACAAAGGGAGTTAAACGTTCTTTTTTTTAGATAACTTAGTTGAAAACTTAGTTAAAGTCTTGCATTTATGCAGATAGATGGACGTTGTACATTTATGTTGTATTAAGGCTTAATATTATGCAGAGTGCGTCATATAGAAAGCGCTTCGGTTTGTGTTTGTTAACCCTTTAGTTTCATTGCATCTCGCAGCTTTTCCTTTTAGAGGTTTCTGTTAAAAACATTTAATTCATTAAGAATCTAGTATGTGTTCATTGTTCTGTCATAGTTTCTTCGAAAGAAAGTTTTATTTGAGTGTTTTTTAATAAAAAATATTTTCATTTTCATCATGACGTGTAGGCCCCGCCCCTTTGATTGCCCCGCACCCAGTTAATCGAGTACTCGTTCTTCAGACCGATGGATTAATCGAAATGAAAAAATGACATAAATGCACATCCATAATAAGCATTTAAAGCGAACCGTTTAACATATGTGCTTAAAAGGCTAGAAATTTATAAAATAGATTCAAGCACTTTCAATGACCCGTGTCTATGTATGTATATTTTTAAAAACTTCCCAGGGCCTTACATTTTTTCCCCAGATTCACAAACTTTCAAGGACCCGTGGGAACCCTCTGTGTATTCTCGTAACCTTCAATCGTATGAAATTTAGTCGTATTGACAAAATTTTGTGCATTTAAACATAGCAAGTGAGAGCTTACCTCGATGCCAGCTGCCTGTCTCTGCCCAGGGGCTTTTACAGTCTGCAAAATCTGAGAAGCAAAAAGTCATTTCATTAACCCAAACAAAATCAGCATCTCCACTCAGCAAAATCAGTACAGTAATCTATTTTTGTGACTATAATACTATTATCCGTCAGTGTGCACGCTAATAAACTTATCTCTAGTTATCGAACATGACTGTTTTTTGTTTACCTGTGTATACTCAAGAGACTGCCAGAGGGAGGCTGCGATCTCTGGGGATTTGCCAAAGGCTGCAAGAACGTGCAGTATCTGAGCTTTCAGCACAGGCTGAACACTGCACTGCAGTAAACCCAACATTACCACCACAGGCGTCCACTGCGGGTGCTCGCAAAGAGCCAGACGTGCATTTTCACTCTGTAACACATTTTAAATTGAACAGTGTTATCGTTTTAAGCAGACTTGTGTGACATCGATTATTCAATCTATAGATATAGTAAAATACCCATGTAATGATAGTGGTGAGCAGTTGGAGGAATGCAGTGAGACCCTCCAGCTCTCTCTGAGTGATGCCTCTCATGGGTGGGTGGCGGTACTGCGTGCTGTCAGCGCTGGGCACGTCCCGTCTAAGGTTTTCGTGGTACAGCATGAGAGAGTGGAACAAGTGCTCCCACGACACAACACTCCCTGACACTCCGCCCTGCCGGTTCTCTCCTGAAACAGCCATTGAAACATATGATATAATGCTTTATAACGGCACTCGTATCTCATATGCTCTTATGGTGTAGTTACCGTGAGGGGCTCCGTTGGTTTTGAGCAGACTGAAACAGTAGTGAGAGCACTGAGGACCATTGGCAAGCCCTTTAAGCATGCGTAGATAGGGAATGTAAAGAGTAGCAGGAAGCAGGTCACCCATCTGACGCACAAATTTAGAGAGGACCACCTGAGGAAACAAAAGCTAATATTTACTTACTGCCTATATATTCACTTGGTAAACACAAAATCCAAAGCAATGATGATGGATTTGAACCTAACCCTTTATCTTAAAACACTATGCTACATCTCAACTAGAGCTGCAACTAACGACTATTTCTTCTGTCGACTAATCTAGCGATTATTTTTCCGATTAGTCGACTAGTCTAACGACTATTTTTTATTATTAATACAGTGTTCTTTTTTTGATTAGCTATTTAATCTGTTGGATAATCTGTTTTCTACTCTCTGTCTGATCTGACAGTTATTGTTTGTTTTATTGTATTTTAACACAACTGAATGCTATTTTCACATATTATCTGTTCTGTTGTCAGATATATATGGGGGACAGTTTCCCAGACAGGGATTAGACTAGTCCTAGACTAAAATAAATATAAGAGCTGTCCAAACTGAAAACATCTTGCACTGACATATCTTAAAATACACCAGTGCCCTTAGTTTGGCCTCAAAATGCACACAAGTAATGTTTTTAGTAAGGCATGTTTGTTTAAACTAATTATATTTCCTAATTAAACTAAGGTCTAGTTCTGGCTTAAGCTAATGGAAACCACCCAGGGCCGGAGTGGGACTCATTTTCAGCCCTGGAGTTTCATGACTTAGACCGGCCCACTTAAGTTCATGACTGACTATATTAAAATAATACAGTTAAATCCTCAGTAGCCAATACATAAGTGTGCAATAGTGAACTGTTTTCTGCATCCTTGCAATTCATTGTATTTTTTTAAATAGATAATTTCCATATCAATGCAAATACAGTAAACAATTATGATTTTTGCTCTAATCTTGAAGCCCTAAGATAAGGTATTTTTATATTATTCAATTAAACATATTCAAAAGCTACTAAAAGGGAACAAATGTGTTTGTGTTTTCCCCTATATTTCTATTTTTAAAAAATGGTGGGTCTTGAGATTACCTGTTGGGTTGAAAAAGTTTAGAAACTCCTGATATACAATACACAAGCAAGATTTATCAAGTATGCAGAGGAACAGGAGGAAAAATAAAAAATCCTTATCTTAATTTTTAGTACTTGGATCATGTACATTGCCAAATACCTTGTGTCATAAAAGAACAAATATTGAATGGACTTGTTTTACTTAAGAAAACATTATATTCATATGAAACGTTTTAAATAAACTGATGAGTTTTGCATCAAATAAGTTTTTGTTATCAAAAGACGATGAATAATATAACTATTCATAGATCATTCATTATTTGTCTCATTTTCATTTAAGTGGCCGTTCGTATCAGGTCGCGCATCTAGACGCGCGGCAAACGCCCTCAAATACAGACGCATCTGAATCTAAACTCGTGTTCACAGGCGAGCGCTTTGAAAAGCAAACCGTGCGTCTTGCGCTAACATTTTACGTGAGTGGGGCTGAATAAGTGCTGGCAGCAGCAACCTTCAACCCGGTGGCATGACAACTCACAATTCGGCGCAAATTAAACAATTGCCATTACACAGAGTTACTACAGAAGGCATGCGCGGGCATAGGAGAGAGAGCTCGCGCACAAGCACATAACCTGTTTGTGTGGGAAAACACTGCTAATCTTTCATGATAAACTCGAATCAGTCGTCTTCTCTGCCAGTAACATCTGAGGTTTACGTGAAAATGCAAGTACAAAACACAGCCAACTTTTAATTCTTTCATTTAGTGTCATGTATGAGAGGCGCTGTCTAGGGGCTTCACGCAGAGAAAGAGAGAGAGCGCGCGTGCACAGGAGAGGCACCACCGAGCGCGCACAACAATAAAAACATTTACGTGTGTGTGTGTGTGTGTGTGTTTTAAATGAAAATAAAAATGTAACGTTAAATGTTGCGGCCATTGTTGATTTTGTGGCGCACACAAACAAATCAATGTATGGATAACACTGCCAGGAGCAGAAGCCGCCATTACGCGAAATGAATGTAAACAGCGACGCGTCGATGCATTTTACGCATGTCGATGTATTTTCATAGTCGACGTAATCGATGACGTCGACGCGTCGTTGCAGCACTAATCTCACTTAAGTCATCTGGTCGATATCGCAAATAAGATAAATGATAAATCACAAATATTTAAGGCCCGCATACCATTTCCCAAAAGTAAGGGCATAGTTAAAAGCATAGCATAAACACATGACTAGCTAGTAAACATTACTTTTTAGGTGGCACATCAACATACCTGTTTGTGAGGTGGTCTCTGAAGCGCTACTCCAAGAAAAGATCCGGTTAGTGAGGTGTGCTGAAGGGACTCTGAAGGACACCAGAAGTCCAGGGCCAGCTCTAACCCAAATGGATCTTTACTGTAAAACTCTCCAATCTGCAAGCAAACATAGACAAACACAGTTAAAATGTTTAATACTGTAGTCCAACATTGCTTCAGTTTAAATGGGACATTTCACAGAACTTTTTTAAGATGTCAAATAAATCTTTGGTCCCCAGAGTACAGTACATATGTGAAGTTTTAGCTCAAAATATTATAGATAATTTATTATAACATGTTAAAATTATCAAATTGTAGGTGTGAGCAAAAATGTGCCATTTTGGGTGTGTCCTTCAAAATACAAATGGGCTGATCTCTACACTAAATGGCAGTGCCGTGGTTGAATTGTTAGTTACTGGGTTGATCTTATTCACATTTTCTAGGTTTATAAAAGCACTTGGGACCCAATTATAGCACTTAAACATGGAAAAAATTAAATTGTGTGTCCCCTTTAACTAAATATGGTGTGTAAATATTCATAATTTTTGGTATTGTAAATTTAACTACAAAAATGATGTCAAGATGCTTTACTTCATGACCGCAGAACTGCCCGGTTGCATAAACACCGCGGGTAAGTTAGGACTGTGTCTTAAGAACTGACCAACTTTATCTTAAGCCCATGTTGTAGTCGTGCGTAAGGTCTACGCCGTAGCTACTCCGTAGGTTATCCGTTGCCTAAGCGTAGCCTGACGTGCACCTCTCCAATTTTTTAACAGCAATTCAGGTCTACGCGGACCGCTAGCCCCTAAGATTGGTCCTCTAGAACCCATCCTGGCACGTAAAAAAAAATTCTGTTTGCGACGTGATTTAACTTAAAGGTATAGCGGAAGATTTTCGTTTTCCGGGTGGATCACCACTGTTATTGGTCATCCCAGATGTCAATCATTCTGATTATATGTTGACGTATAACCGTCGCACGTGCTCGCCTCTACGTTCGCTTTCTGCACATGCGCACTTTCACGTGTATGTGTGTTGTGCTACGGTTTCAGCCATTCATTGAAGGTCGCGTTCTCACTGTATTTTTTTCAAAATGTCTGAGGGTCGCAAGAGAAAAAGTGTCTACGAATTGTATGACAAGAAGAGAAAGGACTATAAATAAAGAAACAAGACCAGAATGTTTATGGGAGACTATTTCACATGCTGGCGTGAGCTAAAAGGACAGGTTGGGCTTCCCACGCGAAGTTTCATGCTATTTGGAGAAATCCATTTAAAATCACTGCTGGTAAAAGTTGATGTAAGCTATGATTTGCGATGCTAGCCCTGGCACAAGTCACGAACCGCACAGACACGGTAAACATGCCGACAGAAACTTGTAAACAGAGCGAAGAGAAGAACTGAGCTCCTGCACGCTCTCTCTCTGTCTCGTGCACGCGTTTAACAGGCGTTCCCTCTCGGGAGCATTTTTTTAAAAAATATCGAGGGGCGGTTCTTTTGAATAATTCGGGAAAATCTTCCGCTATACCTTTAAACTTGCTGTTTCTCTTTCATTTGTGGGTTAAACTGTGGTTACACGCGTGGATACTGCCTACCTGCGATCTGCACATGTGTTTGCACGTCGACACGGAAGACGACGCAGAAGTATATATGAAAACCGATGCGTAACCTAGGTCGTCTAACTAGCAATTAGTTAGGGCTGATCACTTTTTGGATTGAAATGAGACAAGTCTACATTTTTAAAGAAAAATAAAGATAACTTCTAACTTATATATTTATAAAATATGTATGTGTGCAATGGATTACAAAACTCATGGTTCGAATCACATTACAGTTTTTGAGGCACAGATCGGAAAAATTTTCAGATCAGCAAAAAAAAGGGGGAAAAATCTAATAACAAATCAAGAAATTACAAACATTTATAAAAAAAACAAAGTTTCACATTAAGTAAGGTCTAAAATTATTATTAGGTACAGAAATCGAATCAATTAAATAATAACACTATTTATTGTATTAATTAACTATAATTATTATTATTTTTTAGAGCTTCAGAAGTGATTTTCTTTTTGTCTTGGGTTGTTTGATTAAAATTACTGTGACCTGCCCGCCAAAGCACATTCTATAAATAGCCTCAATTTTAATGTTTGTACATAGTTTTTATATTAGCTTGGCTTTTTTATGTATGTTAACATTTTAAACAATGATAAAACATATCAAAACATATTAAAATAAAAATCAACAAGTAACAAAAAAGTTTTGTGTAAACTATCTCAAAAAAGTAACCCTCCAGATTGTTTTATCCATTGTGGTTGCCTTGGCTACCAAAAAGGTTAGACACCCCAGTTATAAAGTATACATGCCCAACATATGGGTTAAACACAAAGAAAGGCTCACAAGGATCATGAGGTGTTCCAGGTCTTTTCGTAGGGTCGAGGGTGGCTCACTGCCCATCTGTAGTGCCATGTGGATCAGTCGCGCATCCTCATCAGCACGGTTACGCAAGTGCTTTATCTGCAAAGAACATTTATCAATAAGAATCTTTCAATGAGCCCATTGATAATATGAAAACAACATGTATAATATAGATTCGAAAGCAAGATGTCGGTTTCTCAATTAAGAGTCTTTGCACCCCTCCAGAACCTAACCCTGTATAAAACACCCAATTTAACTCATCAGCACTTTACTAAAACAGACTTGTCACTCGTGACATAGCAGGACCACGAGAGCAATGTAAGGCTAGAGGACTCAGTATGTTTTACAATTGCTCTTACGGTACAGTGATGTCACGGTCTGATTGTCTTTTACGGCACTGCATAAAGTCAAACAAGTCTTTTATGGAAGAGGGCTGATGAGTTGAATCAGGTGTTTAATTTAAATAGAAAGAAATTTAAAAAGTTCTAGAAAGTGGGGAATGATGACTGAAATTGAGAAACACTGAATTATGTAAATAAACAGCCAAAATTGCATCTCCTCCCACCTTCATTGGCATGAGAGCCAGGAAGTCAGTAATAAGAGAATGAAGTCGGCGAGTGTAGAATTCCTCTTGACTAAATCCTTCACTTCCCAGAATGCCCTCTGTCATGAAAAGAAACACGCCTCCCAACAGGGCCTGGTCAGCCAGAGCTTCATCTGCTTCTGTGAACTCAACTAAAGCTGAAGCGATGTAAGAGAAGCAGGACATAAGTTAAAAAATAAAAATTTAATAGATACTGTAACATTTAAAAGGCACGGATGATGTGTAGATACCTGCACCCTGTGGAAGTTGTGACAGGGCCCTCAGAGACAGAGCCCAGGCCAGCTGCACCACTGCCTGCAGTCCCGGGAGTTTCCACACCTGACCATCCACCAGCCGACTGTGCACAGCGGCCACATACTGTTTCTCAGTCAGCATCGGTGAAGCCTGGAGCAAATCTGATCACATGCAACACCATCAAAAACCATCACTGTTTGCAAAGTGTGAAAATAATTCTTTAAGAGGATTATGATCAAGCATTAGTACCTTCTCTATCCTCCATTCCTTGCTCCAGAAAACTAACATCCAGACAATAAAGCAATGCCATGACTAAAGCAAGATTGACGCTGTCCAATGAGCCATCAGCTTCTATAGTCACCGTCTCCAAATGACCAATGAGAGTGAGGGTGTCATCTTTGGTTAGGGGTGACTGGCATGTCCATGCAAACAAACTGTCTGCCAATGACTGCCGGCAATCTTTGACGAGATCAGATACCTGTAACGTACAGAAAATACATTAACCGTTTACATAACTTGCATTGTGAATGTGTATGTAAAAGTGACTGTAAGATTGACTTTACCTCTTTCCTGTGCTTCTCGTTGCCGAGGCCGCGCTCCTTCTGAAGTCTCTCAAACTCACGGGTCACGCTGATCTCTGTGATCAGGTTTAGGATTTGTTTAGTCAAACCCTGAGCCATCAGTTCATCAGTAAATCGTGTGGTCAGATGCACCAATTCAGGACTGTGGGAAGGGGACAACACAAAGAAGAAAACTTACATTTACGCATTTGGCAGACGCTTATATCCAAAGCCACTTATAGTGCACAAGGTATACATTTATTATGAGCAAGTGTTCCCTGGGTCCGATCCCATGACCTTTAACATGGTTTTAGTAATATTGGTTCATTATCTTCCTTACTTTTTTTGGGTGGGGCCAGTGAATGACAGGGGCAGTATAAAAAATTATTTGTGTTGAGCCCTGCCATGTTTTCCTTATTTTTACTTTTTATAGTTTTCGTTGCGTTGTCACTATTCCATATAAAGCTTCTTTGAAACAATGCAAAATGCAATGCAAATGCAATAATCCGGCAGTCTCACTTTTCGGCTGCTCGATGCATGCGCACTCCAGCTCATGCCGAGCAAGCAGACGGAATGTCCCCTGCCCAACATAAGTGCCACCTTTCCTTGCACAAGCGCCAAAGTTTCTTAAGGCATAGTAATGAATAGTGTAACGCTTTTATGTGGCCAAATGTAAATGGATCTGGTTAAAAAGGAATAGTCTACTCATTTTCAATATTAAAATATGTTATTACCTTAACTAAGAAGAGTTGATACATCCCTCTATCATCTGTGTGCGTGCACGTAAGCGCTGGGGCGCGCTGCGACACTTCGATAGCATTTAGCTTAGCCCCATTCATTCAATGGTATCAAACACAGATAAAGTTAGAAGTGACCAAACACATATTTAAGACGAGTAGTTATACGAGCAAGTTTGGTGGTACAAAATAAAACGTAGCGTTTTTCTAAGTGGATTTAAAAGAGGAACTATATTGTATGGCGGAACAGCACTTTTGGGAGTACTTCAACTCGCCTGAAAAATCCGCTCCCCTTCTCCCTCTCATAATGGGAGAGGGAGGGTGTTACTGCACCGAGTTGAAGTACTCCCAAAAGTGCTGTTCCGCCATACAATATAGCTCCTCTTTTAAATCCGCTTAGAAAAGCGATACGTTTTATTTTGTACCACCAAACTTGCTCGTATAACTACTCGTCTTAAATAGGAAAAACGTTGATGTGTTTGGTCACTTCTAACTTTATCTCTGTTTGATACCATTGAATGAATGGGGCTAAGCTAAATGCTATCGAAGTGTCACAGAGCGCCCCAGCGCTTACGTGCACGCACTAAGATGATAGAGGGATGTATCAACTCTTCTTAGTTAAGGTAATAACATAGTTTAATATTGAAAATGAGTAGACTATTCCTTTAACAAATCAGATAACAAGCCGATCAAAGAAACACATGAAAGGCTATGAATGGGAAGCATAAGGGAAAAATCTAGATCCCGTTGAGACCAAATGACAAAGGTTTTCTGAAAGAAGAGCCACAAACCTCAAGTCAAGAGTGAATGTCTTCCCATGTCTGGACTGTATGAGTGAATGAAGAGAGTTAGCCACACAGCGCCTGCCATCCCAGTAGAGGAGCACAGCGACCAAACCTCGAGACAGTCCAGGAAAATGGGGCTGCTGGTGCTCTCCTAAACATACACAAAGACTCCTTATGTATAAAGCAATAATAATGTAAAACTACAGCACCTTTCAATGGCTATTCTTGCGAATATGCCTGTGAAAACACAGCTTTAATCCCTTTTTTGTTATTTACTGTTTTCCACATAAAATCATCCTAAAAACATTCTGTGAAAAATAACCTTAATCTCTTTACTAATGACTCAGTAAGGACATGTCAATGATTGAATTTAATTAGATGATGAGACTTGGATTGCACAGACAGGGTTCATTTATATTAAGAGTTTATTTACCTGCCAGCAGCAGTTCTAGGGCAGCTAGTTCTCCTAGGTCAAAAAGGTCACTAAGGATGAAGGCTTCTGTGATGAGCTGATCTGGAAGCAGTCGTGCACCCTGCTGGCCCTGAATAGCAATGCCTTCTGTGCTCGCCTTCCGGACCTTCTCTCTCTGTTCTGCGCTCTTTGACTGTTAAGAAAAATAGATATTACTAGTACATTTTACAAGATAAACTATAATGTGTTACTGCAGTATCACTTTCAGTTCAGGTGTATGGTTACTTGTAACAAAAGCAGGATCTTCTAAAGTTTACTTTAGAAGATAATGAAACCATAACATATCACAGTGTAATGTTCTGAATGCGTATAGAGGAGAACCTACAGGGTTTTTGAAGAGAGACAAAAAGTAGGGCTTGTGTTTCTTTAACTGGAGATCTAAGAGATGAATGCTTTCTGGCTGATGTCTACATATGGCTCCTTTAACAGCTTCCAAGAGTTCCTTCAGTGGCCCCCACAGACTGGCACCTGTAAGTGGATACAAAACACGTCAACTATGAAATCCATGTTTTTAATGTGAACATACTCGATCAATGAGATATTTTATATAATCGGCCGCGTAGTTTTTGTTTTTAAAGTTGGGTGAAACTTTTCAGAAATGTGGACAAACAAGTACATATAACTTACAATAAACAAGCACGTGCACTGCTTCGCGCACATATACACAACATAAACATGTTTAGTGTCATCACACAGATCATGGTTTGAAGTAAATGTACATTTCTGTGTAATGCAGGTAATAAATACGTAAAGTAAGTAAATTAACATAGGCTGATGCATGTGGTTAGGTACATTACTTCCAATGTTTCAAAAAAATAAAGACATGAACAAGATCTCATTCTGTATATTTATCTAATATCTATTACCTATTAAATCTCATGTATTTATTTTCACTTTATGAACCTAAAACATGAAATACGGATTTTAATAGACTTTCAGGATTTACATGAACGGAACCATTGGGGAGAAAACGGAATAATGATTAAAATGCCAAACGAAACTCCTGGCATCAGAAAAGATAATGGCAGAAATACTGTTATAAAATAACCTGAAGTGTAAGTATAATATAAAAACGTATTTATACCTGAATTTACCGCCATCTGTGCCGCCGCCATGTTTACAGCGTGACTAAGCTGCCCATAATTTTGCCTGCCTGAAAACACTTTCGTTTTCACTTGTAAATGCATTCTTTTGTTGTTGATATTGGTCTAAATAAAAAAATATTTATTACTTTTACATTTATTTTTGGACAACATTGATGTAGTTACAGCGTAAAATATAAATACATCTTTGGTCTAGAAAGAAAGTCGGTGGAATAGAATTTCAACCCGAGTGTAAAATGGACTCACGGCCCCGGTAGTTGTCTCTGTTTGTTAAATAATAAATCATGCGTTTCCAATTCGTTTATTTAATTATGTATTATAATACCAATTAAAGTTTCTGCATGTCGTTATTTGTGTGTGCATTGTTTAAACTGCTGCAAAAGCAAGACTGCGTACAATTAATTTACAGAACGTGTTACTTTTCGAAACGAACCAATCAAATTGGTTTATGGTACAGGAATGCAGCGTTTATGAAATAGTATGATGGCTCGAAAATCTATTTATTGTCGAATGTATTTTTTCTTTCATTTATTAGATTTAAGCGATTATATTTACATGGTATCTCTTGAGAAAGTTAAAACATGCTTTTAGATTTAAATGTGGCTAATGAAAGATTCACTTCTGAGCCGTCAAGCGCCCCTACTGGAACTACTAAAGTCCTACAGGACGTGATTATTAGCTAAAAATCAACAGTGCTGCTGGATAACGGTTAACCCATGTTGCCTGATGGACCCACTATCTTACCAGCATCACAGACTGTTACCTTTACTATGCAAATTTTATTTACATTTTTAACTGATAACAAGAATGAACTCAAATACATATCAACTCGCATACCTGCCAAGTTTAATTATATCAATTGATCTGAATGCTAAATATAGCCTACCATGGTGAAAAAAATCCATGTAAAAATATACCATGTAAAAAGTCTCATATTAATATATTACTTTTGACAAATATAAGAATTAAAGGGGACATATCATGAAAATCAGACTTTTCCATGTTTAAGTACTATAATTGGGTCCCAGGTGCTTCTATCAGCAAACCATTCTCTGCAGGCATGTAAAAAAATAGGTCATTGAAATTTGGCTCCCCTTGTGATGTCAGAAGGGGATAATACCACCCCTTAATCTTCACTATCCAATAACTGCACTGCCATTTAGTGCAGAGATCAGCTCATTTGCATTTAAAGGACACACCCCAAAACAGCACATTGTCGCTCACACCTACAAAGTGGCAATTTTAACATGCTATAATAAATTATCTATATGGTATTTTGAGCTAGAACTTCACATATGTACTCTGGGGACACCAACGATTTATTTGACATCTTAAAAAAGTCTTAAAAGAAACCTAGAAGCATATTAACCTGGGTCGGATATATTAATATTGGTTTCAAATAAGGTTATTCACCAATTATAAAACAGACAGCCTAAGGGAATAAAGAATCCATAATATGAAACTAACAGGATGTAAAGTAAAAATGTAAAGGATATAAAAAGGCAGGTTTTTTGAAGGCATTTCACAAATCAAAATATAATGAATCAGGTGTTTTATTATGAACTTGATATCAAAATGAGGTTAATTTGAGACAAAATGTCCTAAATGGTGTGAGATAATCCAGAGAGCCCTGCTGGACAGAAAATCGAGTAATATTTATTATTTAAGATGTTTTTAGTACTTTAAAACAGCGTCTTTGACTTAACCCAATTGCTACCAGCTGTTCGTCACAGCACAGTTATGTAAGAGTTTGTTTTACTTTCATTTTTACTGCTTGCTTATGTGAAACTTACAGCTGTTTATTTACAGTCTGAATGAAGAGCTTATTCTCATACAGTAGTGCTGTTTATTTATTGTGCACTTGACTGCTATATAAATCAAAAGAAAACTATTATCTTCATATTCAACTTTCAAGTAGTCTACATATAGCTTGTAAATCATGTCCTTTAATTTCATGGGAGGTGTGCCAGACTACTTGCTCATCAAGTTCCACTTTGGTTTCCTCTGTAAAAAGTTGGAAGTTGCAGGATTTCAAAGCAGTTACATTTTCACATTCACTTTTATTATACAGAAAAGTTATTTTATCAGACATTCATCTATATAAAATTCTTTACTGTACTTTAAGTGAAAATACCTTTCTGTAGGAAATAATTTTCAGTTCTTGTTCATATAGCCATTGCAAAAGCAAAAAATAAGAATTCAACATGAAAAATTATATTTATTAAAAGAACATTTAAAGGGAACACAAGGAGTGGTTATTTATTGGCTCAGTACACAAAACCACGTGTTTTTCTGCATTAATAAACATCTTACGTTCTCTTTTAACCTTTCTGATTGAACTACCATTCAAGTGAAGGAAAAAATTGGATGTCCTTGCATTTAATACCACACTAAAACATATTCACTTATTAGTAACATATCAACTTTAAAAAAAGGTATAACAAAAATATTTGTAAATAAAACTCACGAACCTAGAACTAGTATTGCTTATGAGCAGAGGAAGCGCACATATATTACAATTTATAAAAGCAAACATGGTCAACACACAGGCGAATAAACTCATATTTAGTTTTCGTTTTTTTATAATCATCAACCAACAAAATGTAATAATTTTTTAACATGAGGAGCCCTTAAACTGACCATAAATAAAAGCGTATTGTTTTGGCTTAAAGAGTTCATCCAGTGTCCCGTTTCGGCTTTTGAAAATAATAGTAAAAAATATGAGCCCCTCAAAAAACAAACCCAACAAAAGATTTATTTTGCCTTTGTTCCACCATGCATGTTCTTTGAAGCCAGTCAACCAGTGGCAAAGAGGCTGCAACCATGTGCAAAAAGTGTGATTTATTCTTTAATCCTCTTTATTTGTGACGGTTGTTCAGGAAAAGAGGTAAATGAATACTGGTTGTGTCTTGCAAGCAGGCAATAGGAACCATTCTAGTCACTTGTTTCACAGGGACACATTGGGAACGAACACCAGGAAATCCCCACAAACCAGTCTAGTTGCCATGTCAACAAATGTGCCATGGGAACAGTTTCTAGGTGGCACGCTCCTGCCCATCCACTTCCTGTTTGGTTCTTCTCAGATTGCTTTTCATTTTGACAAACTCGGGGGTGTTTTCCTGTTCCTCTCCGATCTTCTGTTGCTCCAGTTCCATCTAAAGGGAGAAAGAAGATGATCAATCATTTCTGTACATATTCATAGCGGCTGTGTTTTTATATAGGAGGAGACTTGCCTGTTCAAGTGTCTCTCGTCTCTTCATGAGCTCGACTTCAAGGTCTGATCTTTTCAGGTGGGCCTCCTGCTCCTCTTTCTGAGCCTTGAATACCTGGTCTCTCTTCCTCCTCTCCATCACCTTTTGAAGTTCTGGCTTATTCTGTGGAGCAAGTCCCCTAAAATAAGCAAAAACAAAGAGATGATGAGAAACAATTTATGACTCAATGCTATAGACCAGTAGAGACTAAAACCCCTCCAAAAAAAAAAGGGCCACAGATGAGACTGTAGCACAGTTTAGAGACAATAATCCATACGGTTACGTAATGAGTGTGATGACCGGGAAAATCCTGACTGCTCCACATAATGTAATCCAGTATGGATGGATAAATTACTGGGTGTGTGGGTTTATGAGATTGCATTTGGTCATTAATGGCCAGGGTATTTTGCTTAGTTGTGTAATTCTTGACCTCAAATAAATCAGTGTTGAGGGTGACGCATTACAACTAACGCGGATTACGTAATAATATTACTTTTCTGAAGTAACAAGTAAAGTAACGCATTACTTTATAAATGTACACATTAATATTTGTTACTTTTTTAAAAAAGTATCGAGTTACTTTTCAGTTTAATTAAATAAATTTAAGTATAAAATAATGTACTGAATTAAACTAAACATATTAAGAATTACGCAGTCTGTGTGCCTGAGCGGGAACAGTTTGAGTCAGAAACGGAGATGGCAGGCCAGAGCTTGACATTTTTGCGATCATAAAAAACACCTGCAAGGCCTGAAAGAGATCAAGCCTCAGGCAAGTAAGAAAAAGTAACGCAAAAGTAACGTAAAAGTAACGTAAGCACTTTCCATGAAAAGTAACTAAGTAACGCAATTAGTTTCTTTTTTGGGGAGTAACTTAATATTGTAATGCATTACTTTTAAAAGTAACTTTCCCCAACACTGAAATAAATAAATAAATCCATTGCACCCAAAATTGGCTAAACATTTTTGGGTTCTTTTCAACCCAGCTTTGGGTCAAAAAAGGAGAAACCCTTTTTAACAAGAAGTTAAAACAACCCAGCATTTTAGGTTGAAACAATCAAGCATAATATGTTAAATTACAACCCAGCAGGTTGCATTTGTCTCTTTTGTCTCAATGCTGGGTAGCGTTAAAAAGTGTAGATACCGACGTCCAAAGAGCACACGATAGAAATTAAGACAAATTCAAAAATCATGTTCATAGCATTGATCCAAATGTAATCGCTATTAACACCAATAGACCAATTTTGTGTTAGCAAACAGAGATGACATTTTTTGTGGGCGGAGCCAAACTGATTGCAGAAAGTGATATCTCCGCAGTAACGGTGAGAAGTGTTTTAGCATTAAATCGTGATTGTTATGGATCCGGTGTTCTGTCGAAGTCTGATTCCCCTATGTTTCCCTTAAGTGCAATGTTTCTTATAGCGTTTTAATCAAGTTACGTTTATTTTTTAGATAAATAAAAAGTTTCTTCTAAAACTATTATAAAAGTATTATGTTTACACAAAAATTAAAAAGGCCTTTTTATATATAAATAACACTTTACATCGTAAACATATTAAGTATGTAAAGATAATCATTTTAGAACAAACATGAAGAAGACAAAAGCTAAGATATAAGGAAATAAAAAGAAATAATAGAAAACATTTATTCTAAATAAATTATAAACATAACGTGATAAAAACGCTATAAGAAATAGAGGGAACAGACTTCCGTATTTTCCGGTATTTTCTATTCTAATTATTAATAGATTTCCAGATGATTTCATCGCTCCAGTCTGTCTGTTTAAGGGCTTATTGCAAACATAAACACCTACGTTTATCTTCAAATGGTGTCTTCGATGATGGTATTCTATAAAAAGGATAGCCATCTTTTTTGGCATCTATCTATCAACACACAGAATAATGCATGGCGGAGACTAGACTGCTTTGTCGTTTTATTCACTTTCCTAAACCTGTAGACTTGTCTAGACTTTTTTGAAGACAAAAAGTGGAAATGATGAGAATATCAGAGCTTCGGACAAATAAGATATAGTGTTTTGGCATTTTGGCTAGCCTTTATATCTCCGAGATGGGAATACCAAAAAATTCAGAACACCTCTGCCAGCCGAGTCTATAAACACAGCTGGCCTTCCGTAATTTCTGTGTCACGTCACAGATTTTCTTCAGAACACTATGTCACTTTCTCCTTCCAACTATTCATTAGGAACTCTTCAACAGTGTGTGCTTCATGTTTCCACTGTGAAACAAAGGATAAACAACAGGACGTCAGACTTTAATCACACATGGATGTTTGGCTAGTGCGTCAGGCCGGAAGACAACCATTATTTGGTGGAATTATAAAGATGTTTTAGTATAGCTATACATGCCACACATGCCTGATAAGAGGAATCAAAACAAGGAAACTATTGCTGTACAATTCAGATCATATTTCTTAAATGATTAAACTGGCATGCCTGTTCAAGTGACGATTTTATCCGATAAGCTAATAGTTAACCATAATAGGCACAATTTTATTAAAAGAAGACAACAAACTAAAATGCAGATGCATTGACTTTTCAACACAATTTATATATATATTATAAAGTCTGATATTTTGTGAAAAGAAAAGCCCACGTATGACTAAATGAAGGCAGAAACATTTACAAGAATGGCAATTTACGCAGCCACTGATTACATAACAGTACCGCCTGCGAGAACACATTGGTCCCTTGGATCCCATTAGTAATGATCATTGTGTCCCTGCTTGCGTTGGTTACTCACAGACTGCGGGACAAAATAACTGCAGAAAGTAAGATGAACAAAGATAAAGAAAGAAAACAAAGAGAAAGGCATAAAAGAGTCCAAAGCCCACCGCTGCCCCATTGACTCATGCATTATCTAATATATGATGCAATAGACTATATATAGTGTGACCTCTATAACTCATCACTCTCTGTTCTTCACATTATGGCCTGACTGTTATGTGATTTGGTAACATTAAGTATTCTGAAACACTTTGAGTGTTTGTGTACCACGGGGTGGGCAGACAGAAGGTGGGCGAGAGAAAGAGAGAGAAACCGAAGGAGGGAGAGATAGGGTGGGATGGATGTCTAGGGGATGCTGTAATCCTCCTTATGTAACTCAAGATCTTTTAGCATCTCTCCAAGCACCACAGCTGGAACTAATCCTATTTGGATTAAGCTAATGTTCACTTTTTCAAAAACAATTTATGCACTTGCACTCATAATTTTCAGTCCCTATCAAGCATCAAAGTGTTCGTGAATATCGTAATTTTAGCCTCTCCTGAGTCGGTCTATGATCTCGAGGTTTTGTGTTTCCCAAATCTGTTCATCTTGCGTACACCCACAGCAACACCAGGCGAGCTCAAGTATCCCTTTCTTCATCAGCCCAAATATGTAAAACTCATTTTATATTTATAATACTATTTAGCTTTACTTTTAAAACCACTTTTATGTCACAATATTGCAAGAGAAAAATAGGACAGAAGTGGGAGACATTAAAAAAAAGTCAAGTCATATATTAAGGCTGGGCAATATTGATTCAAATTCACATTTTGATCATTTTCGTAGGTGGAGATATTCGGTAAATATCTCTTTATTTTCAACAATGTGAAATAAACGTTAACATACAACTGCACAATATGCAAGGTGGTTGGAAAGTTTACGTCTGACCTCATTGTTCACTCAATACTAATATTGACTGTACGATCTCATCTTGTATCCCACTGGGAAAACATACTGATATTAATACCAAAACCCGATATACTATCCAGCCTTATGTCATTTGTGTAGTGGAATTTCAAATAAATTAAAAAACATAAACATAATAACTTATCTGTACCTCCCCATCAGTAAGATACAAGTATCTTCATTGACAAAACCTAAAATTTGTTCTTTTACAGGGGACATATTATGAAAATCTGACTTTTTCTATGTTTAATTACTATAATTGGGTCCCCAGTGCTTCTATAAACCTAGAAACCTGTGATAAAGATCAACCCAGTAACTTAGTTTTGGTAAACCATTCACTGAAAAAAATTATTCATTTAATGTACTTAATTGTTTTAAGGTAAGTGGTTGCAATCAATTTATTTAAGCTAGATTTAAACAAAAGTTTTTTATTTGATGATTTTTTTCAAATGTTTTTGTTTAAATGTAGCTTAAATAAATTGATTGCAACCACTACCTTAAAAAAAGGAAATTGAATGAATAATTTTTTTTAGTGTTATCTGCAAGCATGTGAAAAATATGTCATTAAAATGTGCCTCCCCTTGTGATGTCAGAAGGGGATCTTATTAATACTACCCTTTAATCTGCACCGTCCAACCACGGCACTCCCATTTAGTGTAGATAGATAGATAGATAGATAGATAGATAGATGGATAGATGGACAGATGTATAGATGGATAGATAGATAGATACTCAGCTGAGGATTTTGGGATTGCCTTGCCTCTAATAGCACAGAACTACGGAGAACAGACTGTACCAGTAACAGCAGAAGTGGGATGTGCGTATAAAGGACATGAGTTTATGTAATGAGTCTGTGTGCTGTCACTTATCCCTTCCCGTTCACATCAAAGCTGTGAGAACAATGTCAACCTCCGAGGAATCTTATGGCTGCCAAGTGAAAAAGTATTTATGTAATTAACAGTTTGTCTCCAAAGTATTAAAATTTATTGGCAATGAGTGTAAGAGGAACAAACAAATACACAGAAAGCTCTAGAACCAATGACTCAAACGTATTGTTTCCAATGGAATTCTTTCATGGCCCCTGTCAACCTAGAAACAGCCCACAAACACAGACAGCATAGGGAAATCATTTATCTTACTCACAGAGCCTTCTGGGTAAGATCAACTTTCATACCAATCCTATTCTTTAAGAATTCATTTGTTAAATACTCACTAAAGTGTTCCTGTTGCTCAACTGGCAGAGCATTGGGTTCAATTCTTAGAGAACACAGATACAAATGTATACCTTATCATGCACTATAAGTTAGTATAGATAAATGTGTTTACCAAATGCATAAATTAACACATGAATATATTTATATACATATGCATGCATTAGAGAGCTGTTTAACACTCAATTGCGGCATACATTTAGTATAGCATGCCATTAAACTATATAACTGAACGCTATCTTAAGCATTTAATGGCTGTGCTAGTTTTACATATTTGATCAATTTATTATCTCGATTTTACCATGTAAATTTATTTATTTAGATGCTAGGAAGCAATGTAATAAAATTTATACGTAGCAGGAACAGGTCACAGCAAAAATAAAGTTCTTTAGGGTGTTTTAAGATTTCTCAACTTCATGCAAGGTTCCTGTCTGTTTGTTCTCAAGGTGCCTGTCTTTATGATCATCCTGTCTGAGGTTTATTTTGAGCTAATGATTAACTTACTGTGCATTATCCATTAGATATGAGAAAGGAAAACGAGGTAGACTGGTATCGGCTTCGTAGTGAAGCAACACAGTTTGTACAGTATGCGGTCATAGGGCCACACAAGATAATCTGAATAAAGCGATTTGCCAATATTTATCACTGTGGTGAGGATAATGATACGTGGAATAAAATAAAATTGCAGTTGGAGGGATGTCAAAACCACAAGAATCACCTTTTCTGATTCATGAGAAGTTCTCTGTGCAAGTCCTGGTGATTTCTGGATGTCTTGACCGGGTTGATCATTTTTTTGGGTCTGATCAGCTCATCGCTGTCCCCGTCCATGTAGTCCGGCTCGGCCATGATGCTTCGTGCACGAGACAATCCCTCCGGTATTTCTGTCTGCTCCAGACCTGAGAGAAAAACATAGAAGCATCACTATTAAACTTAACTTAAAAAGTTTAACCTTAGCAATCAGATGAGAATAGATGAGGTTATTTTTCATTTTATGTAAAGCACAGTAACTGGTCTGATGAATGACAATGAAAGTACTGAATGTCCTTCAACTGTGCTCATATGTCCTATTATTAACTTGCAAACAGTGCATGTACAGACGGCACACTGTAGTATAGCAATATATCAATGCTTTACTGTTTATTGAGATAGCAGCTTATTAGTCACATAAGCATTATAAAATAAATCTTGTATGTTTAAAGCAGAAGCAGCCAGCTTTAAGATTATTTGGACTCTAATCTGATAAAAAAAAAACATAATTGACTACAGTAAGTGCATCATCTTGGTGAAAATTCATTATTGAAGTAAAAGTATTATTCATTTAACAAATGATCAAATCTAAACTATTGTTTTCACTGAAACTTGCATATAAGGAAACCCTAAGGCATCACTCTTTCATCCATTTATCTTATCGTTTATTATCATAGACAAACAGGTTATTCCATGTGACATTTGTAACACATGGCTATGATCTTTCCTCCTTCCAAAGCAACTTACAATAAATGTAATGTATTTGTTATTTACAGATGGACACAAGCAGAATCAACCAACCAGCAACTTTCTAAACTATATAACAACATGTTAAGAGCTCAAAAATACATATAGTGCAATATAATTCAGTCCTTATGAAAAAGCCACAAAATATACATAATATGAATTGTTGAAAAAAAAACTGCATGCATTAAACAACTCTAAACCTCACCTGGAAAAACTGGAAACACGGGGTATCTGAACAAAGCAGTCATATCTGCGTTTGAATGTAACACCTCAGATAACCGCACTGTATGAAACTCTCAGCAGCTCTGAATCTGCGTGTATGAGAGATGCTGTCTATAAACAGCGCACTTCTGACTCCGCCTGATGGTTTTATTACCTAATAGCCCTCCCTCATCTCAAACATCTCTGTTAATCTTTCATCGCATGCCATAAAAATATCAAAGGCTCTCAAATATACGCAGATAGATAACACGATGGACGCTCCCAGAGGAAATATGCGTCTGCATATTTGCTTCCAAATATGGGGCAAACTTCTGACATGGTGGGTTACTGTACTGAGGTTAGACAATCTTATTATAACATTTAGTAGTTTTATAAAGAAAAACAGTTAAATGTTGTGTGGTACATGATGTGCTTAATGGGACTGTTTATCGATATTATTTAGTACGTGTTGATTAATGAAAAAGAGCGAAATCGTGATTACACAATACGTATTCGACTTCGGATCTGCGCAGACCGATCGGTGTATGACACAGAAGTACCGCGAGAGCGAGTCATTCTCGCGGTAATTTGATGTCATGTGTCAATCAGTCTGCGCATGCCAAATTAAATCAACACCGTTATCTTGGTGACGTGCAGCAAAATCTGCGCGGTGTAATTCAGCTGAGGACCGCTAGAGTTCACCAAAAAACAAGCAATAGCCTAACGATGCAAAACAATCCTCCTTATTGGCTTCCTGTAATTTTGAAGAACAACAAAAGGACACGCTGAACACTTTCTGAATGCCTCATGAGGCAATCCATGAAGAAGTTTGTAGAGCTCATTTAAGGGCATTTAAAAAACACACATTGTAACAGTCTCATATGCTGTTATGTAACTGCATAAATAATAATATAAAAATACGAGATATACAAAAAGTTTTCTTGACGTTATGAACATATTTACAATAATGAGAACTGCACAGAAAAATGTACAGTAATAAATTCTCATCAAAATATTTTGACACTATAGTATTATGGTCACTGCTACGTCATTTGTTTACAAAACGTGCGTCAATGACGTTTAACTGCAGGAACTTTAGGACTGACCGTCCTGACATATTAACCCATATTTGTTTGCAAAACATCCTGCGATGACGTTTCACTACAAGAACTTTAGGACTTTCCTTCATCACGTGTGTTTATTGTATATATGCTTAGCCTATAGATTACGTCAATGTTATTTATAACCATTTCATTACGTTTAGGAAGAGCACCTTGGGAAGAGCAAGGCAGACTGTGCGAACATGTAAGATTCAC
This sequence comes from Paramisgurnus dabryanus, assembly GCF_030506205.2. Classification (NCBI taxonomy): domain Eukaryota; kingdom Metazoa; phylum Chordata; class Actinopteri; order Cypriniformes; family Cobitidae; genus Paramisgurnus; species Paramisgurnus dabryanus. The sequence continues at coordinate 29,155,112 of NC_133345.1, read as the reverse complement.
CCCCTGTGTTTGAGAAGTAGAGTTATAATATATAGCCTAGTATTGGTAACACTTTAAAATAAGGTTAATTAGTTAACTACATTAGTTAACATGAACTAATAATAAACTGCACTTATACAGCTTTTATTATTCTTTGTAATGTTAATTTCAACAATTATAATACTTTATTAATTTTTTTTAACGTTAGTTAATTCACTGTGAACTAACATGAACAAACAATTCAAAGCTTTATTTCTATTAACTAACATGAACAAAGATTAATAAATATTGTGTCAAATGTATTTCTCATTGTTTGTTCATGTTAGTTAATACATTAACTAATGTTAACTAATTAACATTATTGTAAAGTTTTACCAATATATTATATTAATACAAACTGTTGCCACTGTTGCATGTTGCAACAAACAGGGTGGGTCTAATTCAAAACCACGTCCATATCTTACAAAATCTTATCTAAGGGAAGTAACAGATTGTTTCCATAAACATGCTCAAACATACTATTATAGTGCAAACTGAATGCTATTTCTGTTCCTAGTTAAATTAAGAACATGCTCTATTTGGCAGATGCTTAAAAGCGACTTGCAGCATATATCAAGCTATGCATTTTATCACGTATTCCCTGGGAATCGAACCAAAGACCTTTGCGCTTCTAATGCAATGCCCCACCAAATTATTTACATAATTCTCTTCATAGGGAGCCTGACAGAATAGCATTGTTAATAAAACACCCACATTCAGTTTTAATTACAGAGTTTCACTTTTCAACCCTGTGCAGGACTCGGATATCTCTATGGTGACCACCACAATACTACGCAAACAGGTGCGTCTATAGCCAAGTATTAACATAATGTTCTATCAGACAGAAATGTGTATTTATTTAACCACCTCCTTTAATTTGCAAAAAAATCATCAGAGCATTATTTGTATTTGCGTAGTGGACCATTGTGTTTGTGCATGCATAAAGGAAACGTTTGTTAAGTGTTTAGTTCCTTTTTGAGTAATAAATGCTTGAGGGTGTTAACCAGGCAAGTGTTTGCAGGTGCTTAGTTTGTGAACACACATAGACATGGACTTAAAAGCAAGGGGCATCACAATGGATTGTGACCCCACCTGACAAATACAGCACGTGTAAACTCGCATACCTACCTACACACTTTCTAAAATAACAGACTTAGGCGTTTCAGACAAATAGAAAATATAAACATCATATTTATACACCCTTCCTTTCAGCACCAGCACACAATGGGAGCTCCCCAAAGCTCTGCTATGACATCATTTGGATGCATGCTGGATGTAGTTAGATCACCCTTTATGGGTCTTTGCTAAAAGCTGTGCGGTTACATGACTGACATCCAAAAATCACAAGCTTTTAACATGATCACAGGGTGATGCATATATTTCAATGTGATATGCTGTAATATCTTACTGGATCTATAAGTTTTTCTTTTATTTTGTACTTTTACAACCTAAAATATAAAAGAACAGACCAGAGGGCGTGCACAACCACAATCAATCAGCTTTTATTTTTTAGTTGTCTCCAAGAACGTAAGCCCACACAAGGCAGCAATAACAGGAAACAGGAGACAAAAAGAAGATACACCCATTTTGGTAACAAGATGACAAACTTGCTTTTTGTGCAAGCCAAGTACTAGAATACATTTGCGTTGTTGTAAAACAAACTAACACTATAACACATGTCTGGTAATTAAAATGAAATAAAATATAGGGCCTGAATATTAGTTTGCTCTTATATAGCTTAGTGGTAAAGTGTTGCGTTAGAAGCGCAAAAAGTCATGTGTTTGAACTCAGGGAACACATGGTGATTAAAAAAAAAAAAATTATACCTTGTAATGCATCATAAGTCGCTTTGGATGGAAGCGTCAACCAAATACATACATGTATATGTAGTTTAAAAACAAAGTAAATAAAAATTTAAAATGTTGTCTTGAAAATAAACTAAAATAAATTTAAGAGCAGGCACTAGAAATATTAACTGAAACAAAAACTAAGAGTAAAAAAAATTAAACAAATACCAGTTTTAGTTAAAAATAAAGTAAAAAGAAATTGTAAAATGATAAATGATCATTCAATATGACAAAATTATATAAAAATATATAAAAAAATAAAGCTATTTTTAAACTTCAAAATATGAATAAAAATTAAATGTAACTAAAATAATTGTGATTTGCACAAAGCTAATGAGGATGACATGTCTTTGTTCCTGCTCAGAAGCCCTCATTAGGGATGTAGACTAGGAAGAATGCAGCAGGGGAGGCAGGGAGCAGCTGGCAGTCTATGGCACCATCTGACCCTTATTGGGCACCGTTTACAAGCAGCAGGAAGGTATATCAGCCCCTCCCTAATCCCCAAAACCCCTTTCACAGCACGCTGTCACTTTCAACAATTATTTACGATACGTTCATTTGCCTACATTTATTAACTAATCAATATCTGATATTTTACACCCTGTTTTAAACCAGTCTCAGTTCAACCCTTACTGGGAAACCATTTTTTATTTCCCACATAAAGATATTCCGAACCATCCCCCATGTCCTGCCCCCCTCTCTCCCAATCCAGTCCCATCCTTAAACCACAGGAGTATCAATTCGTATCAACTATCCTCCAGATGATTGCTTTCTCCAACTCATTTTCACATGAACCTTCTGTTTTCCCTAAACAGGAATGAATAAGACCACCAGTAAAGCTGGACAGATCAACACTGACTGACTGACTGAAAAATATTATTCTACGCTTCAAATGCTATGAAGGTTTGCAGATGTATTTCTGTATTACATGTTGCGTGCAAATATATTAAAATTAGAAGAAAAAGTTCACTTGAATCTCATCTGTTTCCTTTAGCTGGGCCAACGGAAAATGATGAAGGACATAAATTGAGGGGTTTTCCACAGCACAGGAGAGAGAGAGAGATAAAGCAAGAGAAATATACTGGGAAAAACAGTAATTGGTTCCTTTTGAGAGGTCAGAGGTCAGACTTATAACAGCTTGAGGCACTTGCATCAACCCAACTGCAAAGCATTCAAATGAAAAATAAAATAATTTGTGTGCCTATAACAGTAGGATTGAATGCCTATTGTCTGTATAATTTAAATAAGTAACATGTACAAAATACACAGCATTACAACTCACTCAAGTCTACAAAAATGGCAATAAAAACTGATTCAACGCATATGCTGAGCCTGATACAGAACCGCAATACACTCAATACAACCAACCCATCTGGGCATTGCTTTGTGATGGTGTCTTAGCTAGTAAAAACGAGCTCTGATATAAACCAATAAACACTTAAATCAGATCACATGCAGAACAACATCTGAGGTGACATAAACTGATCCAACACAATAACTGAATCACTAGTGCTGCCCCCTGGTGGCTGAAACAAAAAATTCATGTATACAGCTGCAGTTCTCTTGATATGCAAAATTATGTATCACTACAGAAAATGTCGCAATCATGTGTTTGTTATAAAGTTATACACCAGAGTCTTAAGAGGCTGTGGTTGTATGGGGTGGATGTAGGTAGTAATTATACTAGTTTCCTGTTCAAGTTAAAGACCTATGACATTTCAAAGCCTGACCCCTTAAGTAACCCACCAGAGAATAAGGTTGCGTGACGAGATGTTGGGTCACTACAGCATACTGAGAAAAGGAAATGCATATTTGGTAAGCATGTGGTCTTACATGAGACCTTGCAATTTTTTGTAAACTTTAGACCAGTGTTTCTCAAACTTTTTCTGACATTCCCACTTTATGAAATAATTTTCACACATTGTTGTGATTATTTAAATTAAATCTGGCAGTAAATATTAATACACATAACACACATTTAAAAGTAATCTGATGCGGTTTCGTTTATACAGGCGCTGCAGCTCCCCCTTGTGTTTTTTAGGGAGATGTGCAATCATTGCAGTGATCTGAAATCATCGCGATGAGGTCAAACAATCATGATGAGATGATTATTTAATCATTGAGATAGCCCTATGAATATGGTTACATTTCTGTAGCATGGCACTTTAATACCACTTAAATGTATAGCTTGAACACACAGTAAGGGGGCGTGCACACCAAAGCTTTTACGCCTGCGGCCGACGCATGTTTTCAGTTGATTCCTCTACATTTTTCAGATAAGCAAGCAGCTAGCGTTTTTTTACCGCGCTGAAAACAGGCGCTCTGGGTTTTTGAGCGCCGAGAGTTCAAAAATATTCAACTTTGGGTGAAAAGCTCCGCTCGTCCAATTACAGTGGAGGAGGGGCGGGACATTACCACAGCCACCAACCGGCTCACAGCTGAAGTATCAGAGCTACCCAAGTGCTCAGCTGAAAAACAGCTGGCATTCGGCATCCTCAAGGTGTTTCAGCCACGTTTAAAAGTTTTGGTGTGTCCAGCCCCTAAGGGTGTGCACACCAAAGCTTTTACGCGAGCGGGGCGTATGTTTTTTTTTATTGTTTCCGATGGAAGCGTGGCGCTTTTAACCCTGGAGAACCCATGGGGTCAAATTTGGCCAATGTTAATTGCTGCTACCCAGAATCTTCTTGAATTCTCCAGGGTTAAAAAAGCCAGCTGCTGGCTGGTTTTCTCTGCGACGAAAATTGAAAAGTGTAACTTTGGGTAAAATGCTCAGCTCGTCAATGTCAGTTCTCACACGGCCGTCCAATCACAGTGGAGGAGGGGCGGGATAAACATCCCAACAACCTACTGGAGAATTGTTCAATGACTTATATAAACAAAACAGAAGCATCACAGCAACCAATGCGCTCAGCTGAAAAAAGCTGGCAGTCTGATGAAAAAAGCTGGCAGCCTGGCGCTTTCAGCCACGTTTAAAAGCTTTGGTGTGCACACACCCCCAAGTCATTTCGGATTAAAGCATTAGCCAAACGCTTGCATTATATGCTTCTAAAAGAAAAAAACTGAGGCCTTCAACCATGACCAATGCGGTTCAATCACTTCCTAGTAGATTTGCATACCAGCAAAGAATAGAAAGGATCAGTGATACAAAATTATCAACGTGCCTGATTTGAGAAACATATATACTCCAATGGTTATGAAATAAGGAAAAATCCAAAGTGCTCAGAAATAGCAAAATAATTTTTAGAAAAAAATTGAAGGTGATCTTTGGTAAAGGGATACAAAACGCCAAAAAAAGGAAATCCAAGGCACTCTTTTGGTAAAAAAAAAAAAAAGGTTTTAAAAAACCTTTATTTAAACATGGCTATATTACATTTAAAAAAAACATTAAACTGGGCAGCCACCCACGCGTAGCGGCACAGATAGCCTTCTTCAGGGTATACTCAATGGTTATCGTGCATGCATGATATCTGTATGACAATCTAACATCACAATTTGACTTAAATCTACCACACTGTATATTCATAGTCTCTCTATTGTATGGGTTGGTCAACTTTTATGATACCGGATGAGCGTAATCTCGATATATCTGTGAATGTCTCACTTATCATTCTGCGCTCAGCGCACTCATTCGTGCCTTTACTAATTTCGGTGGCGGTTTGGCGTAAACTGTAAAAGTTGAACATACTTCCTGTTCCTCTTACCCACCAACCACTGTCTTTATTACCTCAAACTTTCTTCATTTCTCGCTTTTGCATCAATTCACTCTAATCTTCAGCTGTGATCAAAAACAAAAGACTTAGATCGGTCTTAAAAGTGTTAGGGGGGATAACACACCGATCACACAAGACTGAATCTAATCCCATATGAACAAAAGTTACATCCAACCGGTTTTGTACTGCAAGAATGAACATGATGTTGATGAGTTTACATCTAGTATAAAAAGGTAAAACAGGTCAGACTTCAAGAAAATAAAAGTGCCACGTTTGTTATGCAATGTCTATCCTTTATAGTCTGTATGGTGTCAAACCACAAATGTCTTGTCTAGTCTAGTTTAATTGTAGTATAGGGTAAAGTTATTTTGTCTCTTGACAGTGATGTTAGCATGGTGTTCCTAAATTCATTTTAATTAACAGTTTTAATTTTAGGAAAGAAATGGGTGTGTGCAGCACCCTTTAGACAGCAAAGTGTATGTATGTTGCTATAAAGCAACCACATGTCATGTGTTTGTGTGCGCTGGGGTGGTTTAGCTCTAAAGGGAGATCAGTGGAGATAATTCAGCGAGTTTGCACAATATTAACTGGAATTTGATGAACCTGCAAAGCTTTTAACCACACAAACAAATACACACAATGAATGTGAGATCATCTTCTCCAAAAAGTAAATAAACTTTATTTAAATGCTTTGAATAGATCCATGGCATACAGGCTTTTGTAAACCATCCATTGAAAGACACATGTAGGTGAACGGGTGACATTTGTCTGTATTATAACGTATCAGTCAAACTGGATTTAAAGCAGTGAAGTGTAAGTTAAGCCTACCCCAGCATCTCTACGCCGAACATACCGTTAAACTAGGCATGGGCCGGTATAAGATTCTGGCGGTATGATAACCTTTAGCAAAAATACCACGGTTTCACGGTGTTGCGGTTTTGCCATTGCAACACTAAAATGTGTTATTTTCAAATGCCAGGTACAATAAAGCCTTTAAATTATAATATGCTTTCAACACATATAATATTTTCGTAATGTATATTAAATGTAAACATCAAATCAATCACATGACTTCATGATTTAATGAATTTTGTATAAGCACAGCTCATACCTTGGAGACGGTATCACAGAACATTTTAGTGGTTTTGAAACCTTGACTGTTTTAAACCTCGGTATACCTTGAAACCGGTAACCGGCCCATGCCTACGTTAAACCCCCTGTTCATATGGAGATCAGATCAGGGGGTCCAGCAACTGTCCAGAATGGGTCAGGTGTGCCAGTATGTATATGAGGGATCCCCAGCAACTGCGTTCTATAGAACAAAGACAGCCGAACAGAGGGTCCATTGATTCCTCTCAGCTGTGGCCAGCACCTGCTGGGTCATGGATTACAGTACAAGGTTGTGCGAGAGGTGCTAATGTATGTTTAGGAACATGTGCATTAAAATATAAGATTCTGAAATAACGTTAGATGTAGAAAACACAGGCTCAACGGAGCCATGATTGTGTCATGATGCTATGACACACTGACGCATGCTCATGTGGGGGGAAAACTTTTGAATTTTTTTCTCTACTTATGAGTAAACTTGGTAAAAAAGACACCCTCAAAACTTCACAAAAAAAACTCCCCAATGTCTACAATGAAAATGTCTATATAATAAACAGGGGTGCGTATATGGGAAATTCCAAAAACTCAGGGTAACACACATATACTCCAACATAAAAAGCCAACTGCTGCCATTGATGATGATGAAAGACAGTCAAGAAGACTGCTGACCTGGCGCTGCCTGTTAAACCTCCCATGAAAACTACAGGTGTCCACATGACATCTGTTTCACCTTATAACAGAGACAAGTTTAGTTACGCGCAGAATATACATCTAGAGACCAGAATATTAGAAAGAGATAAAGGTTCTTGCCAGCAAACAACCAATTACACCATAGCCACAACCTAGCAATACCTTGACAACAATCCAGATCAACCTAGCAACAACCCGGAACACATTGGAAGCCACCTGGGTGATTCTCGTGAAATTAGACTTATGAGGTGTCATGAAACATTTTAATAAAAGTAAAGCTATCAAAATTAAAATATTTTGCACATGATTTCAAACTGCATCATACAAACCAATTTTGTTGTTTTTTCCACATTTAAGGGGGAAATTTTCATTACCGCAACGTGTCCATGCCTGGATTTGGGGTCTTTGACATGGAAAATTGATCATTAAAAAATTAAAAGCTTCAGTGCATGTTATACTATGTAAGGGATAATGTAGAGGCAGCCGGTAGTTATTGGGAAATAAGCCCCGACAGTGTGATCAGGACCCGACGCGAAGCATTATCCCGCTTATTACACGGCTACTTGCCACATAAGAAAAAAAACTGGACATGAATATGAATTTGAAACATTTTATTGGCATATTTGTTTTAAATTAACATTTTTATCCTTCCGCGAAACTTTGCACAGATGCATAAAATGATCGTAATACCTTATTAAGATCCTCTGCTTCATTCTTGTCTGTCTCCATTTTTTTTTCTTTTAGCCAGTATTTGAGAAGTTTTAATGCCCATTCTGTATTTTTTTGTGTGTTGGCTTCGTAGCTGTCATGCTCTATTTTGTCAAGTTCAGTCTCAGTAAGCTCTCTGTCTTGTCGTGGTTGTCGAGTGTTTGTCACAAGATGGCGCCAAACAGACAGTATTCTTTATTTATCTTTATTGGCGCGGAGCAATTTTACTCGTGCAAGTAGTCCGGCTATGCGTTATTATTTTGGAGCGGTTATTATTTGAAAAGAACGAACCTGCAAATGTCTCAACTGACCAATCAGAATCAAGCATTCCAGAGAGCCGTGTAATAAAGACATTTAGCCTACAGTAAAGAAACGTGGTGTTTGGTGATCATTGGTAAATGTAGACACAATAATAAGGAATATAAATGTGTCCAAGACCAATTTTCTCATCCTCCGCAACAATTTTCAATCATTGTTTAAGCCCTCAAGGAACTAATTTTTTTTTTTTAATTGTTGGATGGGACATAATTGACTGTGACACTCAAGATGGCTACCAGGTAAGGGTTCTTATTTTTTTCTCTCCAGATAAAAGTACAAATTTTGTTTGTCATAGTACCTAGACAACTTTTTAGTTCTTATTACCAAAACATGAGTTCGTAAATGCATGTATTTAATGTAATATGTTGTGGTAATGATAATTTTTGATAATGATAATAAAAAAAAGTAAATAATTCTATAGGAAATATTTTTAACTCCTCTAAAAATAATGGTTATAGTAAGTTCAGACCTTAATCTTACATTTGCAAAACAATTGGGGCCTTTAAAAAAATTCTGATGCTGGACACCTTCTAAATCTGGATTTCGTGAGAATCACTTACCTACTGTAGCAATACCTTGGCAACTATCCAGAACACCCTAGCAACAGCATAGCAATGCTTTAAAAAAACCTCCCCTGTAGTATAGCACTCACAGCAAATGCATAGCAACACCCTGGCAACCACTCTAAATTACCTAACATCATTGCTATAAGTTTCACAGACCAAGTGGCACCTACATGTTCTTCAGAAAATGTCAAATGAGCACAAAAAAGGTAATGGCACATTACCCCTCACTAGCTCTGGATTGCTAATAGAGCGATATAAAAACACAATGTTTCATTAGAGTCTGTGACTATGCTAAATCAGATCAATGATATATCCCGCGGTCATGAATTACACTAAACATCCATTAGTCCATCTTCTTCTCTGCCCCTTGAGGTTTCTTGGACTATGCTATTCGTCTTGGGCCATAAGAGTCGAGACACAAGAGAGATATCTGATTGTTTTGCTTCTTTGTTTGATTTAAAGGAGAGGAAAAAAATCAATGTCAGCAACAGAATGTCAGCCAGGCAGCGATTGGTCAGATCTGGCTAAAGGATTTACAGACAGATGTCTGTGTGTGGATTAATCTACAGATCTATGATTTACACAAACACATTTAAACTTGTACACAAACAACATGCAAAGTATGGAAGAGCGGGGCACAACCTAACGCTTTTTGACTTTGTCTCTATCATCATTCAAAGAATATTTAAGTTAGATTAATCTTTTTTTTTACACAATCAACACACACATCTCTGCTTCAAATGAACACCTAAAGTTTGTTTCTGGGACCGACCGTTGTCATACAATTACATCGAAAGTAACAGGAGTGCAAACGTTACAACTTACCCCATAGGTGGGGTTAATTGTAACAAACAGAGGGTTTTTTGTAACACCTGCTAGAAAATTTACTTTAAACACAAATAATTCTATAAATGTTTGTCTATATACTAAAGGTGGATATATATATATATATATATATATATATATATATATATATATATATATATGCCTATAATAGATAGATATCCACACATTCATCCATGATCCTTAATCTAACCATCCTTGTATTAAGCATCAATGCATATAAATAATTTTGGAATGCACAATTACGACAAAAAAAATCATAATTGTGAGTTATTTCCCCTGATATTGTATTAACGTTTATCATTTTGATTAATAGTATTTCCATTGTTTTCATTTCATTATCATTGTATACTGGAGGCTTAGTTGTAACGCTGTGTTACAACTAACCCCGCTGTGTAAAAATGTTTATAATCCCGGCTATCAGTTACTAGGAGTTGCTGACATGTTTAGAAATGGTGTTATGTTTTAGGCAACAAGATCATGATTAAAATAATATACGGTTGAATTTGGTGACTTACACACCCAACTCAGAAATCGAAAAAACATAAGAGGAAGAAATTTACTTTTATGCCTCCAAAACACATGAAAACTTCACAAATTCACAGGAGATCATCTGAGAGTAAGAGAAAATGACCAAAAGCACAGATTGCTCGGCCCCGTATAAATATGTAAAGTAGCTGCGTTAACCCCGCGTTAGTTTGTGCCCCGCTCACCCCTACAGATCACCCACACATCTCCATAAATGCTGAAAAAACAACAAAAAACAAAATTGCATTTAATTTTCTACACATGTCAAATATGACATTGGAAATAATGCAAGACACACAGCTGTGCATTCATCATACATTCATTTAAAACAACCTTTTGTCACACACAAACAGCAAATTATCTCATGTCTGACCTCCTTCTGTTCCCCCCAAACATTAAGTCAAATCTTGAGACAATAATAACAGGTTTGGGAAAAACCTCTTTTGTCCATGGCCAAACAAAATAACTAGTATGCACTTCTGTTTGACAAAATAATAGATGCAACTTTTCAAAAAAAACAACAACAACACTTTAACCAAGCACATCTGTGCTGAGATCATGAACTATCAATCAAACAAACAAACAACAATACCAAACTCTGTCTAGTCTACTCATTCTTCAAAACATTTTCATAAACACACTACACTAATTTAAAATCCAGAAATTGTGTGAAAACATCACGTCAAAGAGAAACAGAGAACATAAACATTTCAAATCATGAATATTGCATCACGCTTTAATTAAGGGGAAATCTATGTTATTCCTTTGTATATGAGCGAACCGCTTATGCATTGTATTCAAATGATGCATTACCGTCTGTGACGTATTATATGCATATGAATGACAGAGTATGTATTAGTTAAATATGATCAGACAATAGAGATCTATCAAAGAACAGCTGTACTACAAAAGAACAAAGCACATTCAGCAGCATCACTGGCAACTGGCATGCACACGCACACGTGCACACACAGACCAAAACAAAGATCCATATTAACGCATGTATACACGGTTGACCATGTGGCTTTCCAAAAACCAAATAAAGTTCCTCTAGAGCAACATGTTTATGCGGCGAATCAATATTCTGCATATAAATGCATGCTGGCTGGCATGCGCTCAATATGCACAGTGGACAAAATCCAGTCTAGACCCCAGCGTGATGCTGACTCATGTGTTCGGATAGCTAAGCAAAAAAGGCAATTCCAGCAATGGACATTCCCGGGCACTTTCACTCTGCCAGGAAATTAAATAAGCAAATATCTTTTTAATATTTGAATGCCGGGGATAAAAGAGCATCCCACAGAATAATAATAATAATAATAATGTGAGAGCATCTCAAAACAGTGTATCCTATTTGAATAACCATGTGAAAGTATGACTTGTTTCGAATGCAAAAGAAATGCACTGCATGTCTCCATATCGGAGAGCTGATCTGAGGACATCAATTGTGACAGTTTAAACAGGATGTTACAGCAACACAACCTGAAGCATGCAACCCATCAATTTAAGTCTGAAACCTCCTCTGTTGTTTTGAAACAGTGTGACTAGTACCCAGAAAACCTCGAATCACTCATGTCCTCTAAGTCCAACCCATCTACAGGGAACAGCATCATCGTGTACGGGAAGTACAAAGTCATGACTCTATCTCTCACTTTCACTGTCACACACAGAGCGCAAACCACACATGATCGCACGTATGTGACGGAGATAAAGATTAGGGGACCACAAACAAAAATGGGAAGACTTCACTAAAGCTAGAATGGGGAACTGGTTCAAAGATCAAAAAACACATGCAAGGCGTTTAAAAAAAACAGCCTGCAAATTACAAACACATGTGGTCAGAACCAACCCATCCCTACCCCCAACACATCCAATACTGAAAACAAGTATAGTGTGATCATACTGCATATTAAAAACTGTAACATGCAAACAATACACTAAATGTCTGGACATGATGATTGTTGTGCAAGCAAATGAAATTAAAGAGAGACACCTATTGATCAAATATCAAACTTATAGTTTGTATAGTGAAGGAGGAAGTCTTATTTACAAGACAAAAGCAGCTTAAAGACTGAAAGCATAAAGCATTGACTGTAAATGGTGAATGAGACATACTGTTCTACAAGCCATGACATGACACATACCATGTGCTTTGAATTCCTGATTCCCATGACCAAGTACCATTTTTATAACATAACCCAGAGCAGTCATTTATAAAATGTTTCCCTTTGTTTATTATCTCACAGTATGTTGATCATGCAGCAATGTAGTTATATTAAAAATTAAACTTCTCAGGTATTTATTTTGAAACAATTGTTTGCCATTGTTCTCAACGGTGTGATTTTTAGCGCTTTGTTGCGGTGTGTTTGAGTCATTGTCCCATACATGCATTACTGTGAGAAGTGCCTCATGTGATTGTATATGAAACATATTGTATATCAAATAACGCGCGTCCCAGTTACAATACAGTAAACAATCGCGTTTCGATGCAAAGCAAAGCGTGTCCAAAACACACGCAGACACGTTTAAAAACACATACCTCCAAATCGGTCCCGAAACACTTTTCAATAACAAGTGACTTTAGCAGGACGTCCAGGGAAGGAAAAGCATCAGTTCAGTTCACGCGCAGCTCTCCTCTTATTAAGGTGTGTCTGTTAAATCAGTTTTTTCTCTCTCGCTCTCTTGGAAACAGTTCAGTTGTAGATGGGACCCTTACAAATGTAAATGAATACTCGGAGTGGGGGCGGGCGGACGTTATGACCCGACGACGAGTCATATGCGATGCTCCGCCCATTCTCGCTCATGATTATTCATGAGCCGGGGAGACCCCGAACGCTATGTGGGCGTGGCGAAAAATCGGTGGGCGCAGCCACACAAAGCGAACGCGATTAACCCTTTATACGAGACAGTCCGGGTACAGTATTGTTATGTTGGACAAATCTAGATCTTGACTTAATAAAAAAACTGCTTCGAAACAATATACATGAAAAACAGCAAGCAATCATAAGTAAGTAGGTTTTACTTTGTTATTTGGTTTGCAAGTGTAGCAGTTCAAATAATCGGCTTATGTGGGGCAGCCAAGTCCCACCACCCCCATTTTTTTGACCGGATACCCCCCTTTAGCCTCTTAATTTCCCAAAGCTATCAACACAGCTCAGCCCTCGTGGACTGATGTGCGCACGCGGGACGTACTGTGCGAAACACAGGACTTCCGGTTGGTAACACTTTTGACAGTTGAACACAAATGTGTCATACAAGTTTCCTGTCGCGAGATGAAAAGCATAAATGAAAAGCATGTGAGAATACAACAAGCAAACTTACTCATCTTTCTCTCAGATTAAAATAAATATGCTTTCAGTATAAAAAAAATATTTTATTGATTTCCATTTAAAAAAAACAATATGATACACTAATGGCTTTTAACCATTACAAAATTCCTTTTTGTACGGTGTCTTAATTCTTATTTCAGTTAGCTTTAATGGTGTTGTATTTGGTTCCCATTAAAAAGATAACATCCCGCCAACAGAAACCAACATATTATCAGGAGAGACGCACAGAGATGGTGTTAATTACTGTTTGCATTGAGTCTTATACAAAAAACACTATCCAAATCCACATGTCAGGGTAATTTTGTGATAAGGACCAGCTGACTCTACTTATGATACTTTTGTTATTTTATGAATGACTGTTCCCTCAGAGCCAGTTTCAGTGGGCTGCACTGATGTAAAACATTACTCTGTCATAGCTCATGTGCAGAGAATGTCCATAACAGTAAATGAGAGTGAGTCATAACTGGTTCAGAGCGGAGGTTACCCAGAATTCAACCCCACCAGGATTTTGGGGAACATATGCTGAGTACAATTTACAGGAATTTGGGAGGGGTCCCCATAATGTGTGTGGAAATGAAAAAAACTACCCCAAGCCATTCTTTGGCAATCTAAGGTTGAAGGAAAACAGAGCTCTTGAATGTTTATAGATTATGCCATACATTATTACAAGTTATGTAGTCATACATCAGGCAAATACATGGAAACAGATTTATATGCATTCATGTTTAATAGTAGTGTACACTCTTAAAAATAAAGGTGCTTAAAATGTTTTTCATAGCAATGCCATAGACAAACCATTTCTTTTGTGTAATCTTTATTCGTATTAAAGAACCGTCAGAAAGTTTTTTCAGATGTTTATGGAACCATTCATTCAATAAAAAATGTTTCTTCTACTATATCATAATGTACCTATGGCCACACTATTACACTCGTTTGTTAACATTTTACATACATTCACAGACTCTGTTGACCATAAACCTGGCTGTTTTTAAAATGCATGCTAACATTATGATCTCAGTAGCGACTGTGGTTTGTTATTTGCAGCTCTAGTTCTGCCACAGATCTTAAATAATTTGATGGTGTTATGGTATCTCTTTGACTCATGGCCATGATGAATATATTTCTCAGAGCAAGATCAATGTTATGGTATAGATTTTTCTTATTATTGCTTATGTCAATGTTTCTGCACTTTGAAGTTCATCTACTGTATGGTTGCCTTCCTTTGACCTCTGTACTCAAAATCTGTTTGCTGTTAAACAGGAAATATGCAATTTCCTATTGTGGATACCTGGGGGCATCGTGGTTGTGTTGCAGGCAGGTGTATGAAGAGTCCCAGACAGAAGAAATGAAAATTAAGCTCACTTTACTGATATGACATTTACATAAAACAAAACACGAACAAACAAAATAATTCACTTACTAGAGAATGGATAATACTCAACAAAGACAAGGACTGACAAATGAACACAACCAAGACAGGGGTGTAAATACACAGAACTAATGAGTGAACTCAACAACCCTAGGTGTGAACAATGATAAAGCATGGAAACAGAGGAGGTGTTGTTTAACAAACAGCCTGTGATAAACTAACATGTTACCAGGGGAAGTCCTTTGAAGAATAATCTGTACATCCTCTATTTACTCAACAGAACAGACAGACACTCTGATAGTAGTTTTGAGTTTTCTGTCATAATGAGATTATTTGAGTAAAAAATACATAAACTAAACTCAAACTTAACTTACATAATTCATAAATTGTTCTTAAAGATATTTCTTTCCCAGCCCCATGCCATATTAGCTATTAAAGGATTAGTCAATTTTCTTAAAAAAAAATCTAGATAATTTACTCACCACCATGTCATCCAAAATGTTGATGTCTTTCTTTGTTTAGTCGAGAAGAAAATATGTTTTTTGAGGAGAACATTCCAGGATTTTTCTCATTTTAATGGACTTTAATGGACCCCAACACTTAACAGTTTTAATGCAGTTTAAAATTGCAGTTTTAAAGTACTCTAAGTGATCTCAAACGAGGCATAAGGGTCTTATCTAGTGAAACGGAAAAAAAATTCACTTTTAAACCACAACTTCTCGTTTTCCTCCGGTCCTGTGACGCGCCAGCGCGACCTCATGTAATACGTCATCACGTCAAGAGGTCATGAATGAAGTATCGAAACTACGCCCCAGTGTTTACAAGTGAAAGAGGACCGTTCCGATGTTTTTGTATGTCGAATGATACTAATTAATGTCTTTGTGTCAGTTTATTGTTTAAAATGGTCCACAAATGTGTGTTTCATATATGTAACACATGAGCTTTCCACGTCATTACGCAATTACACGAGGTCGCGCTGGCACATCACACAGCCGGAGGAAGAAGAGAAGTTGTGATTTTTCTTGCCAAAATGACAATTGTTTCACTAGATAAGACCCTTATTCCTTGTTTGAGATCGTTTAGAGTCATTTGAAACTGCAATTTGAAACTGCATTAAAACTGTTAAGTGTTGGGCTCCATAAAAGTCCATTAAAATGAGAAAAATTCTGGAATGTTTTCCTCAAAAAACATAATTTCTTCTCGAATGAACAAAGAAAGATATAAACATTTTGGATATGGTGGTGAGTAAATTATCTGGATTTTTTTTAAGAAAATGGACTAATCCTTTAAGCTTCATGTACTTGTGCATGTACCATAGCCAAAGTTTAAACATTAACTCCTTTTTGATCAGGCTGATTGCCATTACAGCAGAGCACTGTAAATACATTGAATATAGAGTATGACCTACTTTGACTGGCCCGGGGACACATTTTACCGATGAGATTACATCTTACAGGAAAATACGCCCAGAGTCTAGTCATATTTGGAGTTCTCTTTATAGGTTTTCCACAGCTGATGTGACCATCTCTCATTTCCCTGTTTCCACTGGATTTTCACTTTTCATGTTGTTATTGTAGTCTGAATATGTTCCCCAACATGTAATACAATACAGACATATCCAATGTCTATATATGTCAACACTGAAATACCATACATTTGAATTTTCTTTGCATGTGCTCCTATGGTCGGCATGATGTATGTCATATAAATTATGACAATAATATAAAACATATTTGATTTGTTTGTCAACAGCAATCTTTTCAATAATAAACTATAATGATTTATACTCAAGAATAAAATCATATTTTTATATGGAATTGTATTGTTACTATTATCTAATTTGTATATAGCATGATGTGCAACATCTGAAGCACCATATGTTTTCATTAGACTTGTGTCGCATATGTTTGAGCCGTTATACACCCCAGGGAAAACTATACTCTAGGGAAAATGAAGCTGGGTTGGGAATACTTGACTATTTTGAAAAATATTACAAACCTGTTAGAAACATCAGCTGTGCTGCCGGACTGAAATATGTTTTGTGATGATGCAAAGATCAGTTATGGAAAATTGTATGTATGTGTGTGTTAAATAATCAGTGAAAGTGCTCATTGTTTGCACTGTATGTATTTCCATAAACAAAACATTTACAATAGATTACTGGATATTATTTGGATATTTCCGTTTAGATTACAGTAATATTGTTTTTCATTTGCATTGATAAAAGATTTTTATTGTATACATACATGTATGGATTATTTATAACATGAGTCTACAATAAAATACCTGAAGCCTTTGATGTACTTCATATTTCCAAAATCTCTGTCCAATCGCATGGAACCACATGTTAGATGTGTTTTTATACATGAAGAGACATTAAATAAAGCAGTAAATAAGATGACACAAATCTAATGCACACATGTTTTTCATTTGCATCTGTTTGGTTTATAACTCAAATACGTTGTCATTAAAACGACAAGAAATGTTGGATCACATACAGTACATGACTTTAATTAAAAATGTATGTTATATTCTCAAGCTCAATTTCAACTTGAATTTGTAGTTTGTGAATAAGGGAAAACTGCATACCGCATGTTTACGTTTTCTAAAGAAAACCAACCGCTACATTGCTTTGGGTAACTGGTAGGATGTTACTAGGTTATTACAAGAGTATTCAAAGTGTTGTTTACTGAATCAAGTCAAGTAAGCCCACCCACAAGTGTCTATGGTACTCTTATACAAAATAGGGTTTTAACACTGTCAAAAATATGGTCCAAAAATTATCCCTAGCTACAACTGGGGCCGTACTCTTTCTAAAAGTACACATTTGTATCAAATTAGTGCGTTAAACATTTGAATTTTACAGTTTTGGAATCCATTCAGCTGAACTCCGGGTCTGGTGGTACCACTTTTAGCATAGCTTTATTAGCTTAGCATAATCCATTGAATCTGATTAGACCATTAGCGTCGCGCTAAAAAACCTCAAAGAGTTTTGATATTTTTGCTATTTAAAACTTGACTCTTCTGTAGTTACATTGTGTACTAAGACCGATGGAAAATTTAAAGTTGCGATTTTCTAGGCCGATATGTCTAGGAACTATACTCTCATTCTGGCGTAATGATCAAGGACTTTGCTGCTGTAACATGACTGCAGCAGGCGTAGTGATATTACGCACTGGCCAAAAATAGTCCCCTTGGTTACTTTCAATAGCAAGGGACTATTTCAAAGCACTGCGTTATATCATTGTTGGGTACGGCCGCAGTGACAGCTGGGGACTATCATTCTAAAGAACCATTAAACTTTTGATCATCCATCTTATGAATTTCCTAAATCTAATTTCCTTCCTTCCTTCCTTCCTTCCTTCCTTCCTTCCTTCCTAAATCTAATTTCCTTCCTTCCTTCCTTCCTTCCTTCCTTCCTTCCTTCCTTCCTTCCTTCCTTCCTTCCTTCCTTCCTTCCTTCCTTCCTTCCTTCCTTCCTTTCTTTCTTTCTTTCTTGTTGTTACCATACCGAGGTAACTACAGTAGATGGACGACTAATGCGGACAGTCTGTGTCTCTTTCAATCTAATGACCCATCTCTGAGTCACACTGCAGGATGGGCGGTACCCACATATTTGGAAGAACCTGATGCAACCCATCTGACATCATCGCACTATGATGCTAAATATGTGCCATGTATGTTGTCAGTGTATAATTTAACATATAAATCATATGGTCATATGTCTTTACTTACATACATCCCTACAGGCTGTTCACAGTAAAAAGCAATTAGTAGTTTGACATCAAAGGAAGTTTAGATTTAATTGAACAGTCACACTGTGCCACACACACCATTACTAAAGAAAGCATCAAGCATTCCTATTACACAATACAGAGAGATTTTAAAATATCGTAATGCATTGTATATTACAGTGGCGGCTTGTGACTGCTCATCCGAGGAGCGTAAATTCAAATATGTGTGTTGCTCGTGTTTTCAAAATATGTGTTTGTTGCATCATGTGAACCATGTGCATCATGTGTTTTGTCAAAATAAGTGACTGCTGCACACGCGTCAAAACCGTTCATGATAAAAGAGACGCTCACGTTCACAAAATACATACAAGACACTCCCTTAACAGTAAACTCTGATTATGCATGAGATAATGTGAGTATCTGGCAAACGCGAGCGTCTCTTTTATCATAAACCCTTTAGACGCATCTGCAGCAGGCACTTATTTTGACAAGACACGTGATGCACGCGATCACTCGATGTGCAGAACACATATTTTGAAATTGCAAACTACACACATGACGGGCTAAATACATGTTGTGATGAACTTGGCATCAAGCAGCCACTGGTATATTATATTATTTCCCAGAAATTACATCAAACTGAAATATTCCTCCGACATTCCGAAACCAACCTCTTTATCCACTTAAAACGGATTGATCTCATCCCAAAAGCACAATATATACAAGAGCAGCCGATTGTATTTATAGATGATTGATCATTCAGTATTTTAAATGACAGTGTTCAGTCTAAACAGTGCTGTGTGTCCATGCCGTATCTGTCATTCATTGTGAGAGTCCTATCTTGAAGCAGTCACCCGCACAGACTCGGCACACTCAAAGCACTTTAGCTAATGGAGCTGATTGGGATGAATGGGGCGCTGGTGCAGGGCAGAGACGCTGCGGAGGTGAGTGATGTAATAGGGTTTTTTTAATACCCTGCCAGTTTAATCAATGAAAATCAATCAGGATTAAACGCTGAACACACATTAGAGGATGCAGGGACAGCTGCAGCATGCGTCTTGTGAAGAAGTGATACATGCAAGAACACAGACACGTGCCGACACAATGACACGTTCGGCCAAGCAAACAAGTACGTGTTGCAAAACTGTATGTTGCAAAGCAATGGGGAAGGAAACTCATTCTTTGTGTTCACCCAAAAGATAGAAAATGAGAGAAAACAATGCTTTTTCAAAGCCAAAAAAGAGGAAACAGAAAATTTTTAAAGATACTGTATAACTTGTTTTGCTCATTTGCAGATTTTTTACTTATTAAAGTAAAAAGTTTTTATTATATTATCTTGCTTTCTAACAATCATTTACTGCATTGTACATATTTTTATTACAATTTTACTTTTTATTTATTATTTTTATTTCCCTTAGATAATAAATATTATATATTTATTTCCTTTTTTTAGATAATATTTGAGACAAAGACAAAAAATATTCAAGTAATGAAGTAGCGCAATGAAAGTTTCCACTGAAGAGACAAAATGTTCCTAAAAATCACAAATTTAAACTTAAGAACTACTTTATTACCTTTTCGAATGAGATACATTAAATATGTAATACATAATGTTGCAATATATTATAATTATAAACTTTTACAGACACAGGATTTGTCTCCCTTATCAGCACATTTTACTGACTCTCATACGTCAAAAAAAGGTCATGGGCTTATTTTATTTGTTGCAATGTGTCTTTCCTCACAGATTTTCCAGTGAGAGCAGACATGAGACATTGAATTAAGGATGTCTGTTGTATCAGCCACACACTGATTTCCTCTCATAAGGTTACATAAACATAGATACTCGTACCTGCAACATAAACAAAAGAGATTCTGTGGGACAGATCTGGTCCATAGGGACACCAAACATATGACGTACTGGAGGTGAACAAAACTGTAAGAACAATGGAGAACAGGCCATCTGACTGACCAACTGATTATAAATATGCTGAATCATCAGGTTTCTGACCGGCAGGGGAAAGATTGCACGCAGATGCTTTTAAGTATGTGCGCATACATCTGCACACACACGCACAAACATGTAGATCTTCATAAACGAAATGAAAATTAAAAGTACAATTTCTTGTACTGATTACAATAGTTCAAAACTTTTGAATAACATCCTTGTATATGAGGTATAAAATGACGTTCATTTAGATCATTTTATATGAATAATCCTGCAGCAAGAAACACATTTGACGCCCTTAATAAAAGGATTAGTGTTAAGGGAAGTCATTGCTGGGAGCAATCAATTGGAACAGGCTGGGTACACACATCTAATGATTATTGTCTCTGCAAGCCGCAGTTTAATGAAGAAGATCTGTCATTAGAAACACAACCCACAAACCTTTCTTCATAGCCTAATGCTTGTTTTCGGAGGCTTGCGATATAGTCATGCATCTGTTATGTAAATGTAAATCATTGCTTGAAGCTGATGTGTCTCATTTCTGCACCACTATTGTTAACAAACAAAAAAATAAGTTGTTTTCAAAAATGGTTTTCTGTCTGAAACATCTACTACTTTTGATGGCATGTGTACGAATTAATTTATTTTTTATTTTTATGCTTTGTGACTTTGGACCACAAAACCATAAGTCATAAGTATCATGGGTATGTTTGTAGCAAAAGCCAAAATTACATTGTATGGGTCAAAATTATCTATTTTTTATGGCAAAAATCATTAGGATATTAAGTAAATATCATGTTCCACTGGAAGATATTTTGTAAATTTCTTACTGTAAAAATGTATTTATCATTAGTAATGTGTTGTTTAGGACTTAATTTGGACAACTTTAAAGGGGACATTTCACAAGACTTTTTAAGATTTCAAATAAATCTTTGCTGTCCGCAAAATATGTATGTGAAGTTTAAGCTCAAAATATGCCACTTTGTATGTACCGTTTTTGGGTATGTCCTTTTAAAATGCAAATGAGTTGATCTCTGCACTAAATGGCAGTGCCGTGGTTGGATAGTGCAGATTAAGGGGCGGTATTATCCCCTTCTGACATCACAAGGGGAGATAAATTTCCATGTCTTATTTTTTTACATTTAGATAATGGTTTACCAAAACTAAGTTACTGGGTTGATCTTTTTCACATTTTCGAGGTTGATAGAAGCACTGGGGGCACAACTACAGCACTTAAACATCAAAAAAGTCACATTTTCATGTCATGGCCCCTTTAAAACATCTATTACTATAGATGGCATGTGAAAGAATTAAGACAGATAATTACAATTTTTTTACATATTTATGTACCTTGGACCACAAAACCGTAAGTTATAAGTAGCACGGGTTTGTAGCAAAAGACAAAAATCATTAGGATATTAAAGGGACACTTCACCCATTTGCATTAAGCTTTGTATAGTTAGAACCCCAGTCATGTTTTTGAATGGTCATGCATCATTTCCTCAGTTGCCGCTGAGACAGGAGAAATACAGATTTAAGTGTTGCACTTCCTTCTTTCAATGATGTAAAAATCATCATTTTGCATCATTGTAAGAAGGAAGTCCAATATCTTTGTTGAGGGGATGAGACCACAAACACCCATTTTCTCGGTCAAATAGGCACCAAATTCTAAATGTATGTTACATTTCGACTACAAATATGACACACTTTCAATAAAGAGTAATGTTTATATGGGTAAAATGCTCCTTTAAGTAAATATCTAGGTTGATAGAAGCACTGGGAACCCAATTATAGCACTTAAACATAGAAAATGTCAGATTTTTATGATGTGTCCCCTTTAAAGGTGGTGTGTGTAAATTTTAGCGGCATCTAGTGGTGAAATTGCGAATTGCAACCAACACCTCCCTTCAATTTCAAAATGCATATGGTAGCCGCCACAGGACAAAAATGTCATCCTCCCAGACAATTAGGGACAGTTGTATAGAAGTTTGTCCATTTAGGGCTACTGTAGAAACATTATGGCGACTTCCATGTAAGGGGACCCAATGTGTATGTAGATAAAAAAGGCTCATTTTAAGGTAATAAAAACAATACAGTTCATTATGTCAGGTCTTTATACACCACTAATAATGTAGTTATGTATATTATATAGAATTTCTGTCAAGAGATCCTCCTAAAAGTTACACAATGCACATTTAAAAGTGAATTTCTCAAGATTCCAGATTTTCAAATAGTGGTACCTTGGGCAAATATTGTAATATCGTTTAAATTGACAATTTTTACTGGTTTTGTGGTCCAGCCAGGGTCACATATTGAGGTTGCAACTATGCATTCAATCTATACATTGTGTTCTCTGGGATTGAACCCATGACCTTTCCTATGTTGACGCAATGCTCTACCAATTTAGTCACAGAAGAACACTACAGCTTTAAGATGGTACAAAAAATGAAACTAGTGATTTTTCAAATGTATCCATGTAAGGTCTCATTGGTCTCCCTTGCGGTTTATTGTTCAGCTGTTGGTTTGAAACTGCCAGCTCATGAAGCCACTAATGATTTTTCGGTATGTTTTCTAAAACAAAGACATATGCATGCACTTAAACACACACAGACACACAAACAAATACATATAGTTATATATAACACTACTTATATTTTCTGTCAATCATTGTGAAATAATGAAGTATGGTCAGCATAAATATTGCATACATTTCCAAAGACGCTACTGTAAAACATCTGAAAATTTACTGGTTGAACCAATGTAGCTATGTTTTTTTACACACATTTTATGGTAAATAATGTATAAATTAAACTTATAGTTGTCTCCATTTATTAAGAAAAATACACATTTCAGTATTAAAGTCACAAACTTCTTGTTATTCTGAAATATGTCTTCAAAACAACGGAAATATTTTTTCCTTAATAAAGGGGAAAATACAATTATTGTAGATTCCTGATAAAACAGCAGACTAGGTCAAAAAGCATCACACTGCAGACCGTTCTGAATTCAAGGCCACAATTCAATGTGATTATATTTTCCACAAATGCTGCACAACCCTCTTTTTCCACTGTGTGTGTCTAAATATATTTCCTCTTCAAATCTCTGTCCCCAAAAGGAAAAGAGCAGAGGAAACCTGTGTTGTTTTCTGATAGCTGACCTCTTTGTAATGATCTGTCCTTGAAGTGTGTGTTATTCTATGTGTGTGCAGGCATGTTTGCGTGTGTATTTATTTTTTGTACCTGATAACACTCCATCCTCTGACTCAGTATAATCTCTTCGGACTGGCAGGGCTTCCTGGATCGGCTCCTAAATCAAACACACAGAGAAAACAAAACAAACGCTGTTAGTCAATGTTTCAAACACAAGATTTTACGTTTTTTAATTAATGACGTATCCCAACAACTATTAGAGCCATATGAAAACTCAGTGCACTGATCTCATAAAACATAAAGGCCTCTGGAGATAAACTGTAATGTGGAATCCAACATTCCCACTAAAATAAATCATAATGGTGCTTTTAAACTCAATGACTTATATGAGAAAAATAACACTTTCATAATAAGAAGGGAAACCAATCCAGAGTGACCTGCTAGAATGAAATATGGCTCTTAACAATATTTTCATGTATTTTATATTGATTTATTCTTCTTTTTTATTTAATTCTTACAGTAACTTACAGTCATAAAAATCTCAGTTACACTCATTAAAAGATGTTTTTAAAAGTTTTTTTTGTCTGGCTGTATATTTTCATAAAGAACCTTTATTACACGGCTCATTGGAATGCTTGATTCTGATTGGCCAGAGTTTGTTTTTCTCAGATAACAACCACTCAAAACTAATAACACACGGTAACCCGGATGCTGCAAATGATTTTGACAGGTACAGTTTAATATAACAGAAAATGAAATATAAATATGTCATTTGATAACATACAGAGTTGTATAGTACTTAAGTATTTTTACTTTCTACATAAAAGTAAATTTTCAATTATTCGTATTTTATTAGTGTTTTTCTTTGGAAAACATACATTCCAAAACATACTATCATAATTTTTACTCCACTACATTTCATAATTTCAAGTTTTTGGTTTATATTTAATATTTAAGTACATTAAACATCTAGTATTTTTTTGTACTTTTACTTAAGTAAAAATTATTTTCGTACTTTTACTCAAGAAAGTAAAAGTACACAATTTTTATGTAATTAGGCATTAAATCAATTTTAATATGCAATATATAATGAATACACAGTATGATTCTATGCTTTAGAATGTAGTGAACATCTTTTAGTAAAGAAAAGTAAATCTTTTCCCAAGACAAACACTCTGATAAAGCACAGATGCTTGGAAAATGTACTAAAATACTTAAGTATTATACACCTCTGATAACATACATGACATTATATTTAACAATGGTTAAACCAAAGAGTGTTCTTGACATTTAAGCGTCTTATCCTTAAACCGAAAGTAATTGGGTTTTCCACGCGGGAGGTCTGCATTCATTATAAATGAGCAAATAAAATATTTAGAATCAATATTTAATGTTTCTTATCTTACTTATGACGTAAAGTGCTGTGTAATAGGCAGGATATTGTGTACAAGCAGCCAGTTGTTATCGTGAAAGTCCCTTCAGTGTGATGCAAGACCCTTCGCGTCGGGTCCTGATCACACGGTCAGGGCTTATTTCTGCGATAACAACCGGCTGCCTGTTTTATCCCTTACTGTACATCCATTACTTTTTGTTACACATAAGGTTCTTTGTAGTGGAAAAGATTTTAGAGAAGATAATGGTAAGCATTTTAAAGGGGACATATCGTGAAAATCTGTTTTTTTTCATGTTTTAGTGCTATAATTGGGTCCCCAGTCCTTCTATTAACATATAAATGTGAAAAATAACAACTCAGTAACTTAGTTTTGTTAAACCAGTCTCTGCAAGCATTTGAAAAAATAGCTCATTGAAATTTAGCTCCCCCTGTGATGTCAGAAGGGGATAATACCGCAGCTGGTTGTGGTGCACTTGATTTATAACTCAGAATGCGGCACACTAATGGATTTACCTCGACTATCTTGTTTTTGCAAACACAATGTGCAAAAATTGAAATTGAAATTAAAAAACGATTTATTGCACAGCCCTACCGCCCCTTAATCTGTACTATCCAATCACGGCACTGCCATTTAGTGCAGAGAATAGCTTATTTGCATTTAAAAGGACACACCCAAAACGACACACCTACAAAGTGGCAATTTTAACATGCTATAATAAATTATCTATATGGTATTTAGAGCTAAAACTTCACATACGTCCTTTGGGCACACCAATGATTTATTTTACATCTTAAAAAAGTGAAATGTCCCCTTTAAAAAATGTCCCCTTTGACTTGTAGGGCTCTATCTTACACCCAGCGCAATGCGCGACGCAAGTGTCTTTTGCTAGTTTCCACCCTGCGCAATTATCATTTTCACGTTTAGCGCCGCGTTGTTTAAATAGCAAATGCATTTGCGCCCCCTTTTGCGCCCATGGGCGTTCTGGTCTGAAAACGAGGTGTGTTCAGGTGCATTGATGGCGCGTTGCTATTTTGAGGCAACTAAAATAGACTACGCCTTTGACCAACAAAAACCTGGTCTAAAGTCAATGCTGCAATATGTTTTTTATTTTTTTTTATTTAAAGAGTGCATTAGTAATATGCGCCTAAACGGGACGACAACGCGGGTTTGCTTATCACATACATGAATGCGCAGCAGCACAAAAATGCTTTTAAATATGAAAGATTAAAGGATTGAATGTAAAAGATTATTATTGAGTCTCTTGGACATAAATGAGGACTTATTATGAGACGTTAGAAGACGCAAAGAGCTGCTTCACCTGTAGCCTGGTAAGTAAATAAATGCTTTACTTTAAACAAATGCATCTTTGTTTAAATGTTTTTTTTTTTAATGCTAACTCACGGATTTATTGTATATGATGACTCTGTACCTGTGGATATGGTAAGATGAGAAACATTTTTAAGTAATGCTTAAAAAAACTCTTTGCTTAAAAAAAACTGACGTTGTCCAAGTGCTGAACATTGCGAAGGGCCTTTTGTAAATTCTTCATCTCCTGTTTTGAAGTATTTTTACAATACAAACCTTTTCTTACATACTTGTAAATTATTTTTTGATGATACTGGATAGCCGTACATATAAAGCAATTAAAAGCCTGCTTTTTTACTTCCATGACTAAAAGAAAATGGATTTTAAAGGTTTTAATGAAGAAATAACAATTTCAATACAAGTGAAAAACAACACAATTATTTAACATTATTCTTAAACTGGGGATCTTCTTCCTCCGCTTAGTTTTTCAGTTTACAAAGTCCGTCATCTAAATAGGGATTAGACATAGTGCCAGCGCAACTGGCTTTTAAAGGGGATGAGAGATGAGACTTTCATTGGTTTATTGCACGTTACGCCCAAAATACTCCCATTACTCATTAAAAAAAATAGGATCAACCCTTTTCGACCATGCGCTCGGTGCACAAACCATTTTTCCCATCGTTAAATTAGCAAAAGTGGATTCGGACACGCCCCTTTAGACGTTGCGCTGTGCGCTTTAGACAATGCGCTTAGATCGTTAAAATAGGGCCCATAAAGTTACTTGGATAACTTAAACTTTTTCCTATGGCACTGTTGCTAAGAACCATGTCAAGCACCTTTATTTTTAGTATATGTTTCATCAAGGTATCAGTTCTGTCTCAGACCCTTTCTCTTAAATTTCCTCATTAAAAATGAATAAAAGGGACAAATGTTGACAGAATAGCTCAGATCACTGGATGGTCAAATCATGTTCAATTCATACTGCTTATATTGCTGACTTTGGTATCTTAGCGAATCTAAGAACAGTTTGTCGTTTTATTGAAGAGATCTCATCTGATATTCCCACAGTTTGTATTCATGCTTGCAATTCCAAGCTTCACTCTATCACTCAGGGGGTTGAAAAATGCCTAATACTGTAAAAAAAAAATCAGTAGAAATTACAATGATATTGCAGCTGGGTTGCCGGTAATTTACCGTAGATTTAAATTTATGTTATTTACTGGCAAGAGTTTGTTCAAAGTTAAATAAATTTGAAATATTAACAAGTCTTTATCTTTACAGAATAAAACTATACAATAACAGCCTCATGCAAAGCATTCTGGGAACCAGAAATCATCATCAACCTTTTTCTGTTTTTTGCTTCAGATTTTGTTTCCCAGAATGTTTTGCTTGATGCTGTTTTTTTAGTTTTACTCTGTAAAGACAAAGACTTGTAAATGTTTAATGTTCATTTAATTTTGAACAAAATATTGGCAGTAAAAAACATAAATTTAAATCTACGGTAAATTACCGGCAACCCAGCTGCAATTTCTACGGATTTTTTTTACAGTGCTGATAACTTTGTAACTTGGGATGATAACTTGATAACCTTAACGTGGTTTGAACTGTGAATCATGTTTCACATGTCAGAGAATACACCATGTCAGGGTCTACAGGAGAAAAGTGATAGCCCTTTAATGGGATTCGTCCCCCCACTTCATTTTAATGACCTCACACATGTACACACACTCTTTCACCGCATTAGACTGTAACTGACCTACAGTATCTCAGTGGGTGCCAGGTGTCTTAAACTGACACATTACTTCAACATGAACACCCTCATCAGCTTCGGCACTGCTGCCACACGGCCATATCTGTCTATATGAATAAAAAAATATTGCTTTAGGGGTTGCACTTTCAGCTTAGCTATTTAAATGTCATCTTTGTATTAAAATGTTTCTTCCTAAAGCCTCTCAGGAAAAAACAAAAGATATACAACGGGTGTACAGTAAAACGCAGACATAGTGAATGTTTCAGTGATGTCTTTGAAGAAGATTTACAAGGAAAAAAGAAAAGCATCTATCACGAGAAAGACATGACTCTTTGAGTCTTTATTGGGGTCATGCACCCAGAGGCTATATACAGTATGAAGAAGTTCAATCATTGTGAAGGAGAGACAAGGATGCTGGATTTATGGCAGCAGTGATGTTAATTCATTAGATGTGTATGTCGTCATCAAGCACTGACAGGAGTGGTTGGTTTTCCTATGATGCTAGAATTCAGTCAATCATAAACTGAGGGTAGGTGGAGCCACCATCAGAGGAAGTATTCTTATTTATTTATCTATCAAAAAACAAGTTTAATGACATTTTTTGCATTTTTATGAATACTACTGCACAAAAGAGTTAAATGCAAAAATGCACGTGTTCTGGGTAGCATTTCAGTTCACATAAACACAAATTAGACTCACAGGTGTCTCCAACCCTGTTCCTGGTGAGTTACCGTCCTGCAGACTTCAGTTCCAACCGTGTTCCAAGAGACCTGTCTGTAATTATCAAGCAACCCTAAACACCTTGATCAGCTGCTTCAGCTGTGTTTGATTAGGGTTGGAGCTCAAATCTGCAGGACGGTAGCTTACCACGAGCAGGGTTGGAGACCCACCCATACAATAAGCCCCGGTTTCACAGACAAGGCTTAAGGATAGTCCTAGACTAAAATAAATGTAAGAGCTGTCCAAACTGAAAACAACTTGCACTGACAAATCTCAAAATACATCAGTGCCCTTTGTTTTGCCTCAAAATGCAAACAAATAATGTTTTTGGTAAGGCATGTTTGGTTTTTTTTAAAACATGGTTAATTTTATTTTTGTAAGGGTAACTTTTAAGATTATTCATAGTCATATTATAGTCAAAAAAAATGTATTCATTTATTTTGTGTCCATATGGCACAAAATTCAGAATATTTCCGTGCCTTGAGCACAAATTTTCATGTCCGTTGCATAACTTTTTTTTCGTTTCTTTTCATATTATGTATTGATTTCTCATTGCTTTTTCTTTTTTTTTACCATTGTCGCTTGGGGTTAGAATCACTTTCTGTTACATTTTTAGACATCTCAACCCAAACCCCAACTCTAAACCCAGCTCCAGGCGAGAATAGTTTTAAAAGTGGAAGAAAAACATGTAGAAACCAATACAGAAAAGTACATCCTAACCCAAACCCTAAATCTAACCCCAACACCAAGCAACAATGATTTAAAAATAGTGAAAAAAAACAATGAGAAAACAATACATAAAATGACACGAAACAGAAAGCCGTGCCACGGACACAAAAAACTATATATAGAAATTTGTGCAAGTGACACGACAAAAACATTCGTGCTTAAGGCACCAAAAAAGCTACATTTAGTGCCATGGACACGAATACATTGATCAAATATTTTCGTGACTACAACACGACTTTCCGTAAAATCATGTTGGATTATTTAATCTAAATTTGTGTAAAATAAGGAGAAACCTATAATGTGCAGTCAAATTCATTTACAAAATATACACTTTTGACCCAACCATAGGTTGAAACACCCAGCATTTTCTTTTCATGTTAAATCAGCTTCATGGTAAATCATGTAAGCTTCATATTAAATCATGCTAGCTCCAGGCTAAATCATTCTAGCTTCAGGCTAAATCATGCTAGCTCCGTATTAAATCATGCTAGCTTCAGGCTAAATCTTCATAGTAAATCATGCTAGCTTCAAACTTAATCATGCTAGCTTCAAACTAAATCATGCTAGCTTCAAACTAAATCATGCTAGCTTCAAACTAAATCATGCTAGCTTCAAATCATGCTAGCTTCAAAACTAAATCATGCTAGCTTCAAACTAAATCATGTTAGCTTCAAACTAAATCATGCTAGCTTCATGCTAGCTTCAAACTAAATCATGCTAGCTTCAAACTAAATCATGCTAGCTTCAAACTAAATCATGCTAGCTTCATACTAAAACATGCTAGCTTCATACTAAAACATGCTAGCTTCATACTAAATCATGCTAGCTTCAAACTAAATCATGCTAGCTTCAAACTAAATCATGCTAGCTTCAAACTAAATCATGCTAGCTTCAAACTAAATCATGCTAGCTTCAAATCATGCTAGCTTCAAAACTAAATCATGCTAGCTTCATACGAAAATATCCCTGCTTAAAAATCCAGCTTCAAACCAGCATGGAAATTATGCTGGTCTATGCTGGTTTGATGCTGGTTTAGCTGGTGGTCACCAGCATACCAGCACCAAAACACAACATATGCTGTGTCTTGCTGGTATGACCAGCATGGGATGCTGGTGCTAATGCTGGTTTGGTACTAGTTTAGCTGGTGCTTATGCTGGTTTGGTGCTGGTTTAGCTGGTGCTAATGCTGGTGCTGATGCTGGTTTGGTGCTGGTTAAGCAAACCAGCACCAAAACACAACATATGCTGGTCTTGCTGGTATTTTTTCGGCAGGGATGCTAGCTTACTAAATTATGCTAGCTGCAAATCATTCAAGCTTCAGACTAAACTGTTCGACTTCATGCAGCGCCACAAGAATCGACAGCCGGATGACGTCAAAGTATTGCAAGAGCGAGACGAAATATGATTTCTTGAATCATTCTCGCGGTACTTTGACGTCATCCGGCTGTCATTTCTTGCGGCGCAGCACGAAGTCGAACAAGCCTTAAATCTTCATACTAAATCATGCTAGCTTCATTAACACATGCTAACTTTATATTAAATATTAAATCATATTTATATAGTAATCTATCAGGTAGGGTATTCTCAAACGGTAATGAACATAAATAAACAATATTTCTGCATTTGACTGTCTAAAAATAGAAAAATATTGTGCAGTACAGTAATGTCTTCACTGTCCGAAAAAAATGGTCAGAAATGGTCCCAAGCTGTCACTGGGGCAGTAAACCATTTAAAAAGGTCAGAAATACAGTATTTAACGTTTAGGTACAGATATGTATAAATATAGTACCATTATACCTCTGAGGTAAACTAATATGATGGTAAATTTGACAGTTTCTGACAGTGTAGTTGAGGTAAATTCAGGTAATAATAATCTGAATTGGTTTAGTCATGTAAAATTTGACAGACCATAATTGCTAATAGTTTTAGCTGTGTATGCATTTGCACAAGCATGCACTCATACTGTACAGTATTGATCTATTTTACTTCTTGTCACTCAACTTAATGCCATAATTTTACATGGTAATATACAGTCACTAGAAAGTTGATGGGACCTTCAAGAATTTAGAAGAAGTGTAATGCAAACATTACATTGTAAAAAACATACCTTGTGCAGCCTAATGATGGATGGACGGGGAATATGTGGCCATGTGGTATCCAGAATAGAGCTTACATCCTCATCCTCTGAGAGGCCATCTGAGCATGGATATGAATTGCGTGTGTGTGGGTCCAGTTCTGTGGTTTTGGGATTTGCTCCATTAGTTTTGGCCTGGATGGAGATGCAGCTGAATGAACGCTGGCTTTCAGTTCTGACTGGGGTTATTGAGCCGGGCTGGCTGAGAACGGTAAGATCTGACCCATTTTTGGAGAGTCCGGAGTCCAGGTATGGAGCAGGCTCAGGGGAGACCACCGGATCTGGGGGACCACCGAAACAATACTGCAGCGCTGAGCACGGGAGCCCGTGCATCACGCCAGAAGATAGAAGCAAGTCCTCAGGAAATTAAACGCCTATCAGATCCAGTTGGATTCATTCAAAATTCTGAATGCACTCAACCATCACAACTTGATGCTAAGCTTTCTTGCAAATCATCCAAGGACCTCCAGGTTCTGAGCTGCAAATGATGAGGCTATGCCATGTCGCCCATGGATGCATCTAAGAGACAACTTTTAAACACATTATTGTGCAAATCATCTAACAACCTTCTACACGCACTAAACTAAACATCTTTTAGTTGTTTCAGTTGTAGTTCACCTTCTGCAGAATGAATGTGAGCTTTTGGAGACTTTGCGAGCTATGGGTTTGTGAGGGTGTCCTCAGTGTCCGGTTACCTGAACAGGTACTCCCCCTGCCAAGCCATTTGGCATTGTCCTTGTGCAGCCCTGTGTGCCAAGCAGGGGTGTTGGGTTTCAGGCTCTGGTAATTGATAGGACCATTGAGCAGCTCAATTGTACTGGATTATTCAGATGAGCAAAAGAGTGAGAGGACTATCGAGAGTCATCAGAACCGCAGACTGAACTAAAACATCTGGGTAAAAGTACCCAGGGTCAGCTAGTCAGGGGTCATTAAATGTAAAAAAAAAGTCATATGATCACAATATAAATGACCTCTGCTAAATGTACAAAATATGGTCTATGCTTGCTCTTCAGTAGGTAAGACTAAAAGGGTTGCCAGTTTTGTCACAACTAAGCTGAGCAGACAGGCTTAGTTCAAACACCAGAAATCCATGTGGGGGATCAGACCAGCATCCAAAACACAACATAAGTTCACATGCACAAAATAAGAAAATTGAGCTACTATGTATCCATTCATTTTAAGTCTATATATCACATGCATTAGCTAAAAATAGACTGGTCTGAAAGAATTCTCATCATCTATATTTGACAAAGGAAATATTAGCACATGCTCATCACAAGAGCTGGACAAATTCAACAATGCACGCTGATAAAACATTGATGAAGCATTATTGTTGGAGAATGTAAACAGGACTGCAGTTTCCACTTCACCCCGAGTGTGCTGAAGTACACCATATGTTCACCGGAGCAACACAAGTTCAGTGTGTGTGTGAATTGTGATGTCAGGTTTCTATGAGATAAAAATACTTACATATTTACAATTGTGTAACAGATAGCTTGCAGATTACAGACTTGTTAAAAAGAACATCAGATTGACATTTTAATGCATTTGGCAGGCACTTTTCCCCAAAGTGACGGTGTATTACTAAATATACCCATTTTCTTCAGTATGTCATTCATGGGAACCGAGCCCCTGACCTTTTTGCTGCTAATGCAATGCTCTACAAAACAGAAGACTACATTATTTAATCTAGTTAAAAAATCTTAGAAAATTTAGTTTTTAGTTGTAGCCTACATGGAAGACATCTTTTAATTCTAATTTAATGTAAAGTCAACAATGTATACTAATTTGGCCTTTAATACGTTTATTGAGTTTATTAAGGGCTTGATGAAAAAGAATTTAGCGCCATCTGCTGCTCTTTACCCGTAAATACAAGTAAGTAGAAATAAATTGTTTTATCGCGTTATAACGTTTTGTTTGTAGTTTGTTGTACAGCTAACTGGATTAAAAAACACATCGATATTGCATAAAATACAAGAAAAAAAAGATTTTTTTTTTCTTTTGTTTGCCAGCAACAACTGTAAACAGACGAATCTTATGACATAAGGATGGGTGCCATGTTAAAAGGCTACAAAGCTTTAATCCTTATACAAATAAATTACGATTTATAAATAATTTATGAGCAAAATATGTTTTCAGTTGGGTACCCATTTAGAAATGACACCATAATTTAGATGTACAGTTTTTGTCCAGATGGAGGCGCTGCACGCCAAAAAGCCTTGCTTGCAAATATCTACTTGCACTGTAAAAAAATATCTGTTGCACTTAAATTTGTAACTAATTTTCTCTTATTTGTATTATTCTTTCATGAGTTAACTTAAAAAGGAAAAGTTGAATTAGCTTTAATTAAATTATTTCAACTTTATTTTTTATAATTTGTAACAACTCGTCACTAGTCAAGAAAGTTCAAATGAATTGCAATTTCAAGTTCAACAAGGAATTTTTACAGTTCAATTCATCTCAATTTATATAACGCTTTTCACAATTCTTTAATTGTTAAAGCAGCTTTACATACAGTATACTTTTATTGAGACTGATAAAAAGTTAAAGGATTAGTCCATTTTCTTAAAAAAATCCAGATAATTTACTTATCACCATGTCATCCAAAATGTTGATGTTTTTCTTTGTTCAGTTGAGAAGAAATTATGTTATTAAGGGAAAACATTCCAGGATTTTTCTTTAATGGACCCCAACACTTAACAGTTTTAATGCAGTTTAAAATTGCAGTTTCAAAGTACTCTAAATGATCTCAAACGAGGCATAAGGGTCTTATCTAGAGAAATGATTGTCATTGTTGACAAGAAAAAAAAAAAATGCACTTTTAAACCACAACTTCTCTTCTATCTCCCGTCCTGTGATGCGCCGGCACGACCTCACGTAATTGCGTAATGACGTGGAAAAGTCACATGTTACATATATGAAATGCATATTTGCGGACCATTTTAAACAATAAACTGACACAAAGACATTAATTAGTATCATTCGGCAAAAAACAATCTCGGGACGGTCCTCTTTCTCGACACTTGTAAACACTGGGGCGTAGTTTTGCATACATCATCCGTGACCTCTTGACGTGATGACGTATTGCGCGAGGTCGCGCTGGCGCATCACAGGACTGGAGATAGACGAGAAGTTGTGGTTTAAAAGTGCATTTTTTTTTTCTTGTCAACAATGACAATCATTTCTCTAGATAAGACCCTTATGCCACGTTTGGGATCATTTAGAGTCGTTTGAAACTGCAATTTTAAACTGCATTAAAACTGTTAAGTGTTGGGGTCCATTAAAGTCCATTAAAATGAGAAAAATCCTGGAATGTTTTCCTTTAAAAAACATAATTTCTTCTTGACTGAACAAAGAAAGACATCAACATTTTGGATGACATGGTGGTGAGTAAATTATCTGGATTTTTTTTAAGAAAATGGGCTAACCCTTTAAGCCTGACTGCACTGTAAGTCAATTTGTATAGGAATGTCTGCCAAATATGTAAGGAATAATTGACGATTGAATTATTCGAAAATAATGCACACCCAATGTGGTAATCGTGTTGTTACACCGCGGGTGTGCATTATTTTCAATTATACCACGGTGATGTTGAATGCTTTATTCTGGTTGGTTGAGAAATGTTCCATGAGTGTTGATAATTTTTTTGTAAAACAAACACCTGACCTGTCAAAATGTCTGTGGTAGGTGTGGTATAACCAGAATAATTGACTCGATTTGAGTAGCGCCACTTGAGGGGTGCATTATTTTCGAATAATTCAACGGCCCATCGTCAATTATTTCTTACATAATTCAAAGGACCATAGTCAATTAATCTACTTATAACTAGGCATTCCTCTGGTGGTTATTGTAGGACATTTTAAAAGGTTAGGTGTGTGTTTTACAGAAAAATAATCAATACCCATGAAACATTTCTCAAACAATCAGAATAAAGCATTTAACAGCCCCATGGTATAAATCAATTTAAATGTATTTCGATGTCTGAAATGCATTTTGTGAATAAACAATTTAGTTGCAGCAACTGTGGTTCAGAGGGTTGCTAAGATTAGTAGATGCAAGTTAAGTAAGGAATAATTGACGACAAGCCATTGAATTATAAGAAAATAATGCACACACAAGGTGGTAATGATCCGTTACACCGCGGGTGTGCATTATTTTTTTAAATAATTCAAAGGACCAGAGTCAATTATTCCTCTTATACCTCGGTTACCACAAACATTGCTCTGGGGCCTATTTTTATGACATTTGACAAGTTAGATGTGCGGTTATCAAAAAATAATACATACCCACGGAACATTTCTCAACCAATCAGAAATCCGCATTCAACAGACTCGTGGTATAAAGTCTGATAAGCAACAACAATAAAGC
This sequence comes from Paramisgurnus dabryanus, assembly GCF_030506205.2. Classification (NCBI taxonomy): domain Eukaryota; kingdom Metazoa; phylum Chordata; class Actinopteri; order Cypriniformes; family Cobitidae; genus Paramisgurnus; species Paramisgurnus dabryanus. The sequence goes on along the minus strand of NC_133345.1, from coordinate 29,118,849 downwards.
ATATGGTAATACCTTTTATTTTTTAACTTAAATAAAGATTCAGTAGAATTTTAACTACAGGTTTAGAAAGTCCCAACCAGATGTTAACTTAACAACAAAACAAAAAGCCAAAAACCGTATTACAATGTTACAAGGCCAGATCATGTGACAAAATAACAAAATTGTCCGTTATCTCAGAGCAAAGATGATGCTCCTTGTTTCACCAGCACACAATGAGTTTCAGCACAAAGGCAAGAATACATCCGAGCATGAAATACCGTACTGACAACAGAAGAATCAGTGTTGTGAACTTTTCACAGGACGAATCTAATACTAGTTACAGTAACCATTTGTGTAATGCTCTTCTACAAGCATGACGTCATAGAAGAACATACTGTAGTGTACTAACAGTTGATCAACAGCAGTTTAATAAGCAATACTATTATCCCGTAATACTACAGATGCATTAATACAAGTTATTGCAATGAACACTGCATGGTCACAGAACAGTGAGGGAAAGGATCCACAGATAAAATTAACTAAAACCTTAAAAAATTACCTTAATCTATGTAATAAATTCTAAACAGTACCAGTATATAAGAAAAGACTTCATTCTTGTATAATGAAGTATTGTCTTCAAATACCATTTAAACAGTAGTAATACTGAAAGGAGAATAAACTGTGGGTGTATTTCATCACCTAATTTTTTTCTAATTACCGAATTAAATGTTGTAGATTACCGCAGATCAATCATTTTTGACTCGTTTCTCAATTTGTAAAATGTGTAACTTTTTTTTTTTTTACAAAAGTGTTATTAAGCGGTTTTGGTTATGCTATTAAACCCTAAATCCTGCTAGATCTTTTTGGGTCTTGTAAACATTATTGCCCCACATACTTTTTAAAATTCTCCCATATTTGCATCTGCTTAATACATGAATATAAATGTACTGATGCATAATCATGCTGCAATTGGGGATGTACCTGTAACTGCACATACAAGGTTATAACATTTATCTTAATGCAATGCCTTGCCCCATAGACTTGATTTTTGTTTGCTTTTACAAACTGTGGGATGAGTTGAGTTGTATTCTGGACTCCATTATTTCCATGTAAAGACCAATGTATACCAATGCATTTGTACTGCAAAGACCAAAGGTACTTGTTAAAGTCTTGTTAAAGTAAAACACCACCGTTTTTCAATATTTTACTATGTTCTTACATCAACTTAGCCGAATTAATACATACCTATCTTTATTCAAAGCGTGCACTTAATCTTTGTACAGAAAATCGTGAATGTGTTAGCATTTAGCTTAGCCCCATTCATTCCTTAGGATCCAAACAGGGATGAATTTAGAAGCCACAAAAACACCTTTATGTTTTCCCTATTTAAAGACTTTAACATGAGTAGTTACACCAGTACGATTTTTTAAGCGGATAACTATATTTTATGGTGGAAGAATGTTACTGCGCGCCTAGGTCGAGCTATTCCGCCATACAATATAGTTCACCACGTTTTATTTTGTGCCACTATACTTACTTGTGTAACTACTCATGTAACAGTCTTTAAATAGGAAAAACATGGAAGTGTTTGGTGGCTTCTAAATTCATCCTTGTTTGGATCCTAAGGAATGAATGGGGCTAGGCTAAACGCTAACACATTCACAACTCGCTGTACAAAAATTAAGTGTACGCATTGAAAAAAGATAGGGATGTATTAATTCGTCTATATTGAGGTAAGAACATAGTAAAATATTGAAAAACGGTGGTGTGTTCCTTTAATACGGAAACTAATAATGGAAAAAGGAGGAAGTGTGTCAGTACTTCAAATACTATTAATGCACAATTAAAATAATACTATATAGAGCCCAATACTGAATTGTGAAGGCAACATGGCCATAAAACTGATATTGAGCACCAAAACAGGACAGGCAAATTGTGTATGATGCGGAAATGATGTAGATAAAATAATATAAGACGCAAAAGAAAAAATTTGGTATTAAATATATCCTTTCGCAGATCTCAGAAAGTATCAAAGAACAGTAAATTTTTTCAGTGATGAGAATCTACAAGAGGCAGTGCAAAAGTATAAAATTATTTAAAAGGCAGTGTATACACAGCAAAGAAACCACACAATGTGAAAATAAAAACGCACACACACACATCTCTAAAAGAAAAATAACAACGGCCAGATTCTGGCTTCAGCAACCCTGGTCCGTGTAAAGACAACTTTTGTGTTTTTGTTCTTAGGTAGCAGTGTCATCATACTGTATATAAGGTAAACAACAGTAATTTCACTGTATCAACACACTGCTTATATTATAAACAACTATACTGTGGGAAAACTACCTGTTATACTTCTGCATCGAATCTGCACCAGGCTGTTTGAATTTACAGCTTTGCATTGACGTGTTATTCAGCAGGTGCACCAATAAAACTGTAACATATGCTTTCTAAAAATATATGCCTGTCTCAATATTGATGCATCATATTATTAAAACTAGCAGTGTCATGACAAAATCCACTCCAACAAAGTAGTCCAATCACAACTGGTGTGTTTCGTGTGGATGTGACACATAATTTCAATTTCATAGAGATGCATGTCAGGCTATGGCATCAGCTACGCAGCTGTTGTCATAGCTACACAGATTCAATGTGGAAGTTTAAATGGGCCTTGAAGGCAACATGTCTACTCTTTCCGTCCTACCGCTCTCTGCCACAGGGTGGCAGCAGCAGCTACAGAACATACAAGTCATCATCTCAAAAAAGCCACTTCCATGGGAAGTACAGTGCAGTCTAGTGCAGTTTTTGGGTGGAGAGTCTGATTGAGCTCATGGGTCTCAGCTGTGGTAACTTGGTACTGCTGCCTGTTTCTGGGAGAGGCGCATGAGTTCCTCTCGAATGGCTTTGATGAGTGAGGCGGAGGAGTGGTTGGGAGGGGAAGGCTCTTGAGGGGGAGCCGAGGGAGGGTAGCCCAGGCCGATAGAGTCCAGGTGGGTCGGAGCGGCAGATGGCTCCTTCAGGCCATTCCTGGAGGTCTGAAACACAGAGATTGAGGTAAAGTCAAGAACCTAAACCTTGAAATGATGAAATATAAAAAAGAAACAAAAGATAAAAGGAAGATATGTAACGTAGGCAGGAATAAAGATATTTGTGCTTTGCTTGCTGGACCTTACAACTAAAAGTAAAATGTAAGTCTACTGCATGAATGAATGTAAATGTCTTGTGAACAGACAACAAATGAACAAAAAATTATATACATGATATTTCCCCTTTAAATTCAAATAAAAGAACATTACAGAATACTTACAGGGTCTCTGTTGTTAGAGAATTTGTTTTCGTCCTCGTGATACGGGCTCCAGTTTAAGACACCAGGCTGTCGATTCTCATTCACACGACCCGCCAGACCAGCATGAGTCAAATGGTGCAGCTGACCACCTGAACACACGCAAACACTGAATTTAAGTTTTGCGGTGTAAAATATATATTTTTTATATTTTCTGTTGGAGGACTTAATAGGCAATTCCATTACAATTAGATGGTTTCTAATGTCTAATAGTAATTAAAATTGTAGGAGTTTATGGGGCGCATCCCACTTCAGGGTCTGGATCCTTTTAAGGACGCAGACTTTTAAGGGGAGGCTTTGTCTTTAAAGTCTGCAGCCTTTGAAGTCCACAAAGCAAATTGAAATGAGACGATCTAGCCTACGGAGAGGGTTACGTCACTTGCCGTTCCCGCCCTCCGCACCTGTCCACGGGACACCACAGCAGAGACGGTTCAGACTATTATAAATAAATTTGGAGCCCGATTTTTTATTTTAGAGAATATGATGCATTGATGCAGAAACTATTCAACATTATATCAAATTTAACAACCACAAAACAAATATACAAAGTAAATGCATCACACTATTGCAGCAATAAAATTTATTTGCATCATTTAAATGTCATTTATAATACTGAAACAGTCACAAGGAGCTTAAATGTGCTAAATATACGCGTCAACGACGTGACGTGAATTATTTTGTGTCTGTATGGATAAATTAAATGTAATAGGGTTACAATTTCAAAACAAATTTGCAGATTACTTGCATACATTCTCTTTTTTAAGTTTAAAATTTGTGGTTTTATTTCATTGTGAAAGAATATTTGTGGGATAATTGCAAAAATGTCAATGTGGTGTAACTGGTCTGTGTCAATTGGTGTAACTAGTATTTTTTTTAAATTAAAATATAAACATATTCATATAAAAGTGAAAAAAAATATTATTATCTAGTTTGGTGTAATATGATTTTTTACATACATTTTTAGATACTTTTCAAAGATTATTTAGAAAACAAAGTTGTTTTGAGCATATGTCAGGACAAATATTACAAAAACGCATTAAAATTTACATTTAGAAATAACTAATACAATTATATATATAATTTTAATAGTTAATTATATATATATATAACTATATATATATATATATATATATATATATATATATATATATATATATATATAACTATATATATATATATATATATATATATATATATATATATATATATATATATATATATATTTCTAAATGTAAATGTTATATATATATTTATATAATATAATATTTATATTATTAAAATTTAGAAATAACTTTATCTTTATAACTATATATATATTTCTAAATGTAAATTTTATACATATTATGTATATATATTATGATTAACATGCCATCAAGGTGGATAAAATATTTAATATTTCTTATTCTTTGGCACAATTGACGGTTACACCATTTGACATTTTCAGGTCCATTCAGTCTTAACTTTCATGAAAATGGTCCAAATGTAATTTTTTATTGCATAAAATTAACATAAATACATTAATGTTCATTAAAATAAACCTGATGCATGCTTTTAAAACACTTTTTTTAATAGAATTTCTCATCATGCCAAAGTTTTTGTCACTGACACATATACTGCTATTTAAATACAGTTATGAATGTTTATTTTATATTATATATTTAGTATAATACCCAGACGTCACAGGCGCGCACTGAATCTTGGGATTGCTGAGGCAGTGAAGGATCCATCTATGGATCTTTGGTTTAAGGGGAAACGAAGGCGGCATTTGGAGGGTGCATATGAAGGAGCCTTAGAATTGGGACAGCCTTCGTCGTGGCCCGGTAACGTAATTAGCCTTCAAAGGACGAAGCCCCTGAATTGGGATGCACCCTATATTTGCCATCTATTTCCTGTTTAAATTATGTGAGCACACACCTGTACTGCCACCAACAGGCCGTGGCCTGGCAGAGGAGGGCAGCTCATCTGTGTGGACCCCTCGGCCAGAGTACAGCGATTCAGACTGGAGCTGTTCAACAGGCAAACCATCGCCTGTTGGGATGTAGCCTGAACCCACCAAACCTTGCCTGTAAAAACACAAGATATATCACAAACCAGCTTCCACACTACACCCTTACTTACTTCAGACATGCTACAATACAATAATGAAATACATAGTGTATAACAGATGACAAAGTGACACAAACATACAGGATACAATAAGAAAGATGGACACGGATGCCAGATGGTAAATATCATAGATATGTATAAAGGCTAGATGGCTTACCGCTGAGTCCCTAATGGCATCACCTGGCGGCCATCTTAGGACAGGACGCTCGCTCACTCGTAGCATTGAGTTTAATGGTGAAGGTACTTTTAAATGACCATAACTTGCTCAATTTTCTACCGATTTTCAAACGGTTTGGTTTTTTACAAACGTTATTAACGTGGCTATAATACTGGATGCTTTGACATGTTTCATGATTTTTTTATATATTTTTAGTATAGGTATGCAGTGTCATAGTTACATCTTTGACGTTTATAATAAACCAAACCGTTTGAAAATCGGTAAAAAATTAAGCAAGTTATGGTCATTTAAAAGTACCTGCATCATTAAAACTCAATGCTAGGAGTGAGCGAGCGCCCTGTCCTAAGATGGCCGCCAAAATGCAGACGTTCCACTCAATTGGCCAGCAGGGCGGGCGAGCCATCTAGCCTTTATACATATCTATGGTAAATATGACCTCTCACCTATGCAGTAAACCCTGTACCGTGGAAGGAGGCAGACCTAATTCAGCATATCTCTGAAAGGCAAATAAACAAGCAATGAACTTAAATCTGAATTTAATACACACATTAGCATCTGTTGGTGTAACCACAACTGGAACATTTCTTTGTACCAGGCTAAACAAACCCTGTGACCCAAAAAAAGAGTCAAGCTTTTAAATAGCTCAACTAGAAATACCATTTTAAAGACAGAGGACCATTTCTAGCTCCATCAAAGTAATAAAAATCAGTCCTGCCTCTTAGATTAATATTTGTCATGCTACTGAAGCTGCCCAGAGGCTGCTTTTACAAATATAAAGATATTTGTCAGTTCTCATGTAGCCTCAGTTAGCCCTTGCAATCCCCCTTTAGCCCTTCTATTAAAAACCTAAGCGTTGACAGATGACTCTATTCAGTTTATTTCCCATTTTGGAAAACCCCATATGCTCGGACCTTTGATGTGAATCTAGTTCATTCAGGTTGTGTCAATTGCTGTGGTATAGTTTGACCACCCATCAAAAGAGCTTGTCATGAAATCAAACTATTAAGGGACTGAATGAGTCGAAATGCGCACGGTCTAATTTTGAGCTACAGGCAAAAGAAGTGAAAGATTGGAGGTTTTAATAAAAATACGTTAAGCCCAATCTAGCAATCCCTAAACTCCATTTAATAATTAATCATCTAAAATAATCATAATTTGTACAGTTTCTGAGAGGTGTAACTTCCTAAATATTTCATAATACAAAGGATGTTCATGTAGTTATAAGTAATCATCTCCCAATTTTTTCATGAGGCCTGAGTTGTCTCAATATACAGCACTTTGTTAAAGCTTCCATTATATGATCCGTTCTTACCCCTGTGTAGGGATTAAGGGGTGGGTATCCCGAACCCCAGGGCCGTGGACCACGAGATGGTGGGCTGGTAGGAGATGGGGTTGTTGGGTTGAATCCGACCCCAGGCAGGGTGATGCCAGCTGTGCATCCCTGAGATGAAGGAGACACAAGGGCGAAGGCGTCGTCCAGTAGAGAGTGCATTTGCTGACGGGCATCTTCTATTGATGGCTGAGGGGGCAGGTAGGGAGGAGGGGGAGGAGGATGGCCCGGAGGGGGAGATATTGGACTATGGAAAACATCATCCGTCGGGGACGGGCTCTGAAGCTCGGGGCCCTGGTCTGGGTCAGACTGCAAAAAAAACATTACTGTTAAGATTTTGCATAGTAGTTGGTTAAATGTACAACGATATTTACATAAGGTCAATGGCATCAGATTTAATCATTTTGTAATAAAGTAAATAATTATTGCAGGTGTTTTTTCAACCATAATTAATTTATTCCACAATTGTATGGTTGATCAGAATTTAGAGGTACCGGTAATCTGTAAAAAAATTTAGCAGGTCACCACAATGCCACTTTTTTAGGAGTGCACCTTTAAAAATATTTAGATCCAACTCAACATTATTAAATACAGGTGTTGCACACTGACCACATATGCTATGTTATTGACTCCCGGATATTTTCTGTATGTCCCATCACTGTCTGTAGTTATGAGTCTGTCCCGGTCAGCATCTGTCACATCACCATTCAAGTCTTTCTTCTGTTTAGGCGAACGCTTCCCTCTGTTGCTAAAAATAAAACAGACATATTTTAAGATACTGTTGTAGAAGGCCAAAAAAACTGACTAATAGATAATTTTGTACCTTTTCTTGGGCTCTGTGTAGAGAGAAGGCATGTGAATATCTGGATCCAGGATCTTTTCAATCTGCATTTGGGCCTTCTGGTAAATTCGGTCCTGCTCTTTGGTATCACCAAGCCCATCGATGAGATCATCCATTGCTGGGAAGTCATAATGGCCCTTCCTTTTGGCTCTAAGCCGGATTTTATTACGATGGTGCTCGATCTCAGACTTGTGCCTCAAAGCCACCTGGATCTATTCAAGATAATCATACCGTCACGACTTTTCAGCCATTTCAGATGTGTCCACTTTGATATATTTATTATTGTTGATGAGGACACCAAGCAAAAGCCTGTTGAAATGAATGCATAATATAAAAGAAATAGGCACCTCTTTTTGGAGCTTGGCATTTTCTGCTGCTCTGTCGTTGGGGGTAATGCTGGGTAAGGGCAGGACTGGCATGGGCTGCATGGCGATGAGTTGGATTTTATTAGGTGGACGCTTGGGGCCGTCAGTTGCACGAGACATTCGGTCCACATGCTCAAAGATGGAGGCTGAAGATAAAGGTTCATCCATGTTGCTCATTGGTGGAGGACCTGTACAACAACAGTTTCATAAGTATTTTAAATGTGACCCAGTCTGTGAGAACCCAGCTCAAGTCAGTTTTTGTGTAGTCAACTGTTTTCTACATAAAACATAAGAATATTGTGTGAAAATATAACCTTTGATATCTTTAATACCGACTAAGGTCAAAGTGAAATCAATGACTGTAATCAAACTTCAGTGCTCCTAATCTCATTTATAATCTTATTTATTATAAGACATGAGACTTTAAACTATATTTCACAAAAAAATGCCACTAAATTTTTCACTGCTACTACATATTTATAACGATATCATACTCTTATCTGATTCATTCTTCAAAAAAAATCAGTGTCATCCAAGATTGCATCTAACAGGAACAGGATACAATTGGAAAAGGACTTATTCTTTAGTATAGCTGCACACCAGATGGGGGCAGCGTTTGACTAATTCTATACTTGCTCATTTTAAATAAAGCTAAAAGACATAATGGGCTTTAAAGAGGACATTTCACAAGACTTTTTTAAGATGGAAAATAAATCTTTAGTGTCCCCAGAGTACGTATGTGAAGTTCTATCTCAAAATACCACATAGATTATTTATTATAGCATGGTAAAATTGCCACTTTGTAGGTGTGAGCAAAAATGTGCTGTTTTTGTGTATGTCCCTTTAAATGCAAATGAGCTAATCTTTGCACTAAATGGCAGAGTCGTGGTTGGATAGTGCAGATTAATGGGCAGTATTATTATTAAATAATCCCCCACTTACATCACAAGGGGAGCCAAATTTCAATTACCTATTCATTTATTTGCTTGCAGAAAATGGTTTACCAAAACTAAGTTACTGGGTTGATCTTTATCACATTTTCTAAGTTGATAGAAGCACTGGGGACCCAATTACAGCACTTAAACATGGAAAAAGTCAGATTTTCATGATATGTTCCCTTTAAATGATTAATAAGTAAATTAATTCATCATGGACATATTAAATAGAGCAAAACTAGTTTGCCAAGAATACCAAAGAAGACAGAATCACTCTTACCAATCCTATTCTTCCCTGTGAGTCCGTAATACGGGTGAATGAATAGAGGACAGGTGTACAGAGAGAAGAAATGCAAGAAATGTTAATTGCTCACCCATTTCTATAGTATTTTCCCCATTTACTTTCATAGTATAGTGCCCAAAACTGTCTGGCTAATTATTTATTAAAATATCTTCTTTCGTATTCAACTGAATAAACTCGTACAAGTTTAAAGGGACACTCAACTTTTTTGAAAATAGGGGGGCTGGAAAATAAGCATTAAGTTAAACATTTGATTTTTACCGTTTTGGAATTCATTCAGCCGATTTCCAGGTCTGGCGCTACCACTTTTAGCATAGCTTAGCACAATCCATAGAATCTGGTTAGACCATTAGCATCGCACTCAAAAATATCAGTTTCGATATTTTTCCTATTTAAAACTTGAATCTTCCTCAGTTACATTGTGTACTAAGACCGACAGAAAATTAAAAGTTGAGATTTTTTAGGCAGATATGGCTAGGAACTATACTCTGATTTTGGCGTAATAATCAAGGACTTTTTTGACGTAACATGGCTGCAGGAGGCGCAATGATATTACGCAGCAGCCGAAAATAGTCCCCTTAAAGGATTAGTCCATTTTCTTAAAAAAAAATCCAGATAATTTACTCACCACCATATGTCATCCAAAATATTGATGTCTTTCTTTGTTCAGTCGTGAAGAAATTATGTTTTCTGAGGAAAACATTCCAGGATTTTTTCTCATTTTAATGGACTTTAATGGACACCAACACGTAACACTTAACTCAACACTTAACAGTTTTTTTCAACGGATTTTCAAAGGATTCTAAACGATCCCAAACGAAGCAGAAGGGTCTTATCTAGCGAAACGATTGTCATTTTTGACAAGAAAAATAAAAATATACACTTTTAAACCACAACTTTTCTTCTTCCTCTGGCTGTGTGACGCGACCTCGCGTTATTGCGTAGTGATGTGGAAAGGTCACGTGTTACATATATGAAACACACATTTGCGGACCATTTTAAACAATAAACTGACACAAAGACATTAATTTGTATCATTCGACATACAACAACGTCGGAATGCTCCTCTTTCTCCACACTTGTGAACACTGGGGCGTAGTTTTGCATACATCATCCGTGACCTCTTGACGTGATGACATTTTGCATGAGGTCGCGCTGGCCCATCACAGGACCGGATATAGACGAGAAGTTGAGGTTTAAAAGTGCATATTTTTTACGAATCTAGTCCCTGCCTAGAAAATAGCAACTTTAAATGTTCTGTCAGTCTTAGCACGCGATGTAACTACAGAAGAGTCAAGTTTTAAATAGGAAAAATATTGAAACTCTTTGGTTATTTTCTAACGAGATGCTAATGGTCTAATCAGATTCAATGTATTATGCTAAGCTATGCTAAAAGTGGAAGCGCCAGACCCGGAGATCAGCTGAATGGATTACAAAATTGTTAAAAATTAAATGTTTAACTCTAGGCGAGCTGGAAAATGAGCATAAAAAAAAATTGGAGTGTCCCTTTAAGGGTAAGCAAATGATGACAGAATTTTCATTATTTATTTTTTGGCAAACTATCTTTTTAATACAACAGCAACGGCATTAGTAAGTAAGTAAGTAAGTAAAATTTATTTATATATACTGATACAACAGTAATATTTTGGCTAGTCACACTGTGTCCTATTTATTGTGGGAGAGCAGAAATGGGTGTTGAGAGATGGCCATTGCCATAGGCACTGTCTGACAAGAGCGGACACAGAGAGGGACAGAGAGAACGGAGAGAGAGTGAAAAAATGGAATCAGCCAAGAGTAAAGATGAGGATTAGTCACTAAAGAGACAAGATGAATGATGCCAGGCTGACTGGAGAGAAAATAGAGAGAGGGCAACAAATCTTCAGCTGAGTGATGTGGTTTTATTGCTCCCTCTCCTTTTTGCATTGCATTAGTTTATCCCTTCATGCAATTCCGGGTATCCATAAACTCATGGCATTACACATGCTACCAAACAAACTTCACGCAATAATATCATAAGATTGCATGACTATGTAATATGCGCAAGAGAGACTCTTGAGTATCTACGTAGGTTTGCAAATATTTTGATGACTTGCATTTTCATTACATAAAGTGTGCACACACATAAACAAATTATTTATTCGAACAAATACAATGGGTTAGAGATCATTAATTTCTGTGGAATTGGTGTTGTGGTTACACCACAAAGTATATCCATTTAGTCTTAAGGACATTTAGAAATTCCTTCTGTAAACCAAAACAATACTATTCATTAAGAAAATGGACGAATGAAATATTGATGAATTAAAAGTATTCATCCAATTCAGTAAGTAAAAGAAGTGCAACTTCATCAACAAAATCAATCTGAACTGACTCTAAATCAAAGCGATTTACCGTTTAATCCATTAACGGACACTTTACGAGTTTGTTTGAGATCGCTGGGAAGCCCAGCCGGTCTTGTACCATCCTCAGGAGATGCTCTCTCACTGCCTGGATCACTTCCTACGGACTCGCCTTCTGATGGAGAAATTCTGAGAAGATAATACATCTTATTAAATTCACAATACATATCATAAAAACACAATGCCTTTGCCCTATACAGTACCATGTACGTAATGCCATCAAAAATGTGCTATTAAAGACCATTTTAATTCAACATATTACTGTAAAAAGGGGAAGTAACCCCGTTTTCAAAAAAAAAACCAACAATAAGATCTGGGGCCGTATTCACAAAGAATTTTAAGGCTAAAAGTAGCTCCTAACTGGCGAATTTAGAAGCAACTCCTAAAAATAATAGGCGTGTCACTCCTAAATTTAGGACTCCTAATTTTTTTCACTAAGAGTAATTCACAAAGCATTTTAGCCCTAAAAGTAGCACCTAAGTCTGGGACAGCTTAAAAGAAGTCGAGAGGACTCCTAACTCACTAAGACCTATTCACAAAGGATCTTAAAATGTCTTAGGTGCTGATCCTCCTTAACATGGACAGTTTCACCAACTCAAAAGCATTGCACATACTTAAAAGCACACTTTAATGTAAGCATATTGTTTATGACATTTGTTTCATAATTCATTACATTCATGACAAGCAGGAAGTTTTTTAGAATTACATGAAACAATAATGATATTAAATATTTAATATTATAGGCATACCTGTTGCCATGCTAGTCTGTTTAAAGGCTGCAATCTCAACCCTCTACTGCGATTGTAATGCATATACCACCGCCTCTCGCATTCGTCCGGGGTCCGCGACATAAGCGGGAATGTTGCATTGATCTGCAACAAATCCTCTCCCCAGTGATGCGCGGGTTGATCGGAAATGAGCGGATGCATGTGGTCACCCGCGGTCACGAGTCATCCAAAAATATTTTTTATGATATTCGGGTCGCGTTCGGTCGGGTCGTTTGAAATAAAGATGGCAATTAACTATTAAACAATTACTACTTAAAAAAAATGCTGGCCAGGGAGCGGGTCGGGTACACTATTTATTTTTTATTTTTTGCGGTCCGAGTTGCGGGCGGGTTAGTTGAAAACGTTGGTCGGGTGCCAGTTGTTTTGTACATTGACCCGCGCATCACTTTCTCGCATGTCTCACGCTTAGTTTTGCTTGATATCTCAGTGCCGAATTTCCCTTTTATTACGTTTCTTTTTTCCAGCACCAACTGGGCCAGCAGCAGTAACTGATCCTGCATCCATTTGGGCTTTCTTTTGGCGAGTTCCACCATCATTTATTTATTACATTAGGCAGGCTTCTTTAATATGGGCAACATTTCCTTGCTTTAAGTAGTCTATTTAGGCTAATAGGATGTACATTAATCAAGCAAGTAATGCAAAGTCGTTTTATTATTAGGCAATTGGCGGTTTTCATTTGTATTAGGCTTGATTTAATTTAATTTAATTCACAACTTTTCTTTAATATATGCATTTTGATGGCATTACTATTATTATTTTGTATAGGACACAGACATATTTCGATATTGTAATTCCATGATTTGGTGCGTCTGTGTTAAGTTACGCATGACAGCCCTGTCATCTAACAACCAATCACCGTGGTCATTGCGAGGCAGCTCGTGCATGAGAATTGACGTCATCCGTAGCAACGAAGACTCACTCTTAGTTTAGGAGTTATCATTTTTCCTTACTAAAAGTAGGTCTGAAAGGCGTTGTGAATAACTTTTAAGAGAAAACTCCTAGCTAAAATCTTTTAGTGCGATTTAGGAGTACTCTTAGTGATAAGATAAAATGCTTTGTGAATACGGCCCCAGATTTTTAACAGCGTGTACTTTTTACATGATTCATGGATCAAATTCACAAACATAAGAAAATTCTTCATGAAGACATTATGCTAAAAGACAATATTTAGCATCTTTCGGTTTCGATGAGGCGTAAGTGTCCAGGAATAAAGTAAGGTAAGATTATCTAATCCCATTGTGCTTCTAAAGTGCTCATCTAAGGGGACCACCAAAGGTTTATGACCTGGTGAAGAACCCATTATCTATTCACTGACTTTAACTAAAATATTTTAGTCTCGAGCATGGATCTTCAACAGGGGGTCCGGGAGCCCTCGGGGGTAGTTGGTGGTATTAGTGGGGGTGCTCCAAATTTTATTTTAATTCAAAATATTATTTTGGGATATTGAAAAAATTCATTAATATGCTAATAATAAAAATAAAACTTGATTCAAATGAAGGTTCCCTTGTTAAAATGTTATTTAGTATGTTTTATGTTGACAGTATAGGGCTGTTTATACCTAAGATACATTTTGGCCGATTAGATCACAAGTGGACGAGAGACACATTCACATTTACATCTAGTATTGTAATTTGTCTCTTTTGTCCACCTTAATTTGAGGGGAGGGTTTATGGGTGAGTGAGTCCATCTGCTTTTAAGTTAAAATACGAGTGTGAGAAATTACGAATTTAAATTGACATGCACTAATATTATGTCATAGTCCACTGCTTGTGTTGTTAGTAAACATGTTGCGCAACGGTTTTTTTTTTCTCAATGTACAGTACTGTGTAAAAGTCTAAGGCCACCATCACCAGACTTGTTGTTTTAGAAGTTTTAATGTCATCCATATTTATTTTTCAATCTATTTTATTAAGATACAAACAGAAAATACAGTCAGGAAATATGTACAAAAAAATAATATTTTCAGGACTAAATGTCTTCAGGCATCGTCGGTTTTTAGTGTGACCTCTATCTTGAGCGTTTTTCAGCAGAATGAAGTAAAAATAATAATTTGTTTAAAACTAGAAATTAGGATTTAATTTTATTTAGGTTTAAGAGATCATGCATTTTCCTCTTATTGCTCAAGTGGAAGGGCCGTTTACCCTAAAATCTTGACACATCAGTTTACATTTTATACAGTTTTTAATACTACATACACATTTCCTGTATTTTTTTGGATGTATTCTATTAAAGAGACTGAGAAGCAATTATTTATGATCACTATAACATTGCAAAAACATCAAATCTAATTCTGGCATGGTGGCCTAAAACTTTTGCACAGTACTGTGTGTAAGAGCTTTCTCTGATATGAAAAGTTTGTGCAAATTTCACACTCTTGCAAAATGAAACAATAATGAAAAGAGAAAAATACTTTCAACAACTGTCCAATAAAATATGACGTTTACAATCATGTTTGTAAGCCATAGAGATAAGTCTCTTCTATTGATCAATGCTTAGTTGTATTTCTCTTAGAAAGCTTTTGATTGATCAGCAGTGGTCTCACCCTTAATAAGATTTGTGCCTTTAAATAAATAAACATGTTATTTCGATATAAGATTCAAGCAGGAATTCCCAGAAAAAAAAAAGGATCTGTTCTCCTGCCATTCAAACTGGTTTGCCGTTTGAAAGCTAATTGTTAAGTGAATTGATTCTGAATCATAAAATTTTTAGGGTACTCTCAACACTTACTGGCCCTTGCGGCGCTGGGCATTGCGTGAAGCTTTAGACGAGCCTTTGGACTTGGGTGTGGCCATATCGGTGCTCTCTGGTGGGCTTTGCTCCTTACTGGGCACAGGAAGTGACATTGGTTCTTGAATGACCATGAGATCGTCTTTACTGTGCTGGCCCAAGTGCAGCTTGGCAAAGTCAAAACCCTTCACACTGGATGTCTGCAGCTAGAGGACACGAACCAAAAAAAAATAAACATTTTGGAGACATTGAGGCAAAATTAAAACAGAGGAATGTTTGCAAAGGAAACTGTGAAGGATTTAAACTACAGTACTAAATGTTAAACGTAATGGGGCAGTTTCTCAGACAGGGTTTAGATTAAAGGGATAGTTCGGCCAAAAATGATATTAAACCCATGATTTAC
This sequence comes from Paramisgurnus dabryanus, assembly GCF_030506205.2. Classification (NCBI taxonomy): domain Eukaryota; kingdom Metazoa; phylum Chordata; class Actinopteri; order Cypriniformes; family Cobitidae; genus Paramisgurnus; species Paramisgurnus dabryanus. The sequence continues at coordinate 29,103,154 of NC_133345.1, read as the reverse complement.
TCACCCCCAAGCTGTCCGAGTTGCATATGTTCATCATTTTTCAGACAAAAACGCATTTTCTGATATTTTAGAAAATGTTTTAGATCTTTCAGTTGATTAAATGTAATGTTACGGGGTCCACGACCTTCAAGTCCAAAAAAAGTGCGTCCATCCTTTACAAAATAAATCCAAACAGCTCCAGGATGATAAACAAAGGTCTTCTGAGGGTAATCCGCGCGGTGTTGTTGTAGAAATATCCATATTTAAAACTTTATTAACGTAAACAACTACCTTCCGGTAGCGCCGCCATCTTTGTCGCGTCCGCATTCAGGATGAGAGCTTACGCAGCCTACGGAGGCTACTCTGCTGCTGCTGCTCTGTGCCCCCGCCCTCCGAATTTGTCATACGTCACTAAGAAAAGTGCGTACACTACGCTAATACTCTCTCCTGAATACAGAGGAGTCTAAGATGGCGGCGCTACCGGAAGGTATTTATTTTTGTTAATAAAGTTTTAAATATGGATATTTCTACAACAACACTGCACGGATTACCCGCAGAAGACCTTTGTTTATCATCCTGGAGCCGTTTGGATTTATTTTGTGAAGGATGGACGCACTTTTTTTGGACTTGAAGATTTAAAGGTGCAGTGTGTAATTTTTAGAAGGATCTCTTGACAGAAATTCAAAATGATATACAAAACTATATTATCAGGGGTGTATAAAGACCTTTCATAATGAACCGGTATGTGTTTATTACCTTAGAACGAGACCTTTTTATCTACATACACGAAGGGTCCCCTTACATGGAAGTCACCATTTTGAGCCACCATTTTTCTACTGAAGCCCTTAACGGACACATTTTTTTACTAAGTTGTCTCCGACGATGACATGTTTGTCTGGTGGCGGCTACCGTAGCTTCTCTATGTGTTTCAAAAGCGAGGGGTGAGCAGTGGACTAAGCCATTGGTTGCAATTTGTGACCTCACCACTAGATGCCGCTAAAATTTACACACTGCACCTTTACTCAACTGAAAGATCTAAAACATTTTCTAAAATATCCGAAAATGTTTGTCTGAAAAACGATGGACATATGCAACTCGGACAGCTTGGGGGTGAGTAAATCATGGGTTTAATATAATTTTTGGCCGAACTATCCCTTTAAGCCAGGACTAGGCCTTAGTTAAATTTTACAAAATGCCAAAAAACATAACTGGTGTGCATCTTGAGACAAAGCCATGGCACTGATATAGCACTGGCGGTTCGTGACTGCTCATCCGAGGGGCGCTAATTCAAATTAAGTGTTCGGAGTTTCATGTGTGTTGCTTGCTTTTTCAAAATATGTGTTTGTTGCGTCATGTAAACCATGTGCATCATGTGTTTTGTCAAAATAAGGGCCTGCTGCACACGCCTCAAAACAGTTTATGATAAAAGAGACGTTCACGTTCACAAAATAGAGTAACTTAACAGTTAACTCTGATTACGCAAGAGATTATGCGAGTATCTGGCAAACTCAAGCGTCTGTTTTTATCATAAACCCTTTAGACGCGTCTGCAGCAGGCACTTATTTTGACAAGACACGTGATGCACATAGGTCCACTCGACATGCCGAACACATATTTTTAAAAAAGGAACCACACACATGATGGGCTACATACATGATGTGACGAACTTCGCATCGAGCGCCTTCAAAAAAAGAAGTCACCAGCCGCCACTGTGATATAGTGAGTGCAGGCTGTTTTCAGTTAAGAGAGCTCAAACACGCATTTTAGTCTTGGACTAGACTAAAGCCCTGTCCGGGAAACTGGCCCATTAATGTTTAAACAAAAGTACTGGCTCCCCAAAGGCACAAGACAGAATCAGGTCAGACTAAGGTTTCAATTGATGCGAAAGGGAATGTAAACAAACAACATAATGCAAAATATTAATTCCTATAAATAAGTAAGGGATACAGGTATAGGCAAGCATTCACAATGGATAGTCACAGACCATTTATATATTTACATTTGACTGGATGAGCCATGTACCTTTACATTTATGCAACTGGAAAATGTAATCATCCAAAGCAACTTGCAGTGCATTACAAGGTATACATTGTATACTTTGTGGATCAAACCCACAAACGTATGTGCCGCTAACAATACTTTACCACTGAGCTACAGGAACACCAGATATGGTAAATGTGGTGTAACGGCCTGTCTGTCTAGAGCGATATGAAAGATTAAACGAACAGAACCAAGACACCACACAGTACAGCAAGCTAATGCCTGCAGGCATGAGTTTCAACAGAAGAGGTTTGTGGGTTTAATCAGAAAGAAATATTTAACCTCTCGACGCACACTAGCTCGGGGCGGAAAGACGTCAGTTTTTTTAACGCTGCTAACAATATCTATGTAGCCTACTGTCTACAAACATGAAAAATATTAACATTACTATACATCGTTTAAAAGGTCTACGGGTTTAGCATCAGTGTATGGTCTCTGTTTTGAGATACAGATGCTCTAGCATCATAAATATAGTATTTTGTTACAGAAGTCCAGATGACAACATGTAAAATATAAACGGGACTCCTTACCTTTGTGTTGATATAACGATCGTGAATCGAATACAGTCTGTTTCAGATGTGTGAATAACCCATAAAAACTCTCCAACAAAATATATCCAATGACCATTTTTGTCCACAAATGCGTATAATCCGTGAAATATAGATATATTGTCCATTGTTTACATCAGATTTCACATGAACGTCTTGTAATAGAATATAATATACAATCTGAGGACTATTTACACTGTAACACTTGTATATGAGATTACACTCGCTTTCAAAACTGCGGTCAAATAATACATAATATCCAAACAGCGCTGTCAAATATCGTGACGTCATCTGACTCGCTCGTTCCTCCAATGACTTCATGGAAAATATTGATAGACAGAACGTGTAGCCAATTAGATAACGAATCCAACGATCTTTGTGTGACATTTTATTTCCATGGTGTGGAAACGGCATTTTATACGCTTACATAAGGATAAATAATAATAAGAACGAACGAACGTGTATGCATGTAAACAAAATACTTTTATTTTGGGGCTGACTGGCACTTAGAAAAGGCACTAGTCTTACAAAAACTCTTCCAAGAACCTCATTTTTGGGCCTATTGACCTCAAACGTGAAATATAACTTCTTATAGACTTGTGGCTTTGGCATCATTGCATTCTTAAGATTTTTAGTATTAAAAAAGATGTTATGCAAAAAAAAATTGTATTACAATGTACCTCAGCCTCTCTAACTTTTTTAATTTTTATCTTAAAATAATTTGGAAAATGAGGCTCAAAGTGTCACTGGTATAAAATATTTACTTGATTTTAAACTATATTTTTTCTCAAAGTGAAACTGTGGGCAATGCAAATTTACAGTGATTTCAACTGTGGTCGGTTGCAAATCCTGAACAGATTTGACGCAGCTGGTCGCAGCTACAAGAATAGCTCAAACCAAAACGGACATAAAATGAAATCATTTGCGCTGCAAATTGTCCATTTGTATTCCACGGAAATATAACGCTTGGAACGACATACTGTAAGAATAAATGATGACAGAAGATGTTCGGGTTGACTTCTCCACTAATAAACCATTGTTTCCAGACCTAACAAACCAAAAGGTGACGGTGGGTCCGATTAAATTCAGTGTTTCATATATCGCCAGAAAACACAGAGATCCATGAAAAATGAATAAGCCCAGAGTCTTTGTTGCTCAGCAGCAAGCACAGTCGACACAACAGAGACTGATTCACTCAAATGTGCTCATCTTTTGGGAGAAGATATATTTTTTTCGTCCCCATCACATTCTCTTTCAAATGCAAATGAGGCTGTTTAGAAAAATTCTGCACATTATTCTGCACTCTTTTCTCAGTGTAACTGCAAATCGGCTGTGACCTAGATTGAGTCGTGGCTGTCCAGGCTTAGACCAAATGGCATGGAGAATATTAGAATATTGGGATTAGATATTTTTCCCGATGCAATGTATTAAAGGGAGATTATCAGATACTGGAAATACTACAAGCGCGTCTTGCTAGTAGGCGATCTAGGAAATGATTTACTATTACACACAGATCAGATATACCTTCAGTGTCCTTAAATTATGCAGTAACTGTTTCTTTACAGATTTCTTGGTTTCTTCCCTCTCTTCTTCTTCTTCTTCTTCCTCCTTTTCTTCTTCCTCATCCTCTCTGTTTTCTTTTCTCTTTATGCTTCTGGCAGAAATAACTGGTTTCTGATTAGGATGAAGGTGAGAGGAAGAGGTTGCTTGTGGCTAACTCGGCTATTGAATGGAACTGGTTCTAGATTTCCAACACTACAGACATTCATGTCAAAGATGCCCATGCATAACTACACACTGGTCCAAACACAGATGGTGTGCTACAGCAGAACTCCTCTAACTGATGGGGCAAAGAGGAAGTGGATTATTGTACTTCCCTGTGTGTGGGGGGGACTAACTGGATTACTATTACTACAGACACTTGATGACTCCTCTACCAGCTTCTACCTTCTTTTTCCTTTCCTCCTCCTCCTCATCATCATCTTTGTCTTCCTCTTCATCTTCCTCCTCCTCTTCTTCATCTTCCTCCTCCTCTTCTTCATCATTTTCATCACTACTCTCTAGAGGTTCTTTGCTCTTGGCAGAAGTCATTGACCTCTGGTTTGCTGGTGTCGATTTTTGTAATGAGGTCTTAGACTACACAAGCATGGGGGGAATAAGTGTTAAATGCATGACTGTTAGATAGAGATACAGAAGGACAGAGTATACACAGGTTTTATTTGAAGGAGCACATATAGAAAAACAGATGGAAACAGATGAAATATTTGATGAGAATGACACAATCATGGTAATAATAATTCTGATAAATTCCATAGTGTGGCACAGAGGAGTCTTATTATTGACTACACCACATTAAAGGTGACATAGAATGATTGAACGGAGTATTTATCCTTGTTCTGTGATGTGACATGTAGACAAAAACATTTTTGTTTTGGTCTGTAATGCCTTAGAAGCTTCTTAAAAACCTCTCTCAGATAGCTTTATTAGGGTGGGGGATTTTAAACAAGTGGTTTTGCACCTATTTGGCTTCCCCTACTGGCTTAACTTGCAAATCTCATTACTGATTGGCTGACTTTGCTGCCACTCAAAAAATGTAGCCAATTATTTTAAAGTGGAGGGGCAGTGAGATGCCTGTGATGTCATAAGCATCAGTTTTTCAGATTGGGCCGTTTTCTGGCTGACATTTCTAAAAGACGAATTTCTATGAGACTGAGATGTTTAGCATGTCTAGCACTTTTTGTATGTTTGTGAATGTGGGTAGACTACCATTATTCAACAAAGACAAGGTAAAAATGATTTTTTATTCTCTGTCCCCTTTAAGCATATATTGACAAATATGGCAGATGCTTATGGGAATCGAACCCACTGCCAAAACCCATTGCTCGACCAATTGCCCCCTGTCTGTCTTCATTCGAACAAACAGGAAGTCCATACTAAAAATCACAAGAAAAAAGTGTCAAGTGAGAAGCAAGATACCGTATTTAACTATTGCAAATTGATTAAGAGAATAAGAGATCCCTATTAAAAGATTAAGAAGGGTGATGTTAAATTTGGGGCAGTTCTTGTGGTAGGTCTGAAGTGTTGTTAAATCAAGACGCTAAAACGGTGAGGATCAGCGAGGGTTGTTCTGAGTATGAACATCACTTCTGTGTGTTAACCAAACAGCCAGCTGAGCAGAGTGTAAAACTTCATTACTGTGCCTGTGCATGAAACATCCAAATACAGAAAACTGACCCTGCTCTTTTAATGATCTGATTCACAATGATCTGATTCACAAAGCACAAGTCGCTAGTCCATTTACAGCTATACATTAGTAAGACAGAAGGTGCTGACCGAATGAATCAATTTATTTTTGTTAAAGTGTCCCTATGATGGATTAAAAAAAAATTCCTTTCATGCAGTGTGTAATGTAGGTGTGAGTCACTTAAATGAATCGTTTAGAGTCTCAGGCATGTGACTGGCCTAGAACAAAAAAAGGAAGGATGTGTTTGTGGGCTTCTTAAAACGTGCGTCTCCATGTGTACCCTTTTGAGTTTTTGTCCATGAGTGTGTGTGCGGGTTTATGCGCACAGGAAACGGCTCACTTTGCATCTTTGTCGCTCAAACAGTCTAAAATCGCATAATGTTAAAGTGATAGTTCACCCAAAAATGAAAATAATGTAATTATTGACTCACCCTCCTGTCGTTTCAAACTCGTAAGACTTCTGTTTATCTTCGGAACACAGTTTAAGTTTAAGTCCGAGAGCTTAGTGACCCTTCACTGAAAATCTACGTATGGTATACTGTCCATGTCCAGAAAGGTAATAAAAACATCATAAACGTAGTCCATGTGACATCAGTGGGTCAGTTAGAATGTGTTAAAGCATCCAAAATACATTTTGGTCAAAAAAAAAGACTTTATTCAGCATTGTCTTCTCTTCCGTGTCTGTTGTGAAGCGCATGCGCAAGACTAAAGTCACGTGACGTAGATGACGTGTTATTGTCATGTTTTTTTTTCAAACTTACAGCGTGCGTCTCCCTCAGACTGTAAACGATCCCCAGTTGCACAAAAAAGCTGGGGCGCACCAGATAACACGTCAGCTGCTTCGTATGTCATCCGCGTCACTGCAGTCACGTGACTTAAGTCTTACGCATGCGCTTCACAACAGAAGAGAAGACAATGCTGAATAAAGTCATAATTTTTGTTATTTTTGGACCAAAATATATTTTCGATGTTGTCTCTTCTGACTGGGTAGACAAGCCGTCAACCTGTCACCATTAACCAATTTGTATGAACAGTATTTCATGCAATATTTTGCAGTTTTAACATGTTTACATTTAATTTACAGCAGGCTATTAGATCAATGTTGTTTTAATTGATATCATTGACGTCTCAGAATTCTACAGTGATAAGGTTTACAGCATTTTGTGTCTTATACTCGACTGATGACTTTACACCTCGAATGTAGTCGCTTTGCACGTCCTCAACAAGCTTGTGTATGATGAAGAACGCAGAAAAGGCAAAGCATACTCTTTATTATTTCTCGAATCACTCTCGTGGTACTTGTCACCTGCGTGCTGATTCTTGCGGCGCCGCATGAAGTCAAACAAACCTAATGTCAGTGATACATATAAGATGACGGTGAAGTGCACATCTACAAACAGCGCGCCTATACAAACAAAATGCGCATACCCCTCTCCCTCGCAAAAATAAAACTTAACGGAGTTACATGATTTAGACAAGTCTTCCCATCGAGGGCATAAAATACGGAAATCCGTATTTAAACGGAAAAAACACATCCCAGGGGTCTCGTTTATAAAACTGTGCATAGGATCCTTACTTAAAGTCTACATACGCACAAAAGCCAAAAATATTAAGACTTGTTCCCTTTTTAAATCACAGATCAGCTGCAAGTGTGCATACATGAATCATCCTCAGATCCCACCTTTCAAGCCAATTCTCACGTCAAGTTTTTATTATAGATCACAACCTTTGTATGGGAAGTGGCGGAAAACGATGCTGAAAAAGGTGTGTATGCACACTTTATAAATGAGACCCCTGGAGTCTGAATCCTATTTCCGTGAAGTTCCTACCTCACGACTTGGAATTATTGCAAATTATTTGTTGTCAGTGAAATAATTTTCATATTTTGGCAAACTATTTCTTTTCAAATCTAATCACCAGGTTTGCTTGAGGGGTAGGTAAAACGGATCGAAAAAAAAAATCATTCTCTTTGTTATGAAAACACTAATATAGCAAACCACATCTGTGCGTCATTGTATAAATAGCTGGAGTAGCCATCTTAAAATCCCTCTCCTCGTTAAACCATATTAAGGCATAATAATTATTTTTATATATGTATAACACACACACAGCTGGCTAGTATCCTGCAACAGTCATTTTCATCCCTCCAGTGAGATGAGATAAGCAGCTCAGACACACAGGAGCCCATCGACTGATTAGCAATATCACCGAAACGGCAGACATGCAGGACACACGATGAAACACAAAAACAAAACCACATGACCTTACACTGACCCTTTCGCCAGTTCCCTGAAGAATTGAAATATCCCAGAATGCATTTCACTACGTATGAATCATTGTACAGTTCTCCCTCTTACCTTCTGTCTCTGTTGGACTGTGCTCATGGTGTCCGGCTGGAATTCCAGTTTATCGGTGCGGCAGAGTTTCCAGTACAGGATACTTATAATAATGATCACCACCACCACGGGAACCACCACCCCCACAATAATCCATGTGTTGGTTTTCTCTGTATCCGAGGGAGGTGAGGCCTGTTTTTCCACAGCTGAAAAAAGAGTTATGAAAGTCATTGACTTAGGACAGTATATGTGACACTGTGACGTGCAAGCTAAAGCCTTTTTAAGAGCATCATAGCTTGATTTCAATCTTTAACATAACCTTACTCATTTTTAATGCTTAAATGCTTGCTGCAATATATTTTGGGCCACGATGCATCCATAATAAATAACCAACAAGAACAAAATAATTTAAATGATCACTTTAGGGCTGCAACAACGAATCGATTAAATCGATAAAAATCGATTACTAAAAGTGTTGGCAACGAATTTCATAATCGATTCGTTGTGTCGTGTGACGCAGAGACGTTTAATAAAAAAAAGGAAAAACTTCAGTTAAGCGCAGAGCGGAGTGAACACACTCGCACTGCGTTGCAAACCGCCTAATTCCATACTATATAGTAGGCAAAGAGTACGAGAAGTAGTGCTTTTCGCCTACTATATAGTATGGAAGTATGTGGTTTGGGATGGAGCGTCAGTCTCTCTCGCGCACTGTTGCTTGCAGAGTTCGGTGCCATAGACAGGGAGAAATGACAGGGCGGCGGAGAAAAGATAAAAAAACAGCAAAGGTAGAGGAAAACCACATGTCAGTGTTTTACTCCTCCCAAACGTAAGCGCGTCACCTGGAAGTTATAGCCAGCAAAGTGGTAATCAAACAAAGACGACACGCTTATGCTTTATGGAGCGACGACAGCGAGTAAAAAAGTTTTACAAATGAGATAGCTATCCGATCAGAGAAAACACATTAAGTCAAATATAAGGTACAAAGCTGTCACTGGGGCAGTACCCTTTATAAAAGGTCCTAATATGTGCCATTTAGGTACAAATATGTATCTTTGAACTGCCAATATGTACTTTTGAAGTACTAATATGCACTTTTTGGGTACAAATGTGTACCTTTTTGAAAGGGTACTGTCCAGTGACAACTTTTGTACCTTTATTTCTGAGAGGCTTCTTGATGGGAAATGCATCATAAAAAAGTCTATATATTTGGCAGATGTAAAGCATACATGTGTTTTTTTTGTGTTAGTCCATTTTTATTTTATTTTATTATTATTGTAACAGCTCAGGTGTGTTCAAGGAGCAACATGTTTGTGCTAAAGATTTTAGTTCTGTTTTGGATAAGGGGTTGTAAATTAATGCTTTCCTTGTTTTTTGTTTTTATCCGATTCATCGATTAATCGAACAAATAATCGACAGATTAATCGATTATTAAAATAATCGTTAGTTGCAGCCCTAGATCACTTCCATCATTGTTCCTACATTTTTTTCTCTATTGATGATTACTGTTACATTGTTTTTCTCCCTTTGTACACTGAATTCATTGTACTGAATGAATTAAAGTTGTGAATGCTCACGCTGTGCTAATATTCCCTGGATGCGGTATTCCATGACGATAGCTGCATGCTGTATGTCAAGACTGTTGAGCATGTTTGCAGTGGTTGCTGCAGGAAGCCTTTGTCCGTTATCTCCTTCCACAAAGTAAATAATCTCAAGAGGGTTGTCAGGACCCACCAGACGAGTGGTCTGGACAATCTGAACAAAGAAACAAAAAAATTAACAAAAAAAGTTATTTTTCCTTTCAATTAAATTAATTTATACAGTGCCAAACAAAACCATTACTGAGCAAGTGAGGGGTAACACAACACTTAAAATATTTGGTGGAAATAGCAAACATACTTAAAAGCAACTTAACAATTAAAACATACTAAGATTGTACTCAAGTCCCTATGAAATAAAAACTATAAACTTTAAAGAGCACCTATTTTATTGCTAAAAACAAAGTTGTTTCGTGTATTTGGTATAATACAATGTGTTTGCGTGGTTTATGGTTAAATAAACACATTATTTTCCACATACTGTACATTTTTGTAGCTCCAGATTTCACTCTCTTCCTGAAACACAAAGATTTGAAAAGCGCTGTGTCCCTGATTGGCCAGCTAATCTCTAGGATGTGATTGGTCTGAATACCTCCGACGTCAGCAGGAAATGTGACGCTCCTTACCATGTTTGAAAGATTCCCTCACAATGCAATGCTAACAGGAGTTAACTTCCAGGCTGAGTCCGAAGCGGAAAAAAATATGATAATGTCGGTCTTGTCTACATCACCAATCCCAGGAAGTAAACCGTTGCCTACAATCCGTGTGTTTTTTGTAGTCCAAGAAAAAAGATTACCCTTGGAGACGATAACTCGCATCATCGTTACCTTTGGGGTTTGTACCTTTTGCATACAGTTAATACACACTTACATACCAAGGCGACAAAGGAAACAAAAGAAATTTACCATTGGTGCTCTTTAATGCATTCTTTCTCTAGCTTGATGGCTTAGGCGGAGCATCTATTAACCCCGCCCCTCCAACTGTCTGTCTGTTGTATGTCCAATCAATTCACAATGGAAAACACAAGCCACACCGACTATTATCCTGTGTGATATTCCGCTAGTACATTTGGAAATATGTCACAATACAATTAAGTCGATTGTGGCTTCCTGTTTACAGGTACTGTACACTTTGTGAATGAGGTTTTATAGAAACAACTTAACCAAAAAATTCTGATATTAGGGAATGAGAGAAGCTCTAGGAGCAGGCTGCATGTGTTTCTAGTCTACAAGGTTATTGGGGTGGAAAAACAGCGTGGCGTTGTGTGGGCTCACCTAAACCTGACCTACATTAAGTGCCTTGTGTGGTGAACCCTCAGAGACATTAAAATCTCATCCTGAAGAGCCTGCTACCTCAGGGTGCTTTACTAAAACAGGATAGGGGATGGCTACCCCATATCACAAATAGACATTTTCTAATTATCTGTAAGCTGTTCAAACTGGTTGCTGTTTGGTTGCGTGTTATGATGACTGCCTTATGATTCATTTTGAAACCAAAAAGTCAGCTAGTCTAGTAGATTAATGCCTGGTCACCCTCACTCCATGGTATCCATGTAACAGTAAAATCTTCTTTCTGAAAGAAGAACAGTAAATTAATGGTCCTCCCTTTGCTTGTGAGCTGTGTGTGTTCAATAATTTATTATTGGATATTGGAGCCGGGGGATGGCGCTCGAGTATGACAAGGGTGAAATGATTGTTTTTGAGTGTTTTCCAGGGTCAGTGATGAACAGGAGGGTGTTGCCATGGATACTCCATGTCCCTGAATGGTGATGCCCGAAGGGAAAGCAGGTGCGGGGAGGCAGCACAAAGACTTAGGCTGATAAGGACGCCGGAGAGCCATTAGACGTACGCACAGGAAAAGCTCTCATTGATCTTATTCACAAAAAGTACAAATGGAGGACCATGGCAAATCTCTTGGTCACATTACATGCATTACTTTGTTGTATTCGCTGAAGAAAGTAAAGCAAAGTAAAGTACAAAGTAAAGCAAGGTCCAAGATTTACACGAACCTGAACACTGTTGTTTCCCACACTTGTTGCTCTTCTAAAGCGACGTCCCGTTCCCAGCGCGTCACCCAACAGCAGAGCCAGTTTTCTCTCCATGGTAGCTTGGAAGACCGTGTCACTCACAGGCTGGTCAAGCACACCCAGCAACACTAATCACCAAAAAAAGAAAAACATGAAGATTGTGAGTAAACGGTAACAGATGATTCCTTTATAGGATAACTAAGCCTTTATCAGAATTTTCTAGAAGAATATTAGCAGGCCGGTACCTGTTCTAACCCACGACGAACTGAGCTGTTGGGTTGTATTCAGCACAGGATAATGAGAAGCTATACATAAAAAGCAGACAAAACATTTACATTTTAAGGTCATCAATTCCCACATCAGTCATCAGTTTTGCAAGAAAATCAAGCTTAAACCAGCTTATTTTTAGATTTATGTAATGCACAAGTGTTTGTGTTTTTAATCAAACCCAAAATGTATGCGTAGACTCACGTTCTGCGATCTGCTTTACTGGGTAGCTCAGGTAGTAGCTGTACTCAACCACACTGAGCTTGCGAAGGAGGGCGCTGACCTCTGCTCCCAGCACATACCCGCGGGCGTCACGCACCACAAAGGTGACCTCCACAGGAACCTTCTGATATTCGCGTGCAGTAAGGCTCTTTGTGATATTTAAAATCTATAAAACAATTCAGGGCTACAATTATCTGAGCCATTATAAACCCTCTGAAAAAACATTTTCAGCAGTCGTTTTTTTTTAAAATATTATTAACACATTATGGTATTATTTCATCTATGTTTTCATTTTATATCCAGGATTTTGGGTGAAAATCAAGCACATAGTCTAAAGTACAAGAAATTTATGAATATTAATAATAATATACGCCAATTTTAAGACATCAGTTTGTCTAAATGGGTCTAAAAGTCGCTAGATGTAGCAATAAAGTCGCTGAGTTGGCAACACTGCTTCAGTCAATTCCCCTTTTTTGAGCAAGTAAACCACACCCACTGATTAAAATTGAATTTGCATACAAGTTGAAAATTAAAATGAAAACGAAAAATAAAACCAATAAATAAAAGAGAACATAAAATTAAAACTGAACTTTACATTTTAATTTTGTCCCTATTATTGCTTGGGCATTGATAAAAAGCCTTTTAAAAAATGTATTTACAGATTCCTTTTCAAGCTTGCCTTTTTATTTTAATATTGTCAGTCTTGCCAAAATGTCAAAACATCAATTTTATTTTATTTTTCAATTTGGCCGGAATGATGCTTCATCACGTTGAAAATGAAATAACTTAATTTAATGTTTTAATTTTTATATAAGCATTTAATTTTCAAATTTGGGACATATTTTGCAATTAAATTTTTTATTTTATCATTTCATTAATTAATTTAAAAAAAGACCAAAAATACCTTCCATAGATTCCAGTTGTTTGAATAGTTGTATCTCGGCCAAATATCGTTCTCTCCTAACACACCAATGCAAGCTTAATTATTCAGTTTCATATATATATATATATATATATATATATATATATATATATATATATATATATATTTAAAACAATTGACCCTTATGACTGATTTTTTTGTCCAGTGTAACATATGACACAAGCATGATTGCAACCAATAAAGCTCATGTCCGACCAGATGTGATTGCTGAAGTAAGTGCAAAGCATCTATGTAAAACACTGTAGTACGTGTGTACTTTGTGAATGGTAGCGAATGAAACAAATAAGAGCCATTAGTTTTGTTGCCATGACAACGATTGAATTAAACAGCCTGCTTTCTCCATAAAACCAATTGGATCACACAGTTGGAGATGATGTCATCCCGTTTCACCGTGAGGGAATCAGTACAGCGAGCTCTGAATCCTCATCACATACCACGCTGGATGAATTAAAGCCATTGAAAAGCAATGTTCCAGAATAAAATATTAAGATTTATCCTTATATGTCTCATTAACATTATAATTTACATATTTACAGTTTTCAAAGAAATGTGTGTGCTAAATCAGTGGTTTTGGGGGGCCGCGAGAAGGTGCCAGGGGGGCCCCAGTTTTATGACATTTTATGAAATACATTAATTTTTCATGAATTCTGTGTAATTAAACCTAAAAAAATAAGGCTACTAACCAAAGCACTATTTTTTGTATAATTTAATGTTTTTTTTTATTAAAATGTTGAGTTTTGGAACAGTTTTTTATCACAAATTTTCTTTGGGGGGCCGCGAAGGAATGCACCGTACACAAGGGGGGCCACACGCTGAAAAAGTTTGGGAACCACTGTGCTAAATCATGTACTGCCTAAAAGTGGTCTCTGCCATAACATCTTAGCATGAGATATTTGATTTACTTTGAATATACTGGCAGTACTTACATGTACAGTAAAGTTAGTGGATTCCTGTGAGCGTCTGAGGACTTCAGCTAATGCGGTGATCAGACCCTTTTCCATATGCTCACTAAAGGTACACATACGGATGTCTATGTGGCTGGGCACAAACTGAAGCACTGTAGACAGACAAAACACGTCTTAAAACATGGAAGCAATAAATGATAAGATGCTAATGATTGAAATCAGTTGCTTATGTATTCCAAATTAAAATACTTGGTTAAAGAATGACATATTACTGTATTTATATCCATTGGCCATTGATCAACAACATACAAATGCATTACATAATAAAAGTTGTGACCTGCAATTTCCACTGATAATTAGTTTATGTATACTATTGTTGCACCTGAATGTATGTGAAATTGTTGGTCTGGTACAGGATTGATGGGTGACACAGTGATAAAAGAGCTGGAGGTCTGAGCAGAGAGTCTCAGGGCGTTAATGACTGATATGGCAGTATAAACCAATGGCCCAGACACAGCACGAAACACTAAGTCTGGAGGAGCTTTCACTACCTATGACAGAAAAAAAAACACTTTTTAGAATATAAACATAATAAGAATATGTAATAGATTTGACCCTTTTGCAAAAACCCTCTCCCTTTTGCTACGTCCGACATCAGCCAAAGCACTCCGACTGCACTAGAAATAATTAAAGTGAAATAATAACTTCTGGAAAAAACAATGTGTTAGCTTCAGACAAAGGTCTGTAATATGCATGCAAAGTATACAAATTCAGGATGTTAAAGTGACTCAAATATCGTAAACAAATATCAAAGCTATAGCCTACAGGTCATAAAACTGAAAGCACTGCATCACCTGGCGATCGATACTGACTGAGAGACAACATTAAGGATTAACCCTGTTCCTGTAAAACTGGGTAGCTCTCGATTTACTTTTACCACCGTTAAAAAGCAAAATTATTATGCATTTATGATGTCACATTCAGTAAGCGATAGGCTACACTATAGTGGGCCGCAGGTTTGTTAACTGTGATTTGATTGTCAAACAAAATAACGAATAGCAATGGGGGCACGGCACATAATATTTTGTGCTATGATTAGTCAGGTCACCTGTCAATCAAACTCCTGGGGAAAGGTCAATTTTCTACCAACACATGGAAAAGCTTTAAGTGAGCTTATGTCAGCATACTAAACAAATGTTAATCTATATTTTTAATTCTACAATGTTTCAATATTTTACTATGTTCTAATCTCAACTTAAACAAATTAATACATACCTATATTTTTTCAATGCGTGCACTTAATCCTTTTACAGCGCATCGTGAATGTGTTAGCATTTAGCCTAGCCCCATTCATTCCTTAGGATGCAAACAGGGATGAATTTAGAAGCCACCAAGCACTTCCCATGTGTTCCCTATATATTCTGTTACATGATAAGTTACACAAGTAAGTATGGTGGCACAAAATAAAATGTGATGATTTTTAAGCAGATAAAAAATTAGAACTATATTGTATGGCGGAAGAGGACTTAGTGTGTGGCACTTCGACCTCGGCGCACAGTAACATCATTACTCCTGACTACTCCCATCTCGCACAAACCTTCGTCAATATTACTGCCCCCGAGGTCGAAGTGCTGCGAACTAAGTCTTCTTCCGCCATACAATATAGTTCTCATTTTTTATCTGCTTAAAAAAGAAACACATTTTATTTTCTGGCACCATACTTACTCGTGTAACTACTCATGTAACAGTCTTAAAATAGAGAAAACATGGAAATGTTTGGTGGCTTCTAAAATAATCCCTGTTTGGATCTTAAGGAAAGAATGAGGCTAGGCTAAATGCTAACACATTCACAACGCACTGTACAAAGATTAAGTGCACGCATTGAAAAAAGAGAGGTATGTATTAATTTGTCTAAGTTGAGGTAAGAACATAGTGAAATATTAAAAAACGGTGGTGTTTTCTTTTAAAGCTTCTGTGTGTAGATTTCAGCGGCATCTAGAGGTGAGGTGGCAAATTACAACCAATGGCTAAGTCCAAAGCTCACCCCTTCTTTACAAAACGCAACGAAAAGCTATCATAACATCCTTAGGACAAACATGTTGTCATTTCAAAAACAGAAAGAAGGCAAAGGGACCAGCACACTGGAAAATAAAATATGAAATAAAATCCCATATAAATTTTAAATAAAAATTATTTTAACTAAATGATGCTTGACCAATGACCACCGGCAGAACCAGTTTAATCCGCTTACCCGTTCACATACCCCAATAGTATTTATATATATAAATATGTTTCTCTCTCAGGGGTTTTTCTCCTCTTAGGAGTTTTCCCCCTGGACTAGCCAGGAGGGTTTTTCTCCTAGGGTTTTTTCATCCCCTGGAGAGTCCGCCACCATTGGCTTAACTTAATACTTTACATACTGTATACATTACATTATTAATACGTTTGCTTTTCTATTTAATTATTTTATAAATAGATAACTGTAGACCAATTAAATCACATGTCCATTTTACCTGTAGCTCCACTGAGCGATTATACTCATCTTTCAGAATCTCTCTGATTTTGGCTTTGGCATAACCTGCTGTGGACCCTGGGGTAAACCCTAAAAACAGAGCAAATATTAGGCATAAGTACATTAATGTGATTCACAAGCACTCTGTTGATGTATTGCTAAATAAATTTAAGGTCTTACCGACTCTAATCAAGTAAGTGTCTGGCTTTGTGATATTGCAGAGACTCTTCTGGGCAGTGGTTGTTGGAGGAGTTGTGCTTTGGGTTGTAACTGATGAGTCTCTTATCGTAGTCACTGTTGCGATTGTAGACTCAGTGTCATTATGTGTGGGAGAGGTTACTGTAAAGCTACTGATCGTTGTGATGTCATCATTGTCGGTAACCATGGTGAATGGAGTGTCAGATGGTGTTTTGGACGGGAACTGTTCATCTGCCATCTCTGTTACAGGAGGAGCTGAGGTCTCATTAAAGGTTGATTCAGTCGGGTATGTGGAGGACACACCAACAGAGGTGGTCGCTACAGTAGAGTTAACTTCAGTACTAGGAAAGAGGGTCTCTGTTGGAAATGGAGTGATAATCCATTGGTTTTCGTTAATAGATGACACGCCATCTAATTCCAAAGTCATAGGAGGTTGGGTGGTCACCAGTAAGGAAGTGTTGTAAGTTATAAAAGGTGTGGCGGATAAACCGGTGGTTGAGTCCTGACCGACCAATGAAGATGAATGGTCTGTTGAGGGTGTTAGTATGAAAGATGGCTCCAAATATGGCACTGTACTATTTGTTAGATTCAGATGAACCTCTGTGTTAAAAGGTTCAAATCCAGAGATATCCGTTGAAGATTCCTCAGTCCAGGAATTGTTGTCTGCAGGCTGCAGATTGTCATCAAACATTGCGGTCAGCATGTAACTTGGGTCAATGCTGTGCGTACTAGTGGGCGCTATGTGTGTAGTGTTGATTGGAACGGAGGGAGGACTAAAGGTCGTACGATCGTCAGTCTGATCTGGCAAGCTGCCATTGTCCTTGGTCAGTTGAATTGTGTAGTACTCCAAACTGTTCATGTCTGGCAAAAGCATATCTGTGGGTTGGATGGTGACAGTGGCTGCCCAGTCGGGTGGCGCCTCTGAGCTGTCATTCGCAGACTGATTTTGGTTTAAGATATCTGACGCTGGTATAGGAGTAAGTAAAGAATGTACTAAAGTTGGTTGGATGGTTGGATAGAATGAAGAAATGGTGTGGCCAGGCTCAAAAGTCAAACCACTGGGTTTACTGGTAAAAACTGGAGATGTTAACCAAGAAATGGGAACAGGGGTTGTTAGATGTTGGTTTAAATCAGTGGTGGGGACATCTGAGGTTGAATTGCTATTAAAACTTTTAACAATTTTGTTGGAGAAATGACCAGTTTCACTTGTAGAGGTGGGATACAAGTGTTTGCTAGAATAGGACATCACCACTCTTGTAGGAAACGTGGTGTCATAGATCTCGGAGTTTGAGTCCTCAAAGTCATACACATCGGTGGGTAGATTGCTAACCAACGAGTAGTCATTTTCCTCCGATCCCATGAAGGACACAGTTGCTAGGTAATCTCCAGAACCGTAGTCCATATCCATGGTGTGGGTTGGGAAGAAGTCTTCAGGTGGGACCATAGTCGGCTCAAGAGAAGCTGATGTCACTTGGTGGTTTACAAGAATATGACTCGACTCCAACTGCAGATTGCTCGTATCACGTTTTACATTTGTTTTATGGATGGGTTGTGACTGAAGGTCGGGGATTCTACTGGATGACTCCACCGAGTCTCCAAAAGGAATCTCGGTGTCACTGTTGCGCACCATTCCATTCTGGAGTTCAGGAATGATAGTCTCATCAGGAATTCTCCAAGGAGGATCTTGTCCATCTGAAGGCAGCTGCACAAATACATTTTCTGTATGCTGTGTGAATTGAGGAGCTGGACTGATGGCTCCCCAGGAGGTGGGCACTCTATAAGAGGTAGGCACAGGAGAATTTAGTTTTCGAGGCTGCCTGGAGGAAACTCTGGCGGGAGATCCAACAACTTTTTCAGACTTTAAGGACCGTAAAGGGGGTGTGGCAAGAGGTTCTGGGCCTCGGTCTAAGTTCAGGGAGTGGGTAAGTACCGTGCCAAATACGGTGTTAACACTGTAATTCTCTGTGGCTTTGGATGTAACCGAACTTGGTGATAGAGAAAATCCAGATATGGGGGAGGATCCAGACGAAGAGGAGGATGCATTATGCAGCATTTCCATTGAAGACTCCTTTGGCATGTTTGGTGCCTCCAAAGGCCAGTCTAAGAAAGACACAAGGAGAGTAAAACATTGAACTATGGTGCTACTGATGCGCAGTGTAATATGACATATTGGAAATTACAAGTCAGCCATAAACAATGTTAGATCTTGGCATCAGGGTAAATAACTGAACATTATTAAACAGTGTTGCATCAAAAAGTGTCAAAGACATCTGGGATGACATAGTGCCCAAGTTTTTCTCCTTAAATAATTAAAATATCATGATTACTTGAGTCACAATCATCAACCTATGGGGATGGTTTGGCATGTGCCAATGTCACAAACCAGTATTTAAGTAATTGAGCATGCCACTTTCAAGAAGGATTCCTGAAAGCAGAATCAGACTGTCTGGTTTATATTCCAAAACACGTATTCACTTTCCATCAGCTCCGCTTTTACAGCGCGTGCAGAGGCTGGGCATTACAGCTGCCAGTGTTTGGCCTGGTATTCACAGGCAGCTGCACCGTAATGAAATGGCCCTTTCTAAAACAGAGGATGGAAGGGAAGGGTGAGAAGCTTCTTAATGAAGCATGAGAGAGTGCAATAGTCTCAGAGAGTGTGTGAAACTGTGGTGATGGGGCCAATAAACTATAACAAGGGGCTGAAACTATAGAGAAACCTAAAGATAAATGGCCGATTATTGTGTCTGCCAGATGTCTGGGGTGAGCAACAGCTTTTGAAATGCAGCCTGGTTAAGACATTATAAATGACTGGGTGGATTAGTATGTGTTATTTATTGCAATGTGTCATTGAGCAATGTGAAACTACTTCAGGCTGCAGCCTATAAAAATTAGGATTTAAATTACCCCGGATTTAATGGTGACCTCAAAGCAAAGGTTAAGAATAAAGGGATGAAGAAATGTCTAGGTCACGTAAAGACATTAATAATTGTTTTACAGTAAGCAAATGACATACATAGACATCACACAAATCACATTCCCAACACAAGGTGCAGACATGTGGAAACAACTCACTATGGCACAAAACGAGCCTTATATGAGGAGAAATTAGTTCATTTGCAGTAGTCACAGATGTAAGCTGGCATAAAGCATAAGACAGATTTGTGACTCAGCATCGACTGACATCATTCTTTCTTAAAAAAGCGACACAAAAAAGACTTCACACAACCTTTTTAACACACAAATCTAAATTTAGACTCGCTCCCCCGCAAGAAGCGAACCAAAACATGTATAAAATGGATAACTTTCCATATAAAACATTAGCGCTGTTATCAAACGACCACTTTAAAGACAATAAAGAGCAATAAAAAACAAAGTGATGACAGTGAGGAAGCAAATACGAAGCAGCTTACCTTTAACAACATGTAACCGCACTGAAATGATTCACTAAGAAACCAGCATCCTATGCTACATTAATAAGGTCAGCATGCTCCATGTTTGGTTTTCTGGAAAGTCAATGGTTCTTTGATACTCTCTGAGGCTGCATTACTCACTTACATGCTCTGGCCAAGTGTTTGAAGGCCCTGTAAAACAGACGGCCGGGTAACACAGACAGTCATGACTGAATAACACAGCCTGAAGCAGTGCAAAGAAAGAGCATAACAGTATAACAGTTTGCTACTTCTCAATAACAGCAAGAAAAAAAATCACAGAGTAAGAAAAGTGCTAGTTTTTGGTGAAAAGCATTAGTGTGTGTAAATAATAAGTGCCGTTACAGCCGAATGAAATTAAGTCTACATTTTGTCCCATTACATACTGCACAATGCATTTACACTAAGCACTACACTCTTAAAAAAAATGGTGCTATATAGCACCAAAAGTGGTTCTTTGCTCGTAATCATAGAAGAACCATTTTTAGTGCCATATAGCACCGGTGAAGCACCTGTGTAGAACCACATAGTGCCATGTAGAACCATATTTGGTGCTATAGTGGTGCTATATGGCCCCAAAATAAAATATTAATATTTACTTAATTAAATGTTTTCACTTATTATAGCTAAATAAGTCACTAAATTTATCACTGTGTGTGTACCTGAGATTAAAACCCATGACCTTTTGTGCTGCTAACCCCACGCTCTACCAATTGAGCAAGGAACACATATTGTAACAATATATATTAATGGTAAATGGACTGCATTTATATAGCGCTTTTAACAGACCTATGGCCATCCAAAGCGCTGTACATGTTGCCTCACATTCACCCATTCACTCACACATTCATACACCGACGGCGGTGTCAGCCATGCAAGGCGCCATCCAGCTCGTCGGGAGCAGCTGGGGTTAGGTGCCTTGCTCAAGGACACCTCGACACTTGGTCGAGTGGAGCCGGGGATCGAACCACCAACCTTCCGGTTTGTAGACAACCTACATGAACCACTGAGCCACTGCCGCCCCCATATTAATATATTCATATTAATTGTAAACAAAGTGGGTTAGATTAATTCTAAGTTGTTTTTTTACCATTATTGTCGATATAACCACATATTTAGCTGGGAAGCAGAACGTTATTTTTTCTTAATTGTATCATTAATTTGGACCATGTGCAACTGAAATAAAATCGCAGTAATAAATTAATTAAAGATGGAGTAACCTACTAATACTGATAGACAGACAAGTTTAATAATTCATTCTAAGAGGGTCACCTTGAGCCTAAATGAGCACTATTTATCTTGAGTAATGGCAGACGGTCTCTCGCTCGACAGACAACCAGCGGGGGAATACCACGACCCAACAGAAGGGTGTGCCAATGATTCCCTCTGCCACCTGCTACAGAAATACAACCATGTAATGCCTGAACAGTCTGGCATTGTTGGAGCTATCGCTTTCACAGACACAAAGATCCACCTAAGAAATACATATGGGATAGACGTGTAAATGACGATAGAATGATGTTACTACTGTTCGTATAGCTACAGAGTTGTTTTATTATGAAGTAAATTATAAAAGGCTTTGTAACTAGTGAACAACTTAAGTATTAAATAAAATGCAATTCATGCTGATGCTCTGAAATAAAAACCCATAAAAAACATAAATCCCAAATGAAACTTAAGAGTAGAAAACATTCCCAAGATTTATATTGGTCAGTATTACGAAGCATAAAGCTGTAAAAGTAGTAATGATTTTAGAACACGCATCTTGATTGTAAAACTAGCTCCCTTTAAACACAAAAAGCAAAGACCTCACTTGGATTATAAAACATGAACATTCTGTTACGTATTATTATGAGTCCTACATGAACGCTTTCTAATTTACCTTCATTATAAAAACATACCTATACAAGCAAATGCCCTTTGGCCCTAAAATATTAGCAAACCCATATAATAAGGGTTTCTTAGATTTTAGGCACATGCACAGAGCACAGCTGAATAATTATGTTAACAAAATGGCACATTAGAGCCAAAAAGAGTTGGCAAACATCTTGTTTCTATGTTAATAATCCGCATAACATCTTCTGTGTTGCCTTCCTAAATATATTTTTATAGCTTTTACAAAGTTAACTTTGTTGCATGTGTTGACAGCTACAGTGTGTAATTATCATCATATGTCATACAGTGAGCTACATCTGAACTTTAAATAGTCTCTTAGGCAACCCTGTTAACTCTTTCCCCGCCAGCGACAGCATTTTTAAAGGTCACGTTCTTCCTGATACCATGTTTTAAACCCTAGTTAGTGTGTAATGTTGCTATAATAGCATAAATAATACCTGTAAAATGATAAAGCTCAAAGTTCACAGCCAGGCGATATATTTCCTTCAATAGAAATCCTCTTTAAAAGCCTACAACGAACGGCCGGTTTGGACTACAGCCCTCTTTTTCCTGCTTTAATGACGTCAGTAAAACAGTTTGTTGACTAAACTCCGCCCACAGGAATACGTCAGTCACCAGCTTTGGCTCAAATGGCTCTGCTAAGCTAAGCTGCTATCGATTCACAGCACACTAAACAACTACACAATCAGAACTTGATATGTATTTCTGAAGGAGGGACTTCACATAACAAGGAAGACATCAGCCTGTTTTGAGGACAGTGAAAACAGCGCTATACAGATAAGTAAATTGTGTGAAAAATACCACGTTTTTTACACGTGAAACATGAACACATGTTATATTGCCCACTATAAACACATCAAAGCTTTAAAATCACAGACAGAACGGGAGCTTTAATGCCTTTTAATGTCAAGTTCAATGCCTTCCAGGAAATGTTCTTATATAAATATATATACATACCCTCTGCTTTGAAAAAAAAAACCACGTTTTATCTTAACTTTATTTGTTCTCTTATCATCACCTCTCAAATGTGGGTAGGTTTCTTAAAAAATATATATAATAGAGATAATTCCATTTTTGTGTTTTGATAGAGATCAGATTCTGAGCGATCCTCAAAACATACACAGAGTTTGAACTGTTTGCCTTAGGGAATACTTACGGGTTTTATAAGTTGAGTAAGAGCGTCACCTGTGGATAATAGCGGAAATACAGATTGCCGGAAAAATTCGTCATTGGCAAGGAAGCGTTTTCTCTTAAAGGTGACATAGAATGATTGAACGGGGTATTTATCCTTGTTCCGTAATGTGACATGTAGACAACAAAATTACCAAAAATTGGTTGGGTCTGTAATGCCTTAGAAGTTTCCTAAAAACCTATCTCAGAAAGCTGTATTAGGTTAGGGGATTTTAAACCTGTGGTTTTGCACCTATTTGGCGTCCTCATTACGAAATGCAAGCACTTGACACTGATTGGCTGCCTTTGCTGCCACTCAAAAGAATGTAAACTTCGCCGTCTTCAGAACACGGACAGACCAAAATTTTACGGATAGAAGAACACACCTCAGAATACGACTTGACATTTCGCTTTAAACTTCGCGAACACTGCTGCAATTTACTCTGCGTTGGAGGCGAGAGTAGGAATTTCTATGAAACGGAGATGTTCAGAATGTCTAGCACTTTTCGTATGTTCATGAATGCGGGTAGACTACCGTTTATCAGCAAGACAAGGTAAAAACGTAAAAACTTTTAAAAAAGTATTTTCATTCTCTGTCACCTTCAATTGACGATTTAACTTGTCAATGGCTGGGAAAGAGTTAATAAATATAGGTAATAAAATAACACTTATGACTGACTGACAGCTACAGCTGCTGAAACATTATTGACTGATACTTTCAAAATAAAACACAAAGGGATTTCATAATCATGTTTCAGCCAGAGTTTAATTTAATATCAATGGTTAATGTCTCTCTCTCTCCTTCTCTAGTACTGTAAGTCTACGTGAACTAGCTGGCATTGGGTTAAAACCACAAGAAGACTAAGGATGAGATAAAGCCCATATAAATTATTCAGTTTGGCACACCCAAATGTAATTTGCTTCTCCCTAAACTCCTTGCCATTTTAAAGAGGAAGGAATAACCTAATAAACTCATCCTGAACAGAGCCATAACTATCTGACCATCCAGCTGACAGACTCGACATCTTGACTACCGTTTCTTTACGTACAATCATTTCTGTAATAAACACTTGTTGGTTGCATTATGTAGGATGATTTTATACAAAAAACAAACACAAGAAATAACTATAGCTGTGTTTTTTTTCAGATACTGGGTCACATGGTTTACATAAAGTTTACATGGTAGCCCAAAGTACCCTCAACAACATGCTCTTACGCAGGTACCAGGTACAAGAAACCAAAGTTGTGGTAAAGAAGAAGAAGTTTTGTTTGATCTTTATTAGGTTGATTTAACTGCTCAGAACCAGCTTACAGAGTAATTTATAAGACGTCCAACCTTTCATTTTCAGGGTTGGATTACACACTGCAATTTGTAATTTGAAGGTTGCAGATGTGAAACAAACCAAATAGCAAGAAAAACACTGAGAGACTAAGTACAACCCCCCCACAACCCCAGCCAATGATGTAATTTCCTTTCATTTGCCAGACTCATTCTGGCAAAAGTCTCATTTGATGGTTGTTGCTACTCCAGAAGAAAGAGGGGAAACGAGAAAAAAAGCACAAGGAAAGGTCTTTGGTATTAATTTAAACTCCTCTGCCCACACATGGTTCTGTTTTAAGCAGATCACATCGCGTGACTGCCGCTCCCTAACACTGGCACAGACTCCCCATGCGCAGACTAATCGAACAATCAAAGGAGAATCTGCGCTAACATTCGTTTTTATCTCAATGCTTTTTGGGAGGAAGACTCACTGTTATTTTAGGTGGTTTTTCTTATGTTACATGTACACTACACATACAGTGTACTAAATCCTATAAGTCTGGTCATATAAGCCTTGCTAGATCAAGAATAAAAAAAATACTGTAACAATACAGTATGCCTGTCTGTGTTCCTGTAGCTGAACAGATAGATCATGGGTTTGATCCCAGGGAACACACATACTGATTAAAATGTATACTTGCAAGTTAATAATGTTCTGTTGGAATAAGATGCCAAACAAAATATTTTGTTTTAATAATTATATAAAATTACTATGAATCGTTTACTCACCCTCACGTTGTTCAAAACCTGTATAAATATCTTTGTTCTGCTGAATACAAAGGAAGATATTTGTAATCAAGCAGGAAGCAGAAGAACTACAGTATTGACTTACATAAGTAGGAAAAAATGCTACTGTTTGGTTATACACATTGCCAAAATATTTTCCTTTGTGTTAAGCAGAACAAAGAACAACTTAAAGGATAATTCCGGTGTTTAACACTTTGAATCTCATTTCTGGTTTGTTTTGGATGAACTACAGTGATGGACACTGAAATTTTGACAATGGGTCGTGTCTTGACTTTTTGACTCGTTTAAAAGCATCTCTTGACTGCTTCAGAATGGAAGTCAATGACCACGCACAAACATGTCATTAAAACAACACTTAACGTTCATTTTCAAAACTGTGCTACTCACCGAGTGGTTTGTGGTGTTCGTTGATGATTAAAAACAAGTTGTGTAGTGAAATACAGTTTCTGTCGTGTTTTATTTGGCATTTTGTAAAATTCCATTGACTTCTCTTGGAAGACTCATTGCTCGCTGATATATCACTCCGGGAAACAGAAAAGGGTCTTTTTACATGTGGTTGTAGTTTTTTCGCTC
Source organism: Paramisgurnus dabryanus (assembly GCF_030506205.2). NCBI lineage: Eukaryota > Metazoa > Chordata > Actinopteri > Cypriniformes > Cobitidae > Paramisgurnus > Paramisgurnus dabryanus. Next base: position 29,077,204 of record NC_133345.1, on the reverse strand, counting down.
GGTTTCTCTCAGAATAAATTTTTCCCATATTTGATGGCTCAGTGTCCAGCTTTAGGTTTGAAGTTGAGCTCGATCGTGACTGTCTTTACGCTAGACACAGAGCGTACTTGTATGGCAAAGTGGTTGTCGCCATCAAGTGGTCGGGAGTGTGCTAACGCTTCAGACTCAAATATAGAGCGGAAGTATATACGCGGTTGTGTGGTATCTGAAAAAATAGTTCCACTATAGCAAATAACACGGATTGAAATCATATATTGCGCCAATTTATTTGTTTTTAATCATCAACAAACACCACAAACCACTCTGTGAGTAGTACCGTTTTGAAAATGAACGTTAAGTGTTGTTTTAATGACATGTTTGTGCATGGCCCTTGACTTCTATTCTGAAGCAGTCAAGAGACGCTTCTAAACGAGTCAAAAAGTCAAGACACGATCCATTGTCAAAATTTATGTGTCCATCACTGTAGTTCATCCAAAACAAACCAGAAATGAGACTCAAAGTGTTAAATACCGGAATTATCCTTTAAGGGGGAGTTAATTATTAAAATTTTTTTTTGAGTGACCTATCCCTTTAATTTTGTAACTATCCCTTTTAAACAAAATTTGTGATGCCATTTGATAGATTAGGAAGCTCTCAAAGAGCAACACAAACTTATGTTATATACACAAAGAGACAAAGTTGTTTTTGTTGTTAAGCTAAATAAGCACAATGGATAAAAATGGCTCCTTGAACACTAAACAGAACCCATTTGTTTGTCTTATCAGTGACTAACTGCTCGAGACGACTGAAATTTCCCATGTACAGCCACAGATTGAACTACAGACAGAAAACTAAGGGTTAACGGCAGCATAAACACAGCACACCAGTGACTTCCATCATGTCACGAACACTCTCGATATTGTAATCACAAGAGTGAGGCAACTTCCAAAGGAAAAGTTGGAATAGTCAAATCCACCTGAGTTTTACAGGTTAACATCTGGGTTGAGAGCCTTAAGTAAAACCAGGATGAAAGATGTTAGCCAACATGGCACATGGGCAGAGCGAAGTCACGTGAAGTGAAACTTTGTTTTTCTGACTGTTTCCATCGATCTGACTGAGGTCATGTCTGCCTCGGTCACATAAACACTCTAGGGGGAGTTTAATAAGTGCGAGTTGTGCAGCTGATATTGTTTATATGCACGCACTGTGTTGTTTTACCGTCCAAGGAATTATTTAGTTTTACTATTTTTAAGTTATGGAGGATGCAGGAGGCTAGCACGACCTGGCATACTTGAACTACAAAGTACACTGTATATCAAACACTCGCTCCATCACTTTGATCAAAGCACCTGAGTCTGCGTTTTAAATTGCCAAATGTACGCCTGACAACTCTGCACTTCTGGATATATGCCCGGTTATAATGCTCTTCTCCATCATTAGATGAATTACTGCTGCCATGATCAACAGATAGCATACAAAAACGTTTCCAAAAACGTGTTTCTCAAAGGTGGTAATGACGTAAATGTTAATAAATGTTGCAAGCATTTCAATGCACAACTACCTTGGAGATCTTGTGCACAGGATAGATAAACTTAAACATTTCATTTTGCCAAGCAAATAACCAGTATTTACACAGTACTTTTCAGTGCATGCAGCATCAGATTCAACTGTACCTAAACAAAATGACTGAATAAAAGGAAATGTTTAGTGAAATTCCTCGTCTGTCCTAAATCCTAACACTTAAAACGCAAAGAAAGAAGACAAACAGAGCGTAGAAACATCTTGACAGTATCTTAGAGAGACAAAGAAGAGTAAGGAAAATATAGCAAGTTATAAAGGGGAGGGTATGTAATGAGGAAGGTGGAGACACAACTCTTAACTTTGGGATGATCTCCAGAGAAGCAGACGCTTCCTTAGCTGGATTATTGTGTAATTCAGTGGAGAACGCTCAACATTCAGTCTTTTACGAAAGGCAAGAAGGCCAGGCCTGAAACCGGAGAAACCCTGAAGACTGTGTCAGATTTTGGTAATTTGGTGAGTCACTGAATAAACTACAAATAGTGTTTACAAGTCACCGCTTTAAACTGAAACCAGAAAACTGTTTATGTGTTTTGGCCATTCATTTACATAATAATGGCAATCTGGCGGCCTAAAAACACAAACTTCTGAAAAAGTTCAAGCTTTTGAAAACAATATCAATACCGTGTCTGTGTAAACTACAAAAACGAACATTTGTGAAACCGTGATGTCATGGGCATGTGTATTAAGTGTTATCTATCACATTTTTGCACTATGCACTGCAATAAATAAATGTTGTACTTTCTAGACCTTTTGAGTCTTTTTGGATTCAGTGTGCGCTCAGCCATTTTTTCTACCTCATTCTTAAAGCCCGATTTATAGTCGTGCGTAAGTTCTACGCCGTAGCTACTGTGTAGGCTTTCCGTAGCCTGTGCGTAGCTCTGCGTAGCCTGACGTGCACCTCGCAAAATTTTTAATGCAGTGATTGGTCCACCAGAACCCCTCCCGTCAGGTAAAAAACTGCGCCATAGGTATTTCGGTTTGCGACGGTGAAAACAAAGAATGGCCAAGTTGAGGAGTGATTTAACTCAAACTGCATAAAAAGTCGCTGTTTATTTACTTCCGTCACTGCTGGTCTTCTCAAATCATACACAACAAGTTGCTGTTTCTTCTTCTATTGTGGGTTAACTTGCTAAGCTTCTTCTTCTTTGACGGTCGTGCTGCTACTGTTGTTACACGCGTGGATACTGCCTACCAGCGGTCCGCGCGTAATTGCCGCTACAACGTAGGACCTATGCACAACTATAACGAGCCCTTAAGTGTTATCCGACATTGTGTAACATTGCCAGCTACTGGTCTGGCATGCATAATACAGCGTTTTTAGTTGTTTCTGTGAACGTTTCGGTTTTTATCATATCATTGAGTACGTTTACATGCACAGAATAAGCGGATAACTATCAAAAATCTGCTTATTACAGAAAACTGTTTTCATGCGTTTACATGCAAATCAATAAACCGGCTATGCAGACAACTGCGTTTACATGGGACTTGAAGACTTATCAGTTTTCTCGCAGGCAGTGACGTCACCACCTATAGTATACAATAGTCATTCAAAAAGTCAACGGCATATCTGTCTTAAGCTGTACTGTTGTATCTCTTCTCGTGTCTGCAGAACCTGTAAATGTAACATGAGCTTCTATTTTAAAAGTTTCTCTGCCAACTGCTTTGGTCGAGCGGAGACTTTTATGCGTTACTTTGCGCTTACTTCCGCGTGTGACGTTTGTCTTTCATACGCGGAGACATGCGCACATGGAAAAAACCGTGAGAAAGCCGGTTAAGGTGTTTACATGCCACGCGAAATCGGCGTAATGAGCAAAAAACTACCTGTGCCGATCGGTTTTTGCTTACGCCGTTTATGAGCTTTCCCCGATTAAAGAAAACCATTTTACGCGTTTACATGACCCCACGTGTTATCAGTTTATTAAACATAATCGGCGTAAGACTGTGCATGTAAACGCACTCATTGTTGTGTATATCCAGCAAGCAATTTTGTGTTTAAAAGACATCTAATAGCAGTCCAAACGCTGCCCAAATGTCTAGGTTAAAACTTGACAAAATTTGCACTGTAAGTGAAAATCAAGCCCCTTGTAATCATTGCTGACTTTGCTGACACGATGGAATATCATCTCACAAGTTATTTTGGCAAAAATGAAATTTAACCATGATACAAAATTTAAGTTTATTTTGGCCAGAAGTGGGTTACTATATTGAGCCTATAGTTAACCTAGATGGTGAGAATGACAGTTGTTGCTTGCTGGGAACATAACTTTATGCTGGATTTACACTGCAAATCTTAATGCCCATTTCCGATTTGTTGCCTGTATCCGTTTTTTTTTTTTTTTTTGACGACTCCCTTACATCATCTTTTAAAAGCCACTTGTATCCGATATCTGCATTTACACTAAACACTTGGCTAAATTCATGGTAGCTATGCTGACCATAGAGGAAATAAAATGTTACGATATGCAGTTGACACATTATACAAGATTATGAAGCTTTATTTCTGTAACAAGACATCCTCCATTGCACTGCTAAGAAGAGTCATGTGATCGTGGGTGGTGTTCACCTGAGACGTCATTTTTTATGACGCACGACACGTCTTGAGATGGAAATATCCAATCTGTCCGCTTACATTGCGACGCTAATGCTTGTCTCAGAATCATATTCGACATATTTTCACATATGAATGAGGCCTGAAACCAATCGGAGATATCAGAATTTATGCGCTATTTTCCTGCTTACACGTCTGTGGGTAATATACGATTTACGCCACTTGAGGGGAATTGAGTTACTTCAAGCAGGCAGTGTAAATGTGGCCTTAGAATCCAAGACTGGATTTTTACTTCACACTGAAACATCATTAGCCCACTTTTTGTCAACTTTTGTAAAACATTATGTAAATTCTAATCAGTCCTTCCAGAAAAACGTTTTTGTGTTTTGAGTTTTTTGTGATTGTTGCGGGCAAAAATCCTTTATCTTGCGGCATGTTTTCTTAAAAAAATGCAATGGAATTTGCGGGATATTTATGCAATTTTATGCGGGAACTTGCAAAAACTGTTTGCAGTTTTTTAATGATGTTCACGTCACATAATCACGTCACTTCATAACATTCACATGGCAACAGGGGACATGGCTGCCCTTGTGTGAAGGAAATGCAACATTTTTCAACTTTCTGCTAAGATATATGTGACTTTTGCTACGAAAATGCGAGGATTATGAAATCATGCAAGCCCCGCATATTTTGTGCATGGAAATCTGCAATTTATGCTGCAAAAGTGTGGCGTATTTGAAAAATGCGACCCCCTTATAAATATGCGGACTTTGATTATGCTTGAATCATGTGATCAAAAATCGCGTTTTTCTGGAGGGACTGTCTAATGATTAAAAAAGGTTTAGAATAATGCATATATGGTGGTCAAAATCAGGTTTTGTACCACATATAGCCACATACTACAATCGTGTTTTATTCAGTTGTCAATCCAGAGTCAAGTATGGAGCAGGTTTACACAAAAGTGAAAATCGTATTTAGCTACAGTAGAAGACTTTTCAACGTTCTATATTCTTGCCAACAATTCAAATGATATTTTTGTTAATTAAATACATTTTTAATTGTTAATTTGGACTGATAAGATGTTTCCTCAAAAATCCTGCTGTGCTTAAATGTAGCCATCTGTTCAAACTGAGATGACCCAGATGTGTGCTGAACCGCACTGTACAGAAAAGTTAAGAACTCAAAATTCACATTCATGGACACCTGTCACAGTAACTTCAACTAAAAAACAGCCATAAAAAACAAGATAAATATGTCTTTGCCCCTCAGCAAATGTTGCATTAAATGCATTAGACAGACCACATACTGAATTATCCATGCCATGTGTGTTAAATGGCCTAAATCAGTAACAGAATAAGAATCAATTTTAATCAACCCAAAGTACAGTAAAAAACACAAAACAAAGGCGATAAAATGAGATGAATGAAATATCAGTCTGTAGTGAAGGACATGGTTAAAAGCGTAGTTTAAAATTGGCCGCCTGCTATTGTGTGAGCCCATCACAGGGCTCTATTCACACAGTTCCTTTGACCAAAAACTAAAATAAGGCCTCTTATCTTTGAGTGTTCCTTTAAGTGAGCGCTCTACAAAACAAATGCAAAGAAAACAAGTGTTGTCAGTGATATGATATCACATGACCTGATATTCAAATAGAAAACAGTGACCATATTAGGAAAGGGCCAAGTCACGTTTAACACGTTTAGACCAGAACCAGTCCAAAACATATTATACTTATTAAACTGGCTTACTTCATAGTTTCACTGAAAGTTATTTTGGAGTACGTGCTGTGGAATCTCATAAAATAAGCAGAGTCATGATCCGTGCTTTGTTTTGATGTAGAAAAAGCTGTAATGTAGAAAAGCTGTTCACATAAAAACATACTCCCAAAAAAAAAAATACGCAAGCTGTCCGCTGTAAACACCATTGAGCACAACAGACTGAAGGACATGCAGAACAAAGCCCCTGCATCTCTTCATGACAGTTAATACTTTTTTCACATTTTCTGCCTGAAGCCGATGTCTGTCAAGATCATGTGATTAAAACAAGACCTTGAAAAAGTTTTGCTAGAAATCAGTGCATGGCAGAGCTTCTGGTTTTACAACAATGCATGCAATATTGTCAATGACTGTAAAATCTTCTGTACTACCTTGTTAAATGGGTTTTACCACTAAAAAAATAACAAAGGCAAACAAATAACTTGCAGATGTCCTGAAACAACAGTGCAATAGCAGTACTAGACACTGCACACTTTGAGAAAGGTTGTAATCAAATAAACATGACATTACCTGATGTCACCCCATATTCATTAAAGTATTTGTCAACACCAGCTATGACAATGAAAATGGGTGACGACAGTTTGTTCATTTTGTCTCAACGGCTGTGTACCAAATGCTGCCATCAGCCCAAAGACATATAATATACAGTCCTTTCAAAAAAAACTTTTTTTGTGTTTTTTTTGTGATTGTTGCGGCTCGTTTACTTAAAAAATGCAATGGAATATGCAGGATATTTATGCAATTTTTGCGATGAAATTGCGGGAACTTGCAAAATTGCGGGAACTTGCAAAAACTGCGGGAACTTGCAAAAACTGTGTTAAGTTGCACATAATCACGTCACTTCATAACGTTACCATGGTAACAGGGGACATGGCTGCACTTGCTTGAGGTAAATGCAAAATTTTTCTACTTTCTGCTAAGATATATGTGATTTTTGCTACGAAAATGCGGGGATTATGAAATCATGCAAGCCCTGCATATTTTGCGCACGGAAATCTGCAATTTATGCTGCGAAAGTGCGGCGTATTTGAAAAATGTGTCCCACGCATAAATATGCAGACTTTGCCTGATTATACGTTAAATCATGCGATTGCATAATCACGTTTTTCTGGAGGAACCGTATACAACAACCTTGAGCACTCCTATTACTATGAACAAGGGACAGTGCAAAGCTCAATATGGCAGCCAACGACTTGAACATTTTTTTTTGCGCAATTTGAGCTTAAAAGTTATGGTACAGTTAATTTCATATTTAAGGGTTCGTTATAGTTGTGCGTAGGTCCTACGGATAGCCTACGCCCTAGCTACGGCGTAGAACTTACGCACGACTATAAATCGGGCTTTAGTTGTTGGTCAGAAATATGTTGTTTAATTGTGATTTTAGCACATTATTTTAGAGATACCTGTCGCTCCCCATTTAAGCAGATGGGAATTTAGTCTTGCATGACTAAAATAACTGCCTGGAGGTGTTGCAAACATGGCCGCCTAGTGGCGTGACTTCCCTTAAAGGACTTTGCTTTAGCTCTTGTTGTCTTGCTCCAATTTGGTAACATAATGTAAATCTGCCCAACTGATTTAGGAAATGACAAATGAGACAAAATCCTGGCAACTGGCCCACTGACCATTTGACTGGATCCTGTGATTGGGGGCTAAAGCTGAAAAAGCAAATCCTTAGTCACTAACCTGACCATGGCTCAAAATAATGCCCTCTTTAAAGTGAAAGCCAAACTAGCACCTTCGCAATCCAAGTGTTCACCATCAAAAAGCTTGGGATCCAACATTCCCAGTTTTAGAAAGTTCTTCAATGGGACTTTGTTTGCTTGTCCAGCCGGCAGGGTGGCAGCCTCAGAATCCAGCTTCTGTAGCTTTTGATAGACCGGGCATATTGATCTGTCCCCAGCCTTAGAGGCAATGAATAATGAATGCACTCACTGTCATCTTAAACAGATCAGGTTTCACTTGTAAAAGAGGCATCACTTGTAATTAGCCAGGGGTTTTGTGCTAACCTGAGCCCTCACAACTTAAGGTAGAACTTAAGGTACATTTTGACATGCATTTTATTTACAAGACATTTTAAAGGCTATTACCATAAACCCTCATATAGAATGCTCTTATCTGTGCCCATTTAGCATCCTTTGATTCACCATGCTTGTTTCAAAGTGAATCTTCTGCTTATTTTAACATCATCTGAGCTTAATAGGTTTGAGCCAACATCTGCCATCTTTATCCAATATGGGGAATGCAAGGCTGCGTGGATCTGAGCAGGCTATGTCGAACATATGTGTACAGAAATCTGAAGCATTACTAGTGGTGTTTGCTAAAGCAATCACATATAAATCCATCATGGCCCGGTAAAGCCTTAGCAGCATGCAAATGCATTTAGGCCTAAATTCTTACATTGCAATATCACAAATTATTGTCAGTCTACACATTGCAAGCAAAAACACCCAGCTTTCAAGATTAAATTCTAAACATTCACATCATAACACCGAGCAGACAAGCAAGCTTCTGTTTACATGCCAGTCTAAACCTTGTGTGATGCCAAGGAAAGCCTTCAGAAGGACAGGTGCTGATGAACAGACTGGGATTTGGCTTTGGTCAAAAATATGGGAGAGTGTTTACACACGCAAACACACAAACCATGCCAAATAAAGTCAAAAATATGTTGTTTAAAATTACTTGAGTGTTTACATTTGCAAGCCTTTGAAACATGTGCAAATAATAAACTTTCCCTATTTAAATGTACGTATTAATCCGCGAATCGCATACGAGCCGAACCGTGGGTTGTGATCTGTACGGATCACGGCTCAACTGCGGATACTACTCGCCTCGCCTACTGCTTTTCGCTTACTATATAGTATGGAAGTAGGCGGTTTCAGACGCAGCAGTACTCTTGTACACACATGTGCAACACAGTTACAAAAATCAGATTAGACTAATGTGGTCATGAAACATTTTTATAAAAGTAAATGCTATCAAAATAAGAAGCATACAGGTACAAACATCTCTTCATGTACTATTTTGCACATGATTTCAAATGACATCATACAATTTTGTTGTGTTTTCCACATTTAAAGGGAAAATGTTCATTACCGCAACGTGTCCATGACTGGATTTGGGTTCTTTGACATGGAAATATTTATAAATAAAAAGTCTAAAAAATAAAAAGCTTTACTGCATGTTATACTAAAAACATTTACAGTAAAGAAACATGTGGTATTTGGTGATAATTGGTAGATGTGGAGACAATAATAAGAAATATAAATGTGTCCAGACCAATTTTCTCATCCTCCGCAACAATTTTCAATCATTGTTTAAGCCCTCAAGGAACTAACATTTAAAAAAAAATTGTTGGAAGTGACTTAATTGACTGTGACACTCAAGATGGCTACCAGGTAAGCATTCCCTATTTTCTCTCTCCAGATAAAAGTTGACATTTTGTTTGTCATAGTACCTAGACAACTTTTTAGTTCTCATTACCAAAACATGAGTTTGTAAATGCATATATTTAATGTAATATCATGTTGCGGTAACGACAATTTTTGATAATGATAATCTAAAAAATTAAAATAATTCTATAGGACACACTGTATGCTGATCCTGATGTACACATAAAAAGTCAAGTATACCCAGGCCTTTACATTCTGTAGGGGGCGAGGTTTGTTGGCTCCACCCATTCTGCTCCAGCAAAGTGCTCAGAATAATAGATGTGTAAATCCTGAATGCGTATTTCAGCTTTTTCTACAGGGTAATTACGACTAGCCTCTCCCATCATTAAAAAAAAATACTCATCTGACCAAAATCACAGCGTTAAGATAAAGGCTGCAATTACACAGCAATTTCAAAATGCAATCAGACTAAAAAACAGATGTGAACTACCAGACATCAGAAGCCTTTAAGTCACTAAGCTTCAGTAATTATACTGCATCATATAAATGTGCCGTATGCATCAATTGACACCATTAACTTAAAACTGGCAAACGTAAAGTACTGTTGTTATGCAATCTCTGTGACTCCCTAAGATTAAATAATCTCATTAATTGATTTAGCAGATAATTTTATCCAAAACGACTTACAAATGAGAAAGCATCTAACGTTTCAACACAGGCTTGAGACCATTACAAATCTACATTACAATGAGGTTTTCTAGTTCACTGTAATCCTAGACCACTCTATGGAAAGATGTTAGAGTTATCTTTAATGTTATCAAGGGTGGATGCATTCCTTAATAACCAGAGGAACGAATCCATTTCGGCTTGGACGATACAACTGACAAATCCTTATAGGCTTTAAATTTGACAGCTCACAGCCGAATAAATTGTCACAACAGACTGGTACTGTTGAAAAGACAGTAAGTGTTTTCACAAACAGATCTGATGGATCTGAACATCAAGTGTCCAATCAAATGTGCTTGAAGAAGCACTCAAGAAGTGACCTAATAAAAAAACCAAAGATGCAATCAAACTGAGGGAGGCTGAGGGATGTATTCCCATTCATGCTTAAGGTTTATTAATGCTTAATAAACAAACTGTACGACCATCAAATTTTATTCTTCATAACCACAAACCAACCTTTGCAATAATATTCCTTTTCTTTCAAGTACAAGCCAAAACTCCCAGTATTGCTTTAAGTAATGCCGAAATAAAACTCCATGACAGAATGTAAACAGTATTTCACATCATTTATATGTGAAACATGTGGCCTGTTGCAAGGGCTATTACCGTGCCATCGACACTGCACACTTGACTCTAGTTACTAATATAATGATGAATCATCTTGAATAGATGGTTAATGAGATGACACACATAGCGGTCAGGTTTATTCTGGCAACTGATCTGTGAAAACACTCTTGAGCGCCTCATCCAAAGAGTTTGACTAACATTGTTAAAAAATGAATGAGTAACATTACCATGGTTCTTAAGTTTGCACCTGGGACAACACTCCAATGCGTAAACGAATACAATTAATTTCTAAAGATTTCTTTCTATCACCATATTCATCTAGCAGCATATGTTTTTTTTTCTGTAGCTTAGTCTCTTTTTTTCTTTTTTCAGAAAGCTCTTTGATCGATCTGTCTACAAGTCGTCTCCACAACAGCCTAGAATAGCCTTTTCAGCTTGTAATCTGTGCCCTACTAAACTGTTATTTAAAATGGTATAAATTCAGCACAGTTGTTTGAAAATAGTTTGCTTGGGGTTTAAGGGGAGTTTCACACTAGCACTTTTGGGGCACAACCTAGTTTGATTGATGTAAGAGTTTGGTTCGTTTGGATAATGTGAACACTGTTTTTCAAACTCGGGTTGTGCACCTGCAAACCACACCTTAGCCGTCCTAAAAGGGTGATCTGGGATACGGTTCTTGTGGACTGTGGTACGGTAACTGGGCTCATTTACAATGGTGACATGCAGGAGTGATGTGCTGCCTGTTTCTGCAAACTTCGATGATTTATTTGGTACAATTTTAGTACTTTTAAAGAGTCAGACGCTAGTGGGTTTCCGAATTTATTTTCTAATAAAGATTAAATAATCCAAATGTGTTGAAACTCTTAAACAACAAAGTGTTGCCTTAAAGGTAAAATAGGTTCTTTTTAGCATTTACCTCAGAGAAGAAATTTAGATATTAAGATGGAAGACGAAATGAGGTTTGAATGATGCAAATCTCTTCAAGAGGTAGAGATTTGTTCAATTCATAAGACAGGAGACGTTATGCTAAAAATGTGATTCTCAAGCAGTGAAATGCAACCTGTTTTTGACTCTGTGTTGTTATCTATATTTCACGAGTTGGCATTAGCATGTAATCAATAGGGAATGAGATAAAGCATATTTGGCGTGCTGTCCGAGCCCAGAGTACCCCCCCCAACTGAGATAGATGATAGATGTACTAGTTGAGACTGAGGGTATGGGCTGATATAAATAAACTTCATGTAAATAAAATGTTTTATTTTAAGGACATTTTTTACTTACATACAATCAACGATTTTGATACTGTTTTGGGTCGATGTCTAATGTAACATCTGAGAAATGGTCTTTAAAGAATTCGCAACCACATTATAAACAGGACAGTTTTGAGTGAAGCCCAAGTGGGAAAAACAACTGTATACAAAACTTTGCTTTGCATTAACAGCAGGCTATTTATAAGGGCCACATACGCATCTACATATCAGCTGCAAACTGACCACCCTTCCCAAATAAAGCAGTCCATGCCATCACTTACCTGCAGCAGGTGAATCAGCGATCACCATGGAGACGAACATCATCAGCATCAGCCTGGCCGACAGCACGCACGCGGTGACCTGGCTATGTCCCTCCATCATTAGACCATCCATTTAGGAAAATGCATGTTTTTTGTCCGAGGTTATCCGAGGAGACACGATCCACGCTTTGAACTAGTCTGTAGGTGTTTCAAAGGCACTGCAGCAGATGAAAAAACACTTAAATAGGTCACATGTTGAGCATCTAATGCATCCATAAACCAGTCGAGGATTTAATCATATGCCGAAAAAATAACGCGTTGTATAGCCTTTAATATCAAACAGAAATGTACAACATAGCTGTGCATTTTGTTTACCACAAAAACGCATTGCCATGCTGTCTCGCGCCGAGTGAGTGATACTACAAGTGCTCGTGCCGAGCGCGAGCCGCACGATTTCTTTGTTCCTCGCGTGCATATCATACGAACTCAGCCTTTTAGTGCACCATCTCAACCTTGCTGGACTAATGTACTGCTACTCAAGCCGTAAACTTCCATATCCACCCATGTTGCATCCCTCGGGGTCAATGCATAGGGTTTGTGAACTCTTAAGTGCTACTCCTGTTACACTAGTGTGCTTGCACGAGGATTAGGCTTCTAGTCGGGATTTCCAGTACTTGATAACGGATCCATTATTTATTAGCGAAATAGTTGGTAGTAATCTTTTGATTTTATGCGTTTATGAGACGTATCTGGATAACTAATCTATCCAACCCGGAGTTAGGTGATTAGCATATTCAGATGTTGCATTATGGTGTAACGTTAGCTGGTTGAAACATAACGGGATCTTTTTGACAGAAATTAGTCACTGTCTGTACACGATAAATGGATACATTTATCACGAAAAAACAAAGTATGCAAAGTACACATTTACTGCCTATTCTTCGACTTTATCTTGCCGAGAATCTGATCTATTTCGGCTTATTTTAAAGCGAATTAAGACTTTTGGCGCTTGCATAGATGCGAAAAGAAGGTCCTTACCTCAAAACCCGACGGTTAAGTCCATAGTTAATTTCAGATCAGCACTAAACCCTTTGTTTTCCATGACTGTATGCCACAATGTGTTATTTTTTATGAGAAGTGTCTGGATCCTGCCGGATCGGTCTAAACATCACTCACTTTCTTTAGCTGCAAACACTCTATCCTCGGGATTTTACTAAGCCCGCCCCTTGACAGCAGAACTGCGAGCCATTGGCTCTTGGCGCTGTACATCAGTGATCTGAGTTTGGTTGACACTTCCATCGGCGTCTGTGGTTCCACAGCAACGCGTTTTGTCACCGGATATCGAAGGTGGGGAGTATCACATTGTTACTGTGATACTGTGTGCTACACCGGCGAGAAAATGGACCATGTGTTATGTGTTACAACGATCTGTCCACATGGCATCATTTTTCATCTGTGAAACATGCTTGTCTCCGATTATCCCCGTTTAACCTGTCTGATCCTGTGTAAGTGTATGCTTTTCACCTTAACCTGGTTAAATTAGTTAAGCTGCATTTTAGTTGAGTTTATTTTTAACAACAGGTGACATTTTAATCCTTATTCAACAATTCGGTCAAATAATTTCTGAGAGTTTTTAATGTCACAGCGCTCTCTAGTGGCTGTTGAGGGCAACGATTACGATATGACGTCATACACAATGACATCATCTTTCCGACTGACAGGTTGTGGTGAATGAACGGGGTGCTTCCCAGTTCTTATTTGTGCATCCTCGTTTTCTTTCCTCGCATTAATTGAAATGGCATATCCTCATTATTCATTCTCTGTATGAAGTTCATTCCATAATCAAACGAACAAGTGCATTAAAAACCCAACATATATTTAACAAGAAAAATAAAGTTCAATAGGCTACTTACTTGAGTTAGAGTTCAATAGACATTCTTAAAAGTGCTGCAAAACTATATGTGTCTATAGCCTACTACTGAGCATTTATATAGATCGGTGGATATTAAATATACTGTATGAAACAAGTCTACACTTACAATAATTTTACCAACATTTATGCACGTGACGACGTGAAAGGGAGGAGATTTATACGTGCGTCAGGTTTAAACGATAAAACTCTTGTATCCTCCCTCATGATTCTTCGGGAAGCCTCGGCCGTTTCTCAATCCGAAGGCTGTAGCCTATGGAGTTCGCAGTTCTAGGCTGCTTACGTCATCAAGACTGTCTTACTTTAAAATATTATAAAATTATAAACTATTATTCTTAGTTAATCGTAAATTGTTGCAATATGCTTATAACTTGCGAATGTAATGTTTACATAACCAAAATAAACCAGGCTTGATGACGTATGCAGCCTGCATATGCGACCTCCGCAGGCTGTAGACTTGAGACACGGCCCTCAATTAAAGGGATAGTTCACCCAAAAATTAAAAATTTAGTCGCCCACATGTTGTTACAAATCTTTATAAATTTCTTTTTTCTGATGAACACAAAGGAAGATATTTCAAGAAATGTTTGTAACCAAAGTATTCGTGGACCCCATTTACTTCCATAGTATTGTTTTTTCCTACTATAGAAGTGAATGGGGTCCACAAACAGTTTGGTTACAAACATTTTTCTAAATATCTTCCTTCATGTTCATCAGACAGCCTTCATAGGCAGCGTTTGTTTGAAATATAAACAGAGAGCACCTTTGTGATAACTATATTGAAAAACTACAATACTAATTTCTCGCTTAGCAATGCACTCAAAAGGTGTAAAAATCTTTATTTACAGTAAATTTGTGCCACAGCAGCTTTCTTGGCTGCCATTTTAATTTTTTTAACTCGACCAAGGTCGACGATTCACATTCTTCGCACACGCCCACATATAGAATTTTGGGACAAGACCATGAAGGTATCGTAGGAGACAGGAAGTAAACCAAACATTGGATTCGGACGTGCCTTGAAGCCTCCGAAGGCAGCATTTTAGAGCTTTTGAATGCAGCCAAAGAATTGAGATGTCTTACAAGATGGCAAAGCTCGATCGGTTTCCGAGTCGTAGGATGTAGGAGCGAGGAAGCATAACAGAAGCACCATTAGTTGTCACCATTTTACTCCATATGAATATATATCACTGTGGTACTCTGCTTATAAAAGTCAGATTCTCAGTAGATACAAAATCCTGCCAAGCTTTTTACAGTTTTCCATAGTTATTCCGTAGGACGATACATTTCCAGCTAATTTGACACGGGTTGACTCAACAACAGGGCCACACATTATGGCATATGTCGTCACAAATAAAAGGAACATGTTGTTTACTGACAATGATTTGAAAAGCACACTCATGACCTAATATTTATAAGAAATAGCCAACATTTGTTTTCCTTTTTTTTTTTTTACAGCTATTGCAAAACATTGCAATAAAGAAATGTTTTAAGGGATTTGAAACAGACACAAATATCAACTTCTAGAGAAAACAAGGATTTGTATAAACTGACATAATCTTAGCTACTGATTTTTTTAAGACAAATTTCTTTTTTAAATATTTGGCTGAAACATTAAAAAAGACACAATGAGACCGTATTCTCTGGACTAAAGAAAATAAAGGTCACAAATTTAAAATGAAATGAAAAACAATAAAACAGAGGAGACTGATATCGTGACTTAACAGTTTAATGTAAATCCAAGACAAAGTGTGATTACATTTCTACACATATACAATATGCATATGTGAGCATACAAATTTCCTTTAATAACTCGATTCACCTTGGAGACCGAAAAATGATCAAAAGTAACAGTGAATAACAAGCTATAACATAGTTCACCACGACGCAAGCCCCTTCACATCCTACAGTTAGTAAATAGAACGATTAAAATAACTATATTCTTCTATAACCCCCGTGTTTGTTAAAAATCCTCCATGAATGTACACTGCTATCATTAGTTGTTGAAGTCTAATAAAATCCACTCATTTTTTTTCTACAACGAAAATTATTAAGAGAAGCACACAACATTGGTAATGGTAACACAAGCGCTTAGTAGCAAGTACTCAGTTTTTAGGAGTTAAATCATTCTTATTATTGTCATTATTATATTCATTTGAACATTCTATAAAGCCAGTAAAATATCAATTCTCATAGCATACTTAATAATGTTAGCCTAAGGTATAGGGTACATATAATGCTACGTTAACAGATTAAAATAATGAGACATCACACTTCTTCAAATCCCCAATAAACAAAGCAAAATTATAATAATAAAAAAGGACAATAAACAAATAAGTATACCTGGAAATACTGCAGCACACAACAGCTTTGACAACAACTAATGTGATACACACTACTGAGAAACCATACAGCAATCGACAAAAGTAGGACTGGGGTGTCGGATGCGTTCTTAGGTCTCGATACATTGTAGAAAAATATTTGTTTTGTGTTTTTTACATTTTACTGTGAATGTTTGCTGCTGTGCAAGTAGAAAACTGTTCTGGATGGTTGCACAACGGCTACAGTGTATCACGGTACATGACAGGTTACTGTGGCAACTTTTGTGACAAATGACATTTCTGTCAGAGCTTTACAATGTTCACTAGCATTCACAGTTGTGTGAAAAGATTATGGTTTTACCCAGATAATAATTAATACAGATGCTTACGTTTATGTCACTCCATAATACAGTTTCCTAACACAGCCTAAACATGAGTTGAATGATGTCTTGGGCATGAAGATTGTTGTTTCCCTTTTTTGGTTCTAAAACAACGCATGGAGAATGGCCATATTGTCATATTTGGCCTCTTAGCACATTCATACATAAGATCATCAATTGTGTCTGAACCTCTAATGTGTCCTCTCTGAGCAAACACGTGTGTACGTGATACATTTTAAAAACAAGGAGAAAACAAAAATGAAGAAGCTTCACAAATATAGAAGCACTCTGGCCACGATATAGTAAAACATTATCCAAGCTTAAGTTAATTCATGATTATGGAGGGATCCACAATGCTGAAAGTTGGACATTTTGTGTGAGCAGACTTTTAAATCCATGTTTTTTAAAGCTTCATGTGTATTATATGGAGAAGGCAGGATTTTGATATTAAAATCACACCGTGAATAATAAGATGGCTTACATAAAAATACATTGCAAATTGTATGAATGCTTATTTCTAAATTACTTTCTACTTTGATGATTACAAACTTAAAAAAAGAAGAAAAACAAACATGTTACAACATAAACTTTCAGAACGTGTTCAGAATTGTATAAAACAAACATTTACATTTGTAGGATTGGCTTTCTATGAATTGAACTATAAGTAAAACACACTGAAATGTATAATTTGGAGAAAATAATAGAAATGTAGTATTGATTCAAATTTATGCTACATGAAGATCAAGACTTCGTCCCAAAGTGACTAAATTCAGTAATAACAATTACTACACATAATGAAAATGTATTTTAGTTCAGATTTTAGTTTACCACTATGCCCTTTATTAAAAGTAAATTAAAGTTATTAACCAGATTCAATTCAAAGGCCACTATATGGGCCAATAATGTAACCCTGTCAAGCCGCTCAACCAAATAGAGCAAAGCTGAAAGCCCCACAGTGTTCATATTCTTTAGGAAGTCAACCTACAAATGGTTTTCTGCATAAGCTGGGAAAAGAAAAATACTATAACATTAGAAAATAAAAGTACACAAAGCAGCCTTGAAACTAAAATAAAGCATATAGGTGACATTTTATGTTTAAAACTTAAAAGAAACGTAATTATGTTAATCTTCTATCGACTCATCTGACCCTATTTGCAATCAGGACATATTTTCTTTGTCAACAAAGAGAAGTACCACTGACAAAATGTACAATGAGAAAGTAGAAAAGCAGGCTTTTTTGCTATTTTGGTGCTTTTTCACTGCATTGTAAGATCTGAGTGAATTCCTACATATGCCACTTATATACAAGATCATTTCTGAACTGATCAACCCTGTCTTTTGTTGTTCAAATATCAGTGAAACACAGTGTGTCCTCCATTGCAGCCAGGGTTAAAGTCTATGCATCAGTGACATGCTGAATATCTTTGGTGGGAGGAACATAAAGTACTTAAAAGCCTGTGAAGTCCCAGTTTGGTTGTACTGGTCAGCTCTATTGACGGGAGGCTTTAGGTACACCAACGGCTCCGGACTGGAATGGAATGTTTTATGTGGCTTTAACAACAAAGAAGCATTTTTGTGTGTGTTTACATAGGCATCCAACTATAGACACAGATTTGTGAGCATAAACATCAAGCTTCTGATTCGAAATGAAGGTTGGGGTAGAATGTAACTAGGTGTCAGACCCTGGCCAAGCAAATTTACAAAGTATACTGTAGGCTTTCTGCCAACTTAGGAGGGTTCACGTATGGATAATCAACATCCCTGTTACGTATCAACCACCGAAAAACAAAAATACAATGCTTGACAAATAACAAAAAATGCATTAACGAACATCGACAAAAATTATTGCAACACTCTCTACATAAACACAATATATCTAGTAACATAAAACATTGAAATACAAACACCTCCAAGTAAAAATAAAACTACTTCAAATGCAGGTACTATGGCATGACAAGAGGGCAGAAGGAAATATATTTGATACTCTATACATATACACACATTCTGACGACAAAACAGACTAACACTGTGTCCCAACCATAGCAATGCAAAAACGTACACAAACTAATATCATTTGTCCATCCACACTGAAAATAAAAAGCCAGTCAAAACATAATTGAAGTGGAGTTAAACCAATGAGATTTTGCTCTGGGTGGGTTTTTATGCACATGCGAGGGTCCATGTACTGCCAGATTTTGTAACTGCGTGTACTTTGTACGTGTAAGTTGCGTATACGTGTACAGGAGAATCTAGTATGTAGCCCAGGAGATGCATTGCATTTTGTTTCTTTACAAAGTAATATCGCCATCTACTGGCCTGGCATGTGTAAAACAGAATGTTTTATGTTTTTTTGCAGATCTGTGTAATTGCTGATATTTTGGACAGTGTTGTCGTTTGTGCGTGAAATTTTTTAAAAACCCAAAGGAATTTTTTTTTTGCACATTGGTCAAAATCTGTGTACTTTGCAAACTTTGCAAAGCTGTGCATTTGACCGTGCGCGTATGTCCGCGCACATGTAAAAACACTATATTCCGTGCTCAAAGGGGTTATGGCAACATTTTCGGAAAGTTTTAATGTGTTTTGGCTGTATATTTACACGACAACAGAGTTTTGGGGTCCCATAAAGGCAAACTTTTGAAGAAAGGATTTAAAGTGAAGTTTTTGAAAACAACACATTGTCTTCGTGTAAACTACAAAAACGCTCGTCTGTGATAACTGTGACGTCATGTACGTATTAAGTCAATATAGGCATGCCAAGTGCAAATGTACAGTAACCTAAACAACAATGGTGACCTTCAGGTCTGTGTTTAGGACACTGCAGATAATGAGTTTAACGCTTCACAAGCAAAATGTAACAAATTTTGGTGCTTTATAGTCCAGGGTCACTTTAATAAACCAACCTCCAGTGTTGGGGGTAATGCATTACAAGTAACATGCATTACGTAATAATATTACTTTTCTGAAGTAACGAGTAAAGTAAGGCATTACTTTTTAAATGTACACATTAATATTTTGTTACTTTTTTTAAAAAGTAATGCAAGTTACTTTTTTAGTTTAAGTAATAAGATTAAAACAATTATGTACTGATTAAAACTAAACATAGTCACATTATGCACTCTATGCGTACATGCCTGTGTGGGAACAGTTTGAGTCAGAAACTGAGATGGTAGGCCAGAGCTCTACATTTTTGTGATGAAATATGCAATTTCTGAATGCAAAAATTTTCAGTCATAAAAAGAGATGAAAGAGATCAAGCCTCAGTCAAGAAAAAGTAACGCAAAAGTAACTAAAAAGTAACGTAAGCATTACATTTACTATTGTTTCTTTACAAAGTAATATCGCCATCTACTGGCCTGGCATGCTTAATACAGCATTTTTAATGTTTTTTTCAGATCTGTGCAAAAAAATGCAATGATGCATGCATGTTTATTCAAATTGGTTATGCAAGTCAATTAAACCTACAATTTTAGGTTTTTTACTAGTATATAGTTGACATAACTTATAAACAAGTTAAAAATTATTTAACCCTCTACTGCACAGATTTTTAAGGTTAATAATTTATTTAAAGAAACATGCACTGAGCACGGGGCTTTGTTAACTTATGTTGAAATATTTTACAGTGTAGGTGACCAGCAAAACCCTGTGGTTTGTCACAGCTGATTTAAAGGTCAGATTTACATGAACAAGCGTGTTGCTTTATTGCGTCACACATGGCTAGGACACAGTGTCAAATAAATGATTGGCTAACATATCAATGTTAAAATAAGCAGCAAAAACACACGCGTTGGCCCACAGTTTCCTACACTTTCATTATCTTACTGACGTGATTCCTGTGGTATGAGTGATTCCTGTGGTAAGACAAAAGTGAACAAAGTCAGTTTTGATACAGTTCGTCCCAGACATCTTCAGCTCGCCCTTTAGCCGTATAAGCCTCCATAATAAAACCCCACGAATTGACGAAGAACCCTGAAAGATGCTCAAATCTGAGTATGGTGCTCTGTCATGCAATGCCCTCGCTGCACACGGCTTTCCTTCGGCATCTACCAACGTGCTTAAAGCCAACATGCTATTCTCATTAAAAATGTGGAACTTGCTTTCTTTTACTCTTCCAACAGTTCCCTTCACAATCCACCACCGTCCACAAGCACCTCAGCTGTTCCTTTCATTAATAAAACCATCTTTCTTGAATTCTCCTAGGCTTATAGTCATTAAACCACTTCTGCCCCAGGCTCCGACAGGCTATCAGCTCCAGCCATCCACACACAGTTTTTCTCCTTGGTCGACCTATCCAGGCGTAGAATGCATGTTTTTCTTTACTGACAAATTGTGTGGCGCGATCTTAAGTTAAACTGAGTGGTACACTTTATCCATTAAATATACATGTAAATCCCCTATGACATACTGTATACAGTTTAAAGGTGCAATGTGTCATTTTTAGAAAGGATCTTTTGACAGATATGCAATATAATATACATAACTATGTTATCAGTGGTGTATAAAGACCTGACATTGTACAACGAACTGTATTGTTTTTATTACCTTAGAAAAAGTCGTTTTTATCTACATACACCGCGGGTCTCCTTACATGGAAGTCGCTGTCATGTTTTTTACGATGTCAAGTGGCAGCTACTGTAGCTTCTCGTTGCATTGCGAATTTGAGATCGATTGCAATTCGCAATCTCACCACTAGATACCGCTAAAACACATTACACCTTTAACATCAGTGAAGTTGCATTGATCGCAAGATGAGCAAACCATAGCTTCGGTATGTACAGTAAATATGCTAGCCTATATATAATTATATTCACTATCTAGAACAAAAGTTACTTTAAATGACAACTTTGGTTCATTACCCCAGGCTAAATGTAAAACAACCTCATGCACGCTAAACAAGAAGCACGCTGCAGGTGCCTATTTTTGTGAATAAAGCGCTTAAATAACATTTAGGGCTATAACACTTACACCATGAACTTAATAACATAACAGCACGGATAAAGACGTTCAACCTAGGAGCCAATTCCCAGACTAGCATCAGGTTCTAGAGGGTTTCCAGCCAAGTAAACTGTCGTAATAAATGTAAGGCACTACGAGGTAACAATGATAAACCTAAGACTGTGGAGGAATATAGCGCACAAATGTGCGGGCGGTGCAACGTACGGCGCTTTCCGCGGGCGCACGCGTGCACGCAAACACACGACCGACTACCATGTTGAACATGCCTATGTTATTGAAACCACTTTTGTGCAATCACATTAAAAGAGGAACACAAATTATCCATTGGTATCAGAAAGGTTCTTCATTAAATAAATGGGTGCAGACTGCTACATTCTACAAAGAGGGGCCCAGCTAGTTTTCTACGGTATGACAAACGTATTTTCTTTTCTAAATGTGAACGCAAACAAATAAAAGTCTATAAATACACTAGAAAGTCTCCTATTTCCAAAATGTTCCCTCCAGGTGTATTCGGGAGAGCGCGGCGGGGTATGGACATACCGCTCGCCGCACGTAATTTGGAAACGTTTAAGACAGTACAAGGCCATCATTAGATTTTTTCTTTGAAGAGCAGCAAATATCCGTATTTCACCTTATCCAATAATTCCCAGGAATTCATACATCCACGTCGTGACGCCGGCTCAACAGTCAGTGAATGATTTCGAGAAAAGGAAAACCAAACAAAACCTCGGTTTAACAAAGCTCTGTCTCTCCCAAACAGCCGTTGATGAGAACTTGTAAAGGAAAACTTCAACTTCTATTAAAAACAAAAACAAATCCCAAATCTCTCTCTCTAAAAGAAAGTAAAATAAAAGATTAACTGGCCCTTTTTGAGAAGGCAAAAAAAGTCATCTAAAAAAAACAAAAGCTCCATAGTACCCTTCTGTTTCCTCCAAGAGTACACTTGCTCTATCCATCAGCATCTTCATTGTCTTCAAGTTTAAGCATGAAGGGGCGGGGTTAAGGGGTGATAGGCTTAAGCACGTCTCTCTGACTCTGGAGGGGTGGGGTAGAAATGGCAAGCAGCGATTGGCTGGGCTCCAGTGTTTCAGCTTCAGAGGTAAGGGTACTGGTTCATCTTAGTGGGGCTCAGCGGATATCCAGTGTAGACAGTGGAGGCAGGTGATGCGCTGATGTAGGTCTGGTGCGCGAACTGCGCCTGGTACTGGCCATGATGCAGGGTGGGTGAGGGCAGAACGCGGTGGCCCATGCTAACAGGCACCTGGTGGACGATACCTGGAGGGTAGCTGGCGTGCTGGACCGCGTGACGGGCCGAATTCTGGGAAGCGACCAGGTGGGCCACCGTTCCTGTGGACCCCAGTGCCGTGGGAGCAGTGTAGGTATAGAGGTGAGGTTGTCCCGCCAGATGAGGTGGTGCCAGATGAGCTGTGTGGGTGGGGCTGTTGTGGAAAGAGTATTGAGCTTGGGTGGCCATAGTGGGGGTGATGTAAGCCTGTTGCCGTCGATGAGCTCCGTTTCGCTCGACCTGCATGTGCTGCTGGGCCTGAATGAGACAATATTAAAGTTAAAAAAATAAATTAAATGAATAAGTGCATAAAAACTAAATCTACTGAAATACCTGGCTGAGATTAAGAGGCTGCTGTTGAAAGGGGTGTGGCCCAGTGCGCTGCTGACGATATGACCCATTTCCAGTCACGCCCCCTGATGAGTGGTTGGTGCCCGACAAACCTCCATTGGAGGTCTTGAACTTATAGGTGGAGTTCTGGTGGTTCATTGTGTCTGTAGGGACAGTTTAAACATGTCAAAGACAAAAAAAATCCTTTCACATTTCACTTTATATCTGACTGATGCAATATTTCAGAGCAGAGAAAAACTAAACAATTTATATTCATAGAATTGTTGTTATTTCCAGGTTTTCCATGACCGTGAATACATAAATAACATCTCCATAGGGATTATGAGGTTATTTGTTAAAGTTCACAAAGCAATACGTCGCCTCACAATTGAAATATCATAAAATATCCTTTTGACAAACTCTAAATTGTCTCTTTAACAGCCTTGGCAATAGCACAAACTATCATCTACTATATAAGTCTACGCTGTATAGCTGGGGCTGTCAGTAAATTCAGCATTGCGCTGTCACATTAAATTGGTGCTAGATTCAGCCCCCGCCAGATATCTCCCATTCTCTGTCATCTTATCAGCCCGTCCCGTCTCTCACCAGGCAAGAGTCTATCACACTCTCCCAGGTTGTCGCTGGGCTGGTTCTTCAGAGGGGGGATAATGATGGTACGAGGGTTCCCGTTGCTGTAGTTGTCCAGGACTGCGACCTTCGAGTCGTAGCCATTGGCGTTGGGTCCATTTGGCCGGGTCTCCACAGCGTAAGGGCTGGTATTGCTGGAGTAAGAGTCAGGGGAATCATGGACCGTCACACAGCTAATGACATTTTTCCTCTGTTTAGATGACATGCTGTCGAGAAGATAAAATGCAAGTCACTTCTGGTAATGGTTATGGGATGGCGCATGCATGTGAATTTGGCATCTCGGGTGCGGATTGCTTAAGTTATTCAAGTAGTATATTTTTACTTTTACATTTATGCATTTGGCAGATGCATTTATCCGAAGCGACCGACAGTGCATTCAAGGTATATATTTAATCAGTATGTGGGTTCCCTAGGGATCGAACCCATGCTTAAAGCATTATCTTCAGGGTTAGTTAACTTCAAATTCAAGGACCTTTCAATGACTTTCAAGGTCCAAAACCCTCAAATTCAAGGACTAAATGTGGGGAGACATTTCAAGTGAGAGCAAAGTTACAACGTGTTACCTTTAAAGATACATTGTTACAGTTCCCTTTCGAGGGAACTTGCGCTGCGTCACTGCAGTGACACTTTGGGGACGCCTCCAAGGGTAAGCGCGTCTGAATGTGTATATCAAATTCAACCAATGGTGAGGCTTAATGACAAAGATAGGGTGACGCGGGAGCCAGGAAGTATATCGCCTGAAATATTGCCAAAGACGGCGTTACAGGGACGCAGGATTATGGCAAGGGAGAAGCAGCGCCTCATTCCCTTCTCAGGGAACAACAGTTACATACGTAACCCGAGACGTTTTCATTTGTCAAACACAATTATGCAAAAAAGCATTTTGGTATGAATGAACATTCGCATACAGAAGATATAAGCATTTAAAGTGAACAGTTTATTACGTGTGCTTAAAAATTCTAGAATTTTTATGATAATATCCTACACTAGACGGAAACAAATGAATTTTTTTCCAGAAAACTTCTTGCATAAATAGATTCAAGCACTTTCAATGACCTGTATCTATGTATGTATATTTTCAAATATATCCTACTAAATGTCACTGGTTTCACTGTATTGCATATGATTCAGTTATTCCATGTTATTTATTTATATTTCTGTCTTAATCAGAATGTAATCTGCTCAAATGCTCTGAAATTATTGTTTTTTGGACATGGCCGAGGCTGAACATAAAACAATAACCAATAATATCTCATCCAGGAATTAATCCTGCTTTACATGATTTTGAAAATTACCACCGAATATGACCCTACACCAAAAAGGACTTTTACAGCCTGCTTGTGTGTACTTTAAGAGGCAACATTTTTCATTTTGCTGACCTGGTGTTAGTGGGCTGTTTGTGGTCATCATCTTCATCCGTGTCGCTGCTGATGGTGATGATGCTAACGGCCGGGCTGGGAGTGTCGGCGATGACAATGGTGTGTCGCGGAGGGTTATGTTGACCGTGGTGGTCTCGTGTGGTGTTACATGTCTGCTCTACGCCCCACCCCCCTCCTCCAACCCCACAGGTCTGGGATGGGGCGCAGGTGGTAGATGGGCCGTTCTGAACCACCGCGCATCGTGGAGGGGTGTTCTCCTTCACACGCTTGGAGCGCTGAGGTGACGTGACTGCCTGGGTGGAGGACACGTCATACGATACGTTCCTAAGATAGAATGAAGCTTGAAGTTAAATTCAGTTTTTATGATGTTAAATATTCCATGCTTATAGGCACAGAGTAGAAAAATTTACCAATATATTATCATGTTTTGGACATTGTACCGCAGTAATGCTGTGCATTTACCATCGACACCATGGATATTTGGACTTATACCACAGGGCTGTTGAATGCTTTATTCTGATTGGCTAAGACATGTTCAATGGATGTTGATTATTTTTCTGTAAACCGCACACTTAACCTTTTAAATGTCTTAAAAATAGACACCAGAGCAATATTTGTGGTAACTGTGGTATAAGAGGAATAATTGACTCCGGTCCTTTGAATTATAAGAAAATAATGCACACCAACGTGGTAATGCGGCATGACGCGTAGTGCCGTTACACCGTGGGTGTGCATTATTTTCGACAATTATCCCCGTCGTCAATTATTCCTTACATGTAGTCCACTTAATTATTAAAAATCATCTGCTACTATCACAATGTGTTTTTATAAGTGTTGGCTCACCTGGTCATCTGGTGCTGCTTGTTCTTTTTGGAGGAGGAGCTATTGTTTGATGGCTGCCTCATGACATGAGCCACACCCACATTGAGAGGTTGCTGGGAGGGCAGGGCGACGTGACCCGCCAGTAAGGCTGGCTGTTGCATAATGGGATTGTAATGGCTGCCATGGGGATGTGAATTCCTGAAGCACAACAGGTACAAAACATATAAAGTTTAATAAAAAATACAGTGTAAAAATTTATTCTTAATCAAAAATATTGCTCTGTTTTACTCTGAAATGTACAAAAACACCCTTATGAGACAAACTGACCTTAGCAAAACTGAAACAAATATGTTAATAAATAGGTTAACAAGATTTTAGCAGTATACAGAGCTCTGTTGAGTAATAAAAGATTTTACTCCATAATGGAATGCATTTTTACCAAAATTAAAATGGTAATAAAATACATAACTGCCATTTCCTCTGTTGTTTTATGCAGGTCTAAACACAGCTTATTTCATTAGGGCCTATAATCTGTCTTTGTTTCTACAATGAATGATTATGACTTTAAATAAATAATACTTGCAACATTTGACCATAAGGGGCAGCAGTGTCTGCAGTTAAGAGAGCACAAAGCTCAGCAATGGAAAAATCCTTTGCAGTGAAAGTGTTTTAAACCGACTGGTTCAGGATCTGCAGATATCAGCACACATTTATCTATAATAGGCTCAACCAATGGAGGTCGTCACGAACCGACTCCATTAACCTGCCCTGGCATGAGAGGCATTATTGCACTCAGTGTTCTGAGACAAGAAATCATCTAAAACAAGAATTCAACATGAACTCTAAATGTATTCTGACTGTAATATGCTGATCTTAGGCATAAAAAATTTCTTTTACTTCATTCTGAATGAATAATTTAATGGCAAGTTGGCTTTGTAGGTGCATTTGCAGACTAAGTAACCAAGAAAATTAAATCGCCTTAGTCTGTAATCTAGTAGATTATGAAAATTCAGCCATGGCATGAAATATATGGATCATCATTCACTATTTTGTATACTAATCTTTTGTATCCACATGACCTGGAGGTCTTTCATCAAAATATATTGGTTGAGTCAAAGATGCTGTCTGGCTGTGAATTTAAAATTGTTATATTTTATGCATTTGGTCAAAGCCACTTACAGTGCATTCAAGATATACATTTTATCAATATGTGTGTTCACTGGGACCTTGTTAACAAATGTAAAAAGCATGTTAAAAATACACTTCAATTTTAATTGACTCAAGGGGAAATGGGATGTCATTGTGAAGCAAATGTTGTTTTTCAGTCTCACCTCCAGTTAGCCAGAGGTTGTGTGCCGGTCATGGAGTCGGGGATGACGGTGGCGTGTTGCACGGAGGTGTGTGTGAGCTGTTGCCACGCCGGAGGGAGGAGGATCTGTTGAGTACCAGATGGCCAGGCCTGCTGCAGTGTCAGGTTGGAGGGAGACGGGTTAGGAAGAGAGAAAGAGAGGGTTGACATCTGAAAGGTCAGGTGCTGATCAGAGGTTTGAAAATTTGCAGATAGTGACATGTGAATCTAAAGTATCTTTAAGTCAATGAGAGTTATCATTTTAAGGTGACATTAACTACGGTGACACCAACTACAGGATAACGGCTGTTGCCAACACAACAAAGTTAAGAAGAACTCAATGAAAATGAAAAGTGATGCTGAACAATACTGCAAAAATTATTTCTTTATCACGAATTGCTGGTTTTCCAAAAAATCTAAACATTTAAGAAACATTTTATATAAGTAACAATTCATGTCAACTACCCCTTTAATATCATCAAAATATTAAAAGGGTAGCTGACTAGGGCTGTAACGATTATGAAATTTGGCTGACGGTTAATTGACTTCTAAATTGTGACGGTTAATTGCCTATTTTAGGGCTTTGATGATTATGGCGACTAATTGTCTGTTTTGTTGCTTTGACTTTTAATTCCCATACATTTTTTTGGTTGTTCATGAAATAATTTTCACACATTGTTGTGATTATTTAAATTAAATCTCTTGCAAGGTTTACCTGGCAGTAAAAATTAATACACATAATGCATATTTAACTCTTTCCCCGCCATTGACGAGATATCTCGTCAATCAAGAGAAAACGCTTCCCCCGCCAATGACGAGTTTTTCCGTCTTTCCGCAATACCGCTATTATCCACTAGGTGCCTTCCGCAACTTTTTAAACACGGAAGTATTGCCCTATGGCAAGCTGCTGCATGTCCGTGTCTGCTTTAAAGATCGCTCTGAATGGGATCTCTATGAAAAGTCTGTCACAAAAATGGAATTATCTCTGCTTTTTGCTCAAAATATGGTTTTTGCAGAAACCTACCCATATTCAAAAGCTGATTACAAAAGAACCACTGAAGGTAGGATGAAACGTTTTTTTTGTTTGAAAGCAGAGGGTCTGTTCTTTCATTTGGTATATTGTATGTTTATATATTTGAAGAAGAAAATTTTCTGGAAGACATTAAACTTTTGTGAAAATCATGAAAAACGCTGGCGCTGGCTGGCAACTTTTTTTTAAAACGCTGGTGGTGAAAGAGTTAAAAGTAATCTGAAACTGTCTCGTTTATGCAGGCGCTGCAGCTCCCCCTTGTGTTTTTAGAGAGATGTGCCATCATTGCGGTGATCATAAATCATTGCGATGAGGTCAAACAATCACGATGAGACGATTATTTATTCATTGTCTAAATTTTTTATTTAGTTTTTATTGTCTTGCCTTAGCTATTTGTAGTTCTTACTCAGCATAAATCGAACAAAAACGTTGTAGGTTTTTGCTTACAAGTTACAACAACAACAAATTATCTGAGGTAGTGTCTTAAATTAAATTCAAGATTGCTTCTCGTGTAAAATTTCTATTGTATATCTTCAATCATTCACTATACAATTATTGTGGCCAAAAAAACTTGCAATAATATTTTTGCAACTTTTATATATATAAATAAACCATACAATTGGTCTAATTCATATTTGGTACCATTCATTTATTAGCCAAAGAATTATACTCAAAATACAAGAGTAGGGAGAGAGAACGAAAAAGTAACCAACATTTTTAATGGCTGCTGAATAATTTACGAAATGATCACATATAGATACCGAAAATTGTTGTCATCATATACTGTTCCGTATTATTTAGCACTTATCGCATTTCCCCCAAAATACTACGCAACCCGTAATTTATACTAGAAAAGAAAACAAAGATTGACTCATGAAGTCTTGAAGCAAGCAACCGCACAGTAACTTGGTTACATTTACAGTGATATACTGTAAATGTTGTCGATGTGAATGCCATGTAACACTGTAGTCGCAGGGCTTAAGCACAGCTTAACAGGCCAGGTTACCGCACCCACACATTTAGAAAGAGGAAAGGATACAGCTATTTAGAGATATGACCGCTAGTAAGTGCTAAACTGTGCCAAACAACCACCAAAGGGTACATCACTTAGTTATTTAAGACCCCACCATCAGCATAACAGCCTGGATACACATTGTAAACCTCTCTCTGACACACATCTGTTCTTAAAATTATTTATTTTGCAAGACTTTAGAAATTAGTAGAAAATACAAATTGCGGAGGGCAAATAAAGATCTCCCTGTAGAACAACACAAAGCTTTGGCGAAACTTCATTTATTTTCCTCACTCGATTCCTTGGCACCCGTTTTGAGATGAAGATCAGAGATGTGGCCCTACACGCCGTGTACGGTCTTGGCTTCGGCGTGCAAAGAAGATAAGATCCTGCCCTAATAAAGAGATGTGGCATCTACCAAGCAGCCCGCTGATGTGTTAGACATTTTTCAAATCAGCTCCGACTTTAATTAAATTCAGGGCCCTCATTCGGCAGCTTTGTGAGGAACTGCTTTGTATGAGTGGTGAGGAGTGTGTGGAGTGCCAAGCATAATTTGCCTCGAGACGAGAGCTTGAAGACGACTGTCTCCAGCCTTAATAGTTTAATGCAGCTTTATTGATTAACAGTTTAATGTACAACTAATGAATTGTTTCTTTAATACCCTTTGCACATCTATTTACTGGCTCGTCGGTATGGACCACAGCACTCGCACAAAGAGCGCAGGGATGGGGAAAAGAGTGGAAAAATTACTTTTATGATGTTTGTTTGAGGGCGATAACATATTTTCTGTATTTCCATTTATAAAATGGATAGTTTCAGACTCTTAAATTTAATTGGGTGAGCTGTGCTCAAAGCTGTTGTAAAGTGCCTTAAGCACAGTAAAATCGCTTTTACACACAGCCTCTTATGGCTTATTGTTTTATTTAAGTTGCATTGTAATAAAGCCACATTTTTATGGAATTTCAAATGGTCTCGGTACTTAGGTTTAACTTTATCTTTAAAGAGCAACTGATAGCATTTTTCTCAAAAGGAAACATTATTATTTTAAAGTTATTCTTATAATAAACTTGCATGCACACCTTTTATTCAAGTGTATAACTTTATAGTTGACCTAAATACAAACTGGAATACAAAACTGGAACTGGAATGTTACCATTATTATGCACTTATACAGAAATACAGAGATATTTGTGACCCTGGACCACTAAACCAGTGATAAGGGTCAATTATGACTGTATGGTTTGTTAGAATAGGATAATATTTGGCCGAGATACAACTATTTGAAAATCTAAAATCTGAGAGTGCAAAAAAATCTAAATATTTATAAAATGGCATTTAGGTTTTCCAGATGAAACCCTTACTGCATCCATTCACAAAAATAAAATTATGATATATTTACGGTAGGAAATGTACAAAATATCTTCATTAAACATGATATCCTAATGATTTGTGGCATAAAATAATCATAAATCGATCATTTTGACCCATACTATGTATTTTTGGCTTTTACAAGTGCTCCTTAAGGCTGGTTTTGTGGTCCAGGGTCACTTTCGAACAAGACCTTAAAGTGCATACTTCGAATACTTAATTTAGGGTCATGCCTCCACCCTCATCTCCACAGATACTGTATCTGACCGATGACATGAATTTTCCTATCAGAACTGGAGGCCCTTTGCCTACATTCCTGACACTTTAACGGCTCCTTTCTCACTCTTGGGTTGGGTAATCGTACTGTCTGCCCTGGAATGGTAACCCAGATATGAGTGCAGTTTTCCATGCAAGGCCATATCTACATCTACCCCCTAACCGATTTTCTGCCCTTGTGGGGTGAAAGCCTTTTGTCACCCCGAGGCCTCTGAAAGCTTGCCGCTCCCTCTGCAATTGTTTTCGCATTTTCTGCATTCCTGCTTGAGATAAAGGCCGAGGTCTTCTAGAGACCCACTCCACTGGCACCAAGAGTGATGTGGTGCGCCTGATTGGGTTGAAGGGAGGGGTTAAGACCCTGGAGCAGCGATGAGTCCAGAGAAACAAATATCTCCGTATTTGTTCAGGAAAACTGCCTTTCTCAATGCCGTGATTTACTTATCACCACTGGAATGTATGCATGAGTTTTTTTCTTTACGTGAGACACGATAAATATGCATTAAAGTAAGAAATAGCAGGGTTTAACAATAAGAAGGGTCCTGTGGCCCTAGGGCCAATGTGCGAAACAAAACTGTCACTTGCCTATTTGGGCTGAGTTTTTAGGGTAAACGGCCCTTCCACTTGAGCAGTAGCAGAAAACTGCAGGATCTCTTAAACCTAAATAAAATTAAATCCTATTTTCTATTAGTCTTTTTGATTCATTCTGCTAAAAAATGCTCAAGATGTATAAAGACGATGCATAAAGAAGACATTTAGGCCCAATCCCATTTCTTTGTCTTACCCCTTACCCCTACCCCTTAGTTTTGCATGTTCACGAGAGCGAAAGGGCTATCCCAATTGGGCCTTACACTCTCGTGAACGTGCAAAACTAAGGGGTAGGGGTAAGGGGAAGGGGTAAGACAGAGAAATGGGATTGGGCCTTAGTCTTGAAAAGTATTATTTTTTTGTTTTTGTACATATTTCCTGTATTTTGTGTTTGTATCTTAATAAAATAGATAAAATAAATAAATATGGATGAACATTAAAACTTCTAAAACAACAAGTCTGGTGGTGGTGGCCTAATGTAAGGTTCACACCAGACGCGGTAGGGGCTGTAAGCGCGAGTGATTTACATGTTAAAGTCGCCATGAAACGGAAGTGGTGATTGCCTTTTTTCCCCCGTGGTGACATATATCAGAATTGGTGACATATATCGGCTTCTGAAGTTAAATAAAGGCAGGGCTGGATTTGAATTTGTCCATCGAGATCTGATTGGTTCGTTTGAAGTTGGGTCGTGTTGCTAATTGCTAATCGCTGCAATCATCTCCCGGACTCCGCCCACCTGCCATACTATGTGACCAAAAGAGAGAGAGGTCGTTTTGAGGAGGGGACGAGATATGAGTTTTTGATTAAAGATTACGAGGGCACATGAATTTAAAAAAAATAATGAAGCACATATATAAGTCATTTGTAAAAAATAACACAATATTCCAAAACAAATTATAGTTTTAAATTTCAATTTCATTGTGACTTTAAGTCTCCCATGACGTGAATTTCCGCGTAAATGTCTCGAATTTTACGCACGAATGAAGCGAGTAAACTCAAAATGTTCAAGCGTCCAACTACGCGCGAATAGCGCATTTTTGCCCCCTCTACCGCGGCTGGTGTGAATGCACCATTAGACTTTTACACAGTACTGTATATTTGCATATGGTGCCTTAATTTCATAGACATTAGGAGAGGACAGGAAAGTACATGGACCCTGAGCCGGGATTCAAACTCGGTTCACCAAAAGTGTGCCTGCACCATACTGAATGTCGGAGCACATCCCACGACACCATCGGCTCAGACGGGCTGGTGCTTTTTATGCCAAACTTAAACAGTGTGGGCTCCTGTACAGTAAGTAATTGCCCTTTAATGTGATGTATTGAATTTTGTTTTAAATGTGACCCTGCCTGTGAAAATTCAGATAAAGTCATCTGTTTTTGATTTACGTTTATCATGTAAAGACAATTCTGTGAAAATATAACCTTGATATCTTTAGAGTAAGGTCAAAGCTTGAAATAAAAGTGAAATGAGTGATTGAAATCACACTTAGATGTTCCTAATCTCAATATATATTATTGAGACTTTAGCCTAAATTTCACAGACAATGTCACATGTAAAAAGGGTAACATTATTAACCTGGCTAATGATGTCCTATTCTTTTTTTTTTGCGTGAATAAAACACTAAAAACTTTTATGATGGGGTTGACAAAAATATTGCTGTGCAGGTGCACATTTTTTAAAAAACACCTTTATTGTCTAGCCCTCACTGGAGTCTTAAAAAAGAGGCGAGAACTCAGTTCAGCAAAATTGAAAAAAATATTGTGGATAAATTACACTTAGATAAACACAGCCACACTGTTTGTTAAAACCCGTCTGGTGCCTGCCTTGCGGCTCCATAGGGTAGACAAATCCCTGAGCATCCATAGAGCTCATTTAAAACCAAACTCCATCATTCTCCTCAGACCGTGACTAGTACCCAAACTCCAGGGAAGCAACACGGTTGTCTGGTCCTAGTGGACGCAGGAAAACAAACTATCAGTTAGGTAAAACCTCCAACGGGGAAAAGTCAGGTCAGTCTAGTTGCTCCCGCAGAGCACACATTTCGATAAATTCATCCAGACTTTCATTAATCTACTGGGCAGAAAATGAGATCGTCTTCTTCACTTTGCTAAAGGAGGAAGTGAATTATACTTATATCATTAAAACAAAGTAGGTCATGCTAATTGCTCTTCGTTGGAGCCAAATTCGGATGTAATAGTGAATTTGGGAAAGACTGAGGGGTGTAATTAGTTTAAGAAATCTCTCTCATTTATTCGCTATGGCAATGGGGCTAACATCTGTCTGTACCTGTGTCAGCAGGCCTGGCTGGATTTGGAGAGGTTGAGGACCGGGGGCTTGTGTTACTATGGGAACTGCATTCTCCATCCGCACCGAGTAGCCGGTGTGTTTAGAGGGCGATGCTTGCAAACCTGGGGAAAAATAACAAGGGGAACGTTATTAGATGGCAAGACCGATGTAATCTACTGTATACACTCATCCAATTAAGTATCTCTATAACCGAGTTTCCTACCTTGGAAGCTAGGTGGGCAGACGATCAGGGCCTGCTGGAAGGGATCCGGTCGGGCGGCGCAGAGCTGAGGCCCACCGGGCTGGAGGGGCATGGTCCTGGGGGCCACGGCAGCCATAGGGGCCGCAGAAGGCTGGTAGAGTGCAGATTGGTAATTTAGTATGGAGACATCAGGATTTGCTAGGGAAAAGGTGGCACTGGTGGAAGAGGGAGCCAGGTTGGTGGCCTAAAGGAATCGATGGGTTCAAGAAACAAACAAAAGCATGAGGAAGTGGGTATGGTTTACGGGAATGGGTGGAGCCATAGAGATTTTAAATAATATGTGATGATGAAAATAAACTGATTAAAATGAATCCTGATGTGCAAGATGGATGTACAGTACAAGTATGGGATATGGACAGTCATGTGGTCATTATAGCAAAATAATGCCAGGTGATCAGTCATGAAGGTTATTTTGCAATAAAGATTGGCTGACCGTACATTATCCTACTTATTATATGGCTGCGTACAGAATAAAAAAAATAACAGCATGCACATAAAACCTTTAATTGAGTTTGTACAAACTAGAAAAACAAAACACAAGCACAGCTACAGAGTCCATGAATGTTGGCATTCTGCATTCTGCATTTGGCCGACACTTTCTTCCAAAGCGACTTTCATTACAATATACCAATTGAAAGAACAGACCCTCTGCTTTCAAACAAAAAAAAAAACGTTTCATCCTACCTTCAGTGGTTCTTTTGCAATCAGCTTTTGAATATGGGTAGGTTTTTGCAAAAACACCATATTTTGAGCAAAAAGCAGAGATAATTCAATTTTTGTGACGGACTTTTCATAGAGATCCCATTCAGAGCGATCTTTAAAACAGACACGGACATGCAGCAGCTTGCCATAGGGCAATACTTCCGGGTTTAAAAAGTTGCGGAAGGGCGCCACCTGGTGGATAATAGCGGTATTGCGGAAAGACGGAAAATCTCGTCATTGGCGGGGAAGCGTTTTTTCTTAATTGACGAGATATCTCGTCAATGGCGGGAAAGAGTTAAAGGGATACTCCACTTTAAAAAAAAAAATATGCTCATTTTCCAGTTCCATCGAATTCGAACCCATGACCTTTGTGTTGCTAACGTAATACTCTACCCACTGAGCGTTACAACACTAAAACTATTTAGCTAGAACCCCTTTAACTCAATAAATGTCACAACCGACCAATCAGAATCAAGTATTTCAAAGAGCCGGGTAATAAAATTATTTATCCCAGACAGCAAGCACAGGAAATGTGTTTTACTTCAACTTTCAACCAATATCTTAGCGCAAATACTATGACACAGTTGTGCAACTTCAACACAAAAGCTCTGTCAGCTGGGTGGATGCAGGCTCAGTGTTCAAACACGTTTTATAAAATGACTTATCGAGAGTTTGGGGAGAGTGAGAGAGAGGGAGAGAGAGAGCTTCAATCAATGCTCTTGTGTTACAGTCTCCATCAATGCTAGGACCCTTCAACTCATTGAATTTGCTCAGTCTCATTAGCAGCAGATAATGATCGCTCTTTGCGCTAAGCTATGATTAAATATACACACAGATCTAACCCGTGAAGAGAGAGGCAATCTGTTCTTCAAATCCCCTGTACTAGATTTCCCCTCCAGTGCTTTTTAATCCAGCCTGACTGCGGCAGATTCTGTTTATTCGCCTATCAATGTGAAAATTGTCACCATGCACAATATATATCGTTTCAGCATCGACATTGCAATAGACGCATCTGCAATCACATGCAGAGCATTGTTTTTGTCAAGAGTTATGAGAACGGTTTCAAACATTTCATCTTGCAAAAGACCAAATAATACGGTTTCAAAGAAAGTTTTAATAACACGATCTTGTCGCTTGACCAGTGGTACTGTATGTAACACCATCACACAACAATTTTCCTCAAGTTGCTATACCAGAGCTATATGAGAAATGCTAAGTTAATTCCTCTTAAACAAAGCTATTCCAGTCATTTGATGAATTCATCCAGTATTTATATCACAATATACATCACAAACAAAAAATATTGCAATGTCAGTTTTTCCCGAATATCCTGCAGGCCTTCACATTTTCTAGGTTGATAGAAGCAAGGGGGCCCAATTATAGCACTTAAACATGAAAAAAGTCAGATGTTCATGATATGCCCCCCTTAAAATTAAGATTTATACATCATCTGAAAGTTGAATAAATAAGCTTCACATTCATGTATGGTTTGTTAGGATAGGACAATATTTGGCCAAGATACATATATTTAAAAATATGCAAAAAAAATTGAAAAATAAAATCGCCTTTAAAGTTGAAGCCCTTAGCAACACATTACTTATGCTAAATTTAAAGTAAATTTACGGTAGGGAATATCTTCCTGGAACATGATCTTTACTTAATATCCTAATGATTTCTGGCAGGGAAAAAATTATAATTTTGACCAATACAATGTATTGTTGGCCATTGCTACAAATATATCCTTGCGATTTCCAGGGTCACATTTACTGACCCCATTAGCTGAGATTAAACCATCTATATCAGAAGAAAAGCTGTTTGGTATGAAACACTAAACTTTTATTTGACAAAAAAGGCAAACTTTAAAATCTAAGCTAAAATATGGGTTTTAGATCAATACACAAAAAATTTATAAAAAAGAAAAATCGTGGTAATATATATTAATATTTTGTTGATCTTCCCTCTTGTTTTACATTACAACAGTCATTCTTCTAGGCATTGACCACACTGCAAAAAATGATTTTCAAGAAAAAAATTACTTAGTATTTTTGTCTTGTTTTCAGTAAAAATATCTAAAAATTCTTAAATTAAGATGCTTTTTCCTGATGAGCAAAATTACCCAAGAAAATAAGTCTAGTTTTTAGACCAAAAATATCAAATTTAAGTGATTTTGTGTATAAAACAAGCAAAAAAAAAACAAAATTTTTCTTTCAAGAAAAATGTAAAAAAAAAATGTAGCTAACCCCATTGGCAGATTTTTTTTTTTTTTGCTTGTTTTACGGACAAAATCACTTAAATTTGATATTTTTTGTCTAAAAACTAGACTTGTTTTCTTGGGTCGTTTTGCTCATCAAGAAATAGCATCTTAATTTAAGAATTTTTAGGTATTTTTCTTGAAAATCTTTTTTTTGCAGTGCACATACAAAATGTTAATAAATCTTTAGTAATACATTTAAGTAACAGACAAATCCTTTAAAGCTGGACATCACTTTTGGCCACTAATGTATACTCTTTTACTTATAATGCTGTGGTGGTTGTATGGGAAATGTTGGTTTGAGTCTGGCCTGTCTTACAAGTTTCCTCCACATAGTTTTCTGTATTTTCTCGAACATCTTTGTAAATAGCAAGTGAGAGAAAGCTAAAAAAAACCGAATAAATAAAAATGTGCAAGGTTCAAAGACTACATAAGAATGGGTTTGTCTGGATAGCAAACTGCAAATTGGCATAAAAATCTAGCAAGATTCACATCATGCATTCACAAACCTAAACCATTGAATGCAAATCTCACAAGAATTTTGCAAAACGAGGTTTACCACAACTGTCCGTGTGACTGCATTTACACGTAGACACTTAGTGAAACTGAAGAATACAATAAACAAAAGAAAACACGTTTTCATCTTTGATAACCTGATCTTTTCAAAACCTTTTCGTTTATCGTAGGATATTGTTATACACTTTCATCTGGCTCCAAAGCGATAGCGTTTCATCTCATGCCAACGCTAGTAATTATAGACTTTTCATTAAGGTTTGTATGGAGAGAATTCAGTATAGGCCTTTTCATTTTTCATTTTCTCCGTTAAGCAAGGCCGACGAGCACCAGGGGAGAAAGTTAATCAATACGCCGCCATGGCATTCATCACACAAAATAAACACTTCAGCCTCACAGCTGACTAATGCTACATGAGGTTTGCCTCAGACTTACACACACAAACACAATGATAGCATAAACCTACGCCCCAAACAGATTATACACAACGTTCATATCAGCATATTACATAAAGTTGTATAACTTTACAGCTGTATGACTTTTTGACTTTAACCATTGTTTATTCCAAGGGAGGAAGTCCCAGTCTGAGCGGATCTAAGGAATGAAAGGCATCATGGGATACATGCCTGGCTCTATGTCAGCAGTTTAGGCAAACGCTCCCCGGTGAAGCTAAACTGCACAGAGGCAAAACAGAAGGAAACAAAAGAAGAGAGGAAAACAAAGTGGTGCAATCCTCTAGGCTGTGTCGTAGTAAAACGCAAGCCAAGCAGGAAGTAGAAGCTGTCGTGTTGTTATTAAGCACATTGTGATGGAGGCCTGCACACGGCCCAAATGGCCCATGGTACGACTTATGCTTTCGGCCACTGGAGGAAGTTATCCGATACGGCCAGTGGTTTATGGGGCAACGCTACACTCGTTTCATTGGATTGCCCCGTTTCAAGCGAGTCTTTGCATGCAATGCGATTTATTAACTGCAGCTTTAAGGGAAATCAAACTGAACCGGGAAAAGGGAAATGTTTCGGTTTTGCTGATTACAGTTATCAATTTCAGATACTGAGGAAAATGTGCAGCTGGTCGATGTGAGCGTGTGAATGTTTCTATGAAAACATGGGGTGAAAGAAGGCCCTTGATGTTTTAACAAATTCAAAAACTAAATGTAAACGTACACTTATTCATAGACTCGTAGACGAAATAAGCCATTTATTTACACAGTTAAAAAAGATTTTAAAGCGATACTGCAAACAAATATCAAAATTACCCCATGATTTACTCTACATGTCCATCACCTTTTCCTTTCAGATGAACACATTTGGAGTTATTTTAGTAAATGTCCTTGCTTTTCCAAGCTTATAATGGTAAAAATCAGGGAAAAACGTTTGACTTTAAAGCCAAAAAAGTCCATCCATCCTTCACAGAAATAATCCACAAGGCTGTATAAAGGTCTTAAAAATTTAAACATAATAAACTATAATAACTAGCTTCCGGTAATGACACCATCTTAGACTAAGTACCAAGATGCGTCATTAGAGGAAGATATGAATATTTTTCTTACACAATCTTTATTAACCCCCATGTGGATTACCTTTGTGAAGGATGAATGCACTTTTTTGGGGTGTAAAGTCAAACGTTGTTCCCTGATCTCTGTTTTCTACCATTATAAAGCAGGGAAGAGCAAGGACATTTAGTCAAATAACCCAAAATGTGCTTTTCTGAAAGATAATGGACATATGTATCTCGTATTGCATGTGGGTGAGTAAATCTTGCCAAAATTTGGCTGGAGTATCGCTTCAAGTCTTATTTTCCAGTTATAATATTTTCTTGGTTTAAACACAAACCTCACCAACCTGTTAGATTTATGCTTAAAATAAGAAAAACTACTAGCCAAAAATAAACAGTATTGTCTGAAAACAACAATTCAACTTTTTAAAAAACAAGTTTTGTAGAAAATGATGCAAATACTGTACTGATCTAGAAAATGTTTTTTTTTAAGTGCTTTATGTTTCTAGAAAAGCCATAAGCATAAGGTATGAGAGGCTGTGTTGTAAAAGGGAATAAGTCACGGCTGAAGGGCGTTGTTAGGCACAACAAGTCAATGCAACCCTTTAAACCATGACTTGTTTACTAGCCTCAAGTACCTTATTGCTTTTATAAAACAGTAACCATACACAATACAAATATTAAAGCAACAAATATGCATCAGCTCAACTTTCATGAAGTAAATTGAGTAAAATCTCTCCTTCCGCTGGAAAAAATAGTCCCTGACTGACTAAACAGCAACAGGGGTCTCGTACACACTGCATATTAATTTGGTTGTCCCTTCACATTTTAATGCTTAATCCTGTTCTGTACACACACAGTTCAGTAATTTATGGGACTGACAACCGCATTCTACAACCGAATTAACTCCCGCAAAATGCAGGTAGTGACAACCGCAATAACAGAGACTCTGCATAGTGTGTACATAACCGAACTGAACAACTAGTAGTTAATAAAGTATTTAAACGTGCATCATGGACACTTGCATTCTCTTCTGAAAAAATAAATGCCTAGAAGGGGAAAAAGTCTTCTGTATGCGCGGTGCGGAAAATGACTGAGGCACGAGCGTTTGCTGACTAGTGTTTCCAGATCTTGTAAGAAAAAAAAAAACAAAGCTGTGAGTGATAAGCACGCGAGACGGCAGAACGTTTCTATGGTTATCTCTGTGTCAATCTTCACATTTTCGTGAGTGAAGGGGATCGCACCGGCCGCGCAGCTCAGCGCCGTGCCGCGTCGAGTCGCTTCTAGGACAACTCAGAGGTATTGTAAACCGGAAGTGCACATTAAATAGCGCAAGCTTCGTCAGATAGCGTCTACTTCAAAATGCAAAATATATGTTAGCAGCCAATGTAATCGTTAATGATTTGGGACAAATATGATGTTATTTAATCTTAAACTATGTGAATGGCGCTGTGTGGCGCGACAGGGATTTGAGTAACTTCCTGAGTCACAGCTGGACGGCACGGACAGGCGCCACCTGGCGGCGCCGGTGTGCGTATACTCATAGAAAACTATGTGTTAGATTTTTTTAGAACGGCGCTGCGCGGCGCGGCCGGTGTGCGATCCCCTTGAGTCTTGTTCCGTACAGACATGAAACGAACATTTAGGGGATTCACTCCCGCATTTAAATGCGGTTGTCACTCCCGAAAGTTTGCAGTGTGTACAAGGCCAAATTTTTTTTACGTATATTACATTGCTAAGAATGCTGTGCAATGATTCACAGAATCGTTGGGCACAGCAGTAATAGCTGTGTTTTTTCATAAGTAAACAAAGGTATTTACCAATCAGATTAAGGAACTGGAACTAACCTTTTTATAAGATGTATTAATGTATGATTAGGACTAGAATTAGAATAATCGTAACTATAACAACAAGATTAATTTAAGAAAATTAGAAAGAAAAAATGTGCTTTAGATGAACAGGTATATGTGTGTGCATAAATACTGACCTGACTGTGCACAGTGTTAAGCTGGTTGTTGAAGGTCATGGTGAGATTGGTAGAGGTGCTGGGGGCTACATGTGTAATAAAGGGGGTCTTGCTCTGATTGACGGTATCGTACATGTTTATCCGACGTTTGCAAATCTCCATGTTCTGGAAGCAGGATTTGACGCTGCAGGAATAAAGGAGGACAAAGTCAATGATCCATACAGTATCATAAAACCATACAACACTCTCCATATGAAGATGTGCCACTGCTAGTGTATATATAGCTCGACTGACTGTGCGCTGTGCGGGAAGTCCAGCAAATGTGTCATTGTGACAAAGGGGTGGTTGAGCGTCTCTATAGGCGTGATTCTTTTGTCTGCGTCGATGGTTAGCATCTTGGTCAGCAGGTCGATGAACTCTCTCCTGTCCGCTTTCTCCGCCAACATATCGCTGCCTTCCAAATCTGTGGTCATATTCACCTGCACATAGCAAATAGGATAAAACAAATGTGATTCTGTCGCAATAGTTCCCATATTGAGCGTCTCCTACTCATAGTTATAGGAGTGCACAATTTTGTTATATCCAATATCTTTGGTTTTTAACATTATCGTGTTTAATGTTATGCAGAGGCGTTCCTATCCCCAAATAAGCAAAAAAAGTGAAATCAAATCTGATTCCTGCATAAGGTGAAAAGTTAAATGCGGTGGGATTAGACGAATAAGGTGCAATATTTGTAAACTCAGTGTAAAATGTGTGTCTGACTTTGCTACTCCTTAAATTCAGGAGGCATAGATAATTGTGACCGCAGTAATCTTTAAGAACCGAACGTGTCTAACACAATCCTGGCCGTTAAAATTATGAAATCTGTCAACTGTATTTTTTCTCAACAGTATTTGTAAAAAATACACGTAAGCATTTTGGTGTGAATAACTCCAGTGTCCTGCATTGCTTGGCACATACAGCTCTGTAAATGCATGCAGGTCTGTCAATCAAAAAGTCAGATTGTTTTCCTCTGTAATAACCTTCCGCATTTGATATATTTGCTTTCAAACTTGCAGCCGAGCTTCTGAAAAAGTCTTGAGAGGCAAAGAATGGCAGAGATTTATCCTGTCAGTATGTGGAAAAAAAATAAGGAAACTTAATATATATATAATTTATTTTCATCATTAAAAAATCATAATCAAAACTTATAATACGCTTTTAATTATCACAGCGCAGAAGCAACTGAAGTCATTGTTAGTTTATTATCATATCAGGGTTAAAAATATATTGCTGATGCTTGTAAAAACCAAGCGCTCCAGCAAATCTTTTTAGACACATTTTTATACCACCCTGCTGTTTATCTGGCAAACCAGTCAACCATCAGATAAACTGGTCAGCAGTACAAATGTGAGTCTTTTATGCATATTGTATGCTATTTAAGCTATTCAATCCTGGTTTTTTCATGCAACATGTTGTTATTACATTTACATGTATGCATCTGGCAGACGCTTTTATCGAAAGTGACTAAGGTCGCCTTTCCACTGCACACGACATATGGAAGCGATTGTCGTAATGAAGTTTCAGTTTAATCGTAACATGGGAGAGAAGTCCAATCCAGAGCAAGAGGCTACATATTTGCCATAGTGGAATAAATAAATAAATGCAAAATGAATTAAACAATAAACAGCTATGCATATATAACAAAGGCTGCCAATATATTTTGGAGCGAACTTATGGAGACAAGATTAAAATAATAACATACGCATATTAAATTAATAATGTATTACTAATCAGTAATAAATAGTTTTTTTAAAGGATTCAAGTGTTACTTATTAAGGTCAATAAAAAGCATTAATAATTTTCACCTCACACACAGTTTTTGATTGGAATACATAGAAATACATC
Source organism: Paramisgurnus dabryanus (assembly GCF_030506205.2). Lineage (NCBI taxonomy): Eukaryota > Metazoa > Chordata > Actinopteri > Cypriniformes > Cobitidae > Paramisgurnus > Paramisgurnus dabryanus. The sequence goes on along the minus strand of NC_133345.1, from coordinate 29,034,098 downwards.
ACCTCCGGTTGGCATATCACATGCGTGTAAAACATTTTTAGCGGATCCAACTCTCAAAACAGATCTCGGCACCTCACGCAGCCCCTTTGCGACTCTCCATAGGAAATTAATGACTTCCGGTTTATCGGATGTCGTGTGCAGTGGAAAGGTGGCTTAACAGTGCATTACAAGGCATTTATTTTTTATTAGAATGTGTGCTTCCTGGGTTTGAACCATAGACAGTAAAAAATATGGACGTAATGTCGGTGCCGTCACCTATAGGTTTACGAAGAGCTTTTTTGAAGCCAATAGTAGGCGGTGCCTGCCGTCACCATCTCGTGCATCACTCGCGGATAAAATGAAAATGGGTAAAGAGGCGGGATGTGGGTGAAGCTGCGGTGGCTGGTTGCTAAACCACACCCGCCTAGCTCGACTGTAGTGATAGCAGTGGTAGTTCAAACGTCACTCAAGTGTCCACGCCCTTATGCAGAACTTTAAGGCTTAATATAATTTACGGATAAGTTACAAAAAATTCACCCCCTCACAGTTGTCATGAAGGTCAAAATTAGCTATATAGACCAAAAACACGTTTTGTACCAGGCTGTAAACATATAACATATATTTTTACCTGTGAAGTTGGGCATTTTAACATGGGGGTCTATGGTATTTGACTCCCTTTTGGAGTCAGCCTCTAGTGGCCAGTTGATGAATTGCAGTTTAAGTCACTTCCGTATTGGCTTCATCAGAGAGATCTGAAGGTTGCATCTTGGTTCGAACCCATTACTTTTTTGCTCTACCACTAAACTATCAGGAGCACATTATAAATAAAACATAACATATATAATATACTTACCAACTATAACAACCAATCTATTTACAAGCCCAGTATAATGAACTGCTTTAATATTCTGTGAATATTTGTACGCAATGGATTTTGCATGTCATTGCATTGTGAATGTCTCAAAACTCATACATAATTCAAGCACGTGTAAAATATGTTTATAGACCTGACCTAAAAATGCAGCTCTGATGTAATTCTTGTAAAACAATGACGATCTAAAGCACGTAAGTGTGATGGATCAAGCGTATCTAAGCGCAAGCATATTTTTATAAATGTACCGGATTGGCTGTAAATCGGATCAGCTGTTATAATCTGATACAGTTGGATAGAGTCGTTTCTTATGGGAAACTGAAACTGAGCTTTGCATCATTGTTGGCAACAGCGTGACCCGGCCAGTTCAGACATCAAGATGACTGGCCGGTGATGGAGCGTGTTGATTTAAATAACTCACAGCAAGCTAAAGGTCATAAGTCATGTGTCTTAGCGCTGAATAGCACTCGGGGGAGTAAGGTTCCCATGCAACATTACTTCACCATTGTGCTTTCGCATCGTGTCCTCAGTTACATAACACCACTGTTTTCTTCACACAGAATCAGGGACAAAACATTTTGAGAGTAAGGGTGAAAGGAAAGGTGCTATTGTAGACAGATTTCGGCTTCTAGTTGAGGCGGACACCGGGTTTGTTGTGTGTACAATGGTACGGACTCTTACCTGAGCCATGTCATCCAAACAGTTGAAGATATACTTGCGAGCCTCTTTTGACTTGATTCCCGTCTCTGCTTCGTGGTCTTCAGGTGTCTGCAAGTACAAAAGAAAGTTTGTCAGTCAGTGGCGGCGTTTCACGAAAACCTAGGGTATGGCAAAAATTCTTCGTACAAGAAGGCCATTCAAATAACGAATCTATGAAACCACATTATATATCCATATGTGTACATACTCCACCAACCTGTATAAAATCATACTATGATTGCACGGATGTACACTTACTGACAACAATACGGAAGCAATACAAATGAAAAACAAAAATAGAAATCATGGTTGTTTAAAATGCTTTTCAAATGTTGTCATCCTTAACTAAGTGCAACTCCAGCAACAGATAAACTAAAGCAAGATAATATCAAAACATACTGTAACATCCCTTCACAAATCTTGTCATGACAGCCGCCAATAAACACTTATAAAAACACAATAAAGACTTAATGTAATAGAGCACACGTAGTTAACCCAGCCAGCTAACCAACTAAGACTAAAACACTAAATAAAACTCTTAGTAAAACAGGGCTAAATGCAAAAACAAGTCTTACCTTTTGTCGTCGTGCAGTTTTTATTCCACAAGTCGCCATATTCAAAAACGCGCGCAAATAATTAATACAATTCACTTCGACTGCGCTACAATTTCCCAGTGTAAGAGAACATGTTTATTTATCCACAGAGAACAAATCATTTTACTTCTGGAATAATGTATGCAATATGTATTGCGCGAGTGTGGGGGAGAACCGTGAGTCTGTTTGAATGTTAAAACAAAAAAAGGACTTTACTTGCGAAAATAAAGATTGCAAGTGCGGTCATCATGAAACCTCCTGCACAATTCAAGCTGCGCTGCAAGAACGACAGGTTGATGACATCAAAGTACCGCGAGCGTGAGGCGAGAAATCATCGGAAGAGTTTGCTTTCAAACCGCTCTCGCGGCACGTTGATGTCATCCACATGTCGGTTCCTGTATTATAGCATGAAGTCGAGCACACGTGTAAATTATCCATATTAGTGATGTTCAGATATGTTCTACTGAAAATATTTAACATAATTTTTAATGAGCTTCATTATAGCCTTTTGATTTCTGGTGTTTTGTCTGGATGCATACGCAAACACCGCCCCTGTTGTCAGTAGATACTACAGATCAACGATGACCCCTGTGTGGAAACTTTCATTGCAGCATGAAAAAAAACACAATTGAAATCTCTAATATCTATTATCTCAGTAGCAGTGGTGGCTAGTGACTGATCTTCCGAGGACCGCAAATTCCAAATATGTGTTCTGAGTGTCATGTGTGTTGCTCGTGTTTTCAAAATATGTGTTTGTTGTGTCATGTGAACCATGTGCATCACGTGTTTTGTCAAAATAAGTGCCTGCTGCACACGCGTCAAAACCATTTATGATAAAAGATACGCTCACGTTCACAAAATACACGCAAGACACTCCCTTAACAGCAAAATCTGGCAAACGTAAGCGTCTCTTATCATAAACCCTTTAGATGTGTCTGCAGCAGGCACTTATTTTGAAAAAACACATGATGCACATAGGTTCACTCGACGCGCCAAACATATATTTTGAAATTACAAAACCACACAAATGTTGTGCAAACCTCGCATCGTGTGCCCTCGAAAAAATAAGTCACCGGCCACCCCTGCTCAGTAGTTTCTACCTGACAACAATGAGATTAAATGGCGATCTCAAACTGTGCTCAGATTTATCAAATGCCATTATTTGAAATCAATTCAGAGATTTATGTGCAGATTAAACTATCTCAGTTTCCGAATTTTTTGGACTGCGTTATCCACATTCATTTCTACACTATAAAAAATCTTAGTATTTTTGTCATGTTTTTAGGAAAAATATCTAAAAATTCTTAAATTAAAATCTTTTTTCTTGATGAGCAGAATGACCCAAGAAAATAAGTCTAGTTTTTAGACCAAAAATATCAAATTGAAGTTATTTTGTGCATAAAACAAGCAAAGAAAATCTGCCAATGGGGTAAGCAAATTTTTCTTGAATTTAGTGTTTAAAATTTTTTTCAAGATTTTTTGCTTACCCCATTGGCAGAATTTTTGCTTGTTTTATGCACAAAATCATTTAAATTTGATATTTTTGGTCTTAAAACTAGATTTATTTTCTTGGGTCGTTTTGCTAAGATGTATTTTCTTGATGAGCAAAATGACTGGGGAAAATAAGTGTAGTTTTTAGACAAAAAATATAAACTTTTAGTAAATTAGTGCTTAAAACATGCAAAAAATCTGCCAATGGAATAAGAACAGTTTTCTTGAAATAAGTTTACTTTTTTTAAAAACACTTATTTCGAGAATATTTTTCTTATTCCATTGGTAGATCTTTTTGCTTGCTTTAAGCACTGATTTACTTAAAGTTTATATTTTTTGTCTAAAAACTACACTTATTTTCCTAGGTCATTTTGCTCATCAAGAAAATACATCTTATTTTAAGAATTTTTAGATATTTTTACTGAAAATAAGACAAAAATACTAAGTAGGAAAGCCATAAAAAAATATTTTCAAGAAAACTTAGTATTTTTGTCTTGTTTTTAGTAAAAATATCTAAAAATTCTAACAAATTTCTCTTGAATTTTGGGTTTAAGAAATTTTTTAAAGATTTTTTTGCTTACCACATTGGCAGATTTTTTTGCTTGTTTTATGCACAAAATCACTTAAATTTGATATTTGTGGTCTAAAACTAGACTTATTTTCTTGGGTCATTTTGCTCATCAAGAAAAAGCATCTTAATTTAATAATTTTTATATATTTTTTACTGAAAACAAGACAAAAATACTAAGAATTTTTTTTCTTGAAAATCAATTTTTGCAGTGTGTTGCCACCTGTCTTATTTGTTTCTATATTTTTCATCCTCATGAATTTTAAGAAAAAAATATGAGACAAAGTTGACACTTAAACTGAGAATTTTCTTGTCGAGATGTTCAATAATACAATGTTTTACATTTAGGGTTCACAATGCAAAGCTCTCAAAGCTCAGCAACAGTTAATCTAGAGAAAAAAACTAATGACTATGGACAATCAGCCACCAACCCAGTTAAAATGAAGCATTGTGGGCGAAATAAAGCAGGGACGGCGTGAAAGATGGAGAGTTTTAGAGACTTCAGCGTGGTCCATTTAGTGGGATTTATTCCATGTCACTCTGGTTGCCAAGTCCTCTCTCACAAATCCATTTTGCTCACATTAGCCTGCTGGTTTGTTTACAGGCTAAAGTGGATAAGTCAATTTACTTTTTAAAATATTAAAGCAGAGAAAGTATTGAAGACAGCTTTTGCACTGTCACTGCATATTATATTTGAGAACAGCAAGAAGAAGTGAAGAAGAAAAACAATTTTACCTTTAGTCTCCACAGAGGATAGGTGGACTCGGGGTCTCTGTTGAAAAACCTGGTGGTTTTCGTCCCTGCACTTAACAGATACTCTGCTGGCAAACCTTGCGTTTGAGAGATGTACCGAATCTGATGGAAGACAAAAACACAGATGGTTTGAGACCTACAACTGGTCATACATTTGTTTTCAGCTGATGTACCCAATCCCTCTTTTTATTTTTTACTTAACCACCTGCCTCAAATATCTGAGATTGATCTGATGCAAGATATAAAGTAGATTTTTACATTAACACATATGAACGCAAGAAAGCTGAATCACAACCACATGAGGTTCCGAGATTGGCCTAGTTCCTAAAGTTGAACGTTAGATTTGGAAAGCTCCATAGATGACCGACTACTAACTTCAAAGCAGTATTTCTGCACTGCTATGAAAAACATTTCGTACTATTATTTATTCAAAACAGAAGCCTTCGAGCGTGACATAATATCCTGTTCCCTATATTCGTTTCGGGGTATGAAATAATTTTGCATTACAATCTAGTGTGAGCACTAAAATTAAGCTCCCTTCCCCAGTCAGGGCAGAACATTTATTGAAACTAAGCTGCAAAAATAGGCCATTCGAAATCATCATGGCATTACAGCCAGAAGCGTAAGACATTTCGTGTATGACCATCTACATATTGAGCAGTAGGCAAGAATATGGTTAGCCAATCATATTAGAGGTTAAATTACATATACATTACATTTATGCATTTGGCAGATGCTTTTATCCAAATATACAGTATACATTTTTATCAGTATTTGTGTTATCTTATATTCGTGTTAACCCATGATGTTTTGTGCTGCTATTGCAATGCTCTACCACACAAGCATATAAAATACATACTGTATAGAGGTTACATTCAAAGGTCTTAAAGGTACAATAGCCACAAACAGTATAATTTTAAAAGGTAAACAGGAGGATGAGATATGGTGCTTCTATAGCTAAACTGGCAAAATATGACATTAAAAGCTGCATTTTCATACGGTAGAATTACTTGCTGCCGTAACATGATCAATGAATTTGCTGCCGTAACATGGCTGCAGCAGGCGCAATGGTATTATGCAGCGCCTTAAAATAGTTAAAATAGTTTTAAAATATTAAAAATAACCAAGGGGACTATTTTCGGGCAGTGCGTAATATCACTACGCCTGCTGCAGCCATGTTACAACAGCAAAGTCCTTGATTATTACGCCAGAATGAGAATATAGTTCCCAGCAATATCAGCCTAGAAAATCGCAACTTTTAATTTTCCGTCGGTCTAAGTACACAATGTAAAATTAACATATTTAAAAAAAATGGAGTGTCCCTTTAAAATCTTTTGTTTTTAGTGCAAAAAGTCTTATATTTTATAAATAAAATAGACATCAGGGAAAAACGTAACCGTGTTAAAACAGGTTGACAGTATTTTATCTTCCCGAAAACATATCAGTCACTTGGCTGCCACACTGATGACAAAACTTCAGCACTCCACCATTACAAGCCCAGTAAACAACATCTGTGATGAACGCCGTCTCCACGAGATTCATTTCCCCTGCCAAAACTCTTTTTACAGGTCTGCCCGGGCGCCGCAATTACACAGAATGCCATTCACACACCTGAAAGACTTAAACACAAGAGCTTGGCAGACGAAAGAATCCACCATAATAATAATCTCTTCCACAGGAATCTCTTATGCTCAGACTGAGCTCATAGCTGCCTGCTCAAGAGACCTTGATCACCACGCTGGCTCGTTTAGCATCTTGTGAAATAAAATCACAGCTTTTTTCAGTCGCTCATGGACGAATCTCACTCAAGCTTCCAAAGTGGCGTAATTAGAAATGAGCTAAACTTCTCATGCTCGGTTTTAAAAGGAACGGCTGGTCTGAAAACAAAGTACTGTCATCGTTTACTTAACCGAATGTTGTTGCAAGCCTGTGTGACCTTTTCTCTATGAAACTCAAAAGGACTGAGTGATTGTTTTGTTTTGCACATAATGAAAGAAATTCAAACAACAAATTTGCAACAAATGAAGATGAGTTAACAATGTAGTGTTCTCTTAAAGGGCATCTATTACACAAAATCTACATTTTCATAGGGTTTTTGACATAAATGTGTGTTGGCAGTGTGTGAGGACAACCACCCTACAATGAAAAAAAATATTTTATAATCTACATTAAAGCAAAGCAGTCTTATTAGACATGTCGTTTTGATCCTCTTGTTAATGTGAGGTCACACTGATAAAGCCCCGCCTATGACCACTGACTGACAATTCTGCATTACCATAGTTTCCGCCATCAGCGAATTGTACGCTGTCCGCTTTATCTCAATAGTGAGATACTATTGTCTCAGACTGTATTTACATGAATCAGATTTATTTTAACTAAAAGCGCTCACTGTCTCTTTTGGTAAGGGAGTGAGGAGCATTAGCTCATTTGCATTAAAAGGTACAGACATGAAAACAGCACGTTTTTGCATTTTTAAAAACCCACAAAAAATAAACACTGTGGCCCCTATCTTGCACCCAGCGCAATTGACTTTGTCAGTGACGCATGTATCATTCGTATTTTGCACCGGCGCACAGCGGGTTTTTCCCTCCACAAACGCACGTCGGCAAACTAGGGAATGAACTTGCACTCCCTGGGCGGTTCAGCGCAAAAAAAGAGGCGTGTTCCGGCGCAAACCATCCCTGATGCTATTTTGCAGTTTCAAAAAACAATTGCGCCACTGACCAGAAAAAAAAAGTTTAAAGTCAGTGGCGCGTTACAGTTATTTTTGCAAATCCTAAATTGTTACACTAAAAAATATTAATACACGAGATAAGGGAAATCATAGTGGTGAGCATTGTGGTGATAGTTTTTATTTATTGTGTGGCTGCGTTAAAAAATTCTCATGCAAATAACGATTAAAATATTTTCATAAGTTAATAATAATAAGTTTGTTGTGTGGCTGTATTACGTTTATTTTATGTAAATAATAATTAAAATGTTTTCACAAGAAACCTTAATATATGTGAACTTGATTTGTAAGAGTACTTTGGGGTTGGACCTTGCTTGCGTTTCTTGGGTCCGATTTCAAAGCCCCCAAACCCTTTCAGCGGTGAGGGTGGACGCAGCGATGTCCTCTGCTGGCGTCTGTGTAGAGGCAGATCCACCTCCCGTTACACGGCGTGCCCGATTTATGCTGGCAAGCTTGGGATTCCCCCGTCTCCTGACATCATTGTAGCACTTGGCGCAACGATATGCCAGCTGATGAGACTGGCTATTTCCTCTCATGCCTGTTTAACCTACGCTGATTTGGGCGGTTTCTCCTATCCCCATACAAAATAACTTCTCTGTCTTTGACTGCTCTTACAAGAACGTCGGTCTCCTCGGCTGTGAACCGCTCCTGGCGTGCGCCTGGTAAATCCATCATAATAATAGCAACCCGCCATGGAACTTGCGCCCTTGCGTTTAAAGGGAATGTTGGATAGCGTTCTGATTGGTTTATTTGACGTTACGCCCAAACCACACCTATGAATAATGAACCTACTTCAGACCAACCCCTTATTGATTTGCGCCCGGCGCAAGAGTTATTTCTCACGCCGGGAAAATAGCAACAGCGCCCAAGATCCGCCCACAAACTCACTTGCGCGTTGCGCTTCGCACTTGCGTTTCAGATCGTTAAAATAGGGCCCTGTGTGTGGTAAACAGAAATGGTGACAAAGACAAATCTGCAAAGTCCTTTGCTGGGTTAAATAGCTTGTTTTAGTTTCCTCAGAGCTAGAGCATTGGCCCTGGGATGCGTTATGACTCTTTTTTTCAAGAGAAGGCCCCATTGTAGAGCTTATGATTTGGGCTAATTGGGCAGTTTGTGGCATGTATCCAGAAATACAAAGAAACCAGAAAGATGAAAGTCTGATGCACGACACACAGGCACAACCACACAGCACTTTAGGAGAGCTGAGCGCAGGGTCCCAGCCAGCAGTCAGATTTGTTTTCTCTCTCTCTCTTAAGCACAAACAGTAATTGAGGAAGGATTTCGCAGCCATTTCTAAGAAATGAAACAGTTCACGCTGCAGGGCCACACGCACAAAATCAAACTTTTTTGCCCGTCGCTCAAAATGATCATCATATAGAAATGAAAAAGTCAAATTCATTTATGAACGGTTACATTACTGAACCACAGTTACCACAGAAATCATTTCCAAAGTGGGGGGGGGTCAAATCATTCACTTTGCTCCAGAATATTAAGTAGGCAATGTTATAGTCGCATATCAAAATAGTTTTAAATTGATTTGTTATAGTTTGCGTGAACTGCAAGTCAGAATCCACTTCAGTACTACTCTGAGAGAAACTGGATATTGAATAGGGCTGCACAATTAATCGAAAAAACTACAATTACAGATGAAACAATTACATAATCAGCAAAAGCCTCAATTGCAGCTGTCCATTTGTGCTCATTTCTGTGCGTTTTGCCAGTATGTTCTGGGACCAAATACAGTAGTCATATTCGTTTTGGATTTTGTACTAACAACATAATTCCCATAATTATTTGTTATTTTTATAACATATAATGATACAATATATAATGATTATATTATTTAGTTTTGGATGTTTAGAATTTACTATGCAGCCATTTCACAGAAAGATAAAAACATTTAAAACGTCAATGTCAAATCCATTAATTGGCAATAATAATAATAATCGCAACTACAACATCAAGGCGAATAATCTGCAATTATGAATTCTGTCATAATCGTGCAGCCCTAATATTGAAAGAAAAAATAGAGAGTGTGCCTTTTTTTATGGGGTCTAGAAATGTAGGCGTTTTATTCAGAAATGGAGCTGCCTGGCGCAGACTGACGTTGGAGAGGAGGGGTTAAAAAGAAGTTACGCCCATGTCGTCAAACTGATGTCAATGTGCGGTAACAAAGTAAAGTATTGATTTCACGTAGACTTTTAAAGACAGGTACATTAATGGCGCTTTTCCATTGCCTAGTTCCCACGGTTTGGTTTGGGTCAGGTTGTGTCAGCTCACCTCACTTTGGCTTGGTTAGCTTTTCCACCGAGTTTAGTAACACTTCGGAGTGGGAGGGATTATAGGCATGTCGTTATATTTGCGCTGCCTACTGCTGTGACATCATACAAGTGAGAGCGTTGTTGTACATTCCCATACATTCATTTATTTCTCAGTCTGCAACAAAATTTAAATTGACCACCATAAATAGATGTTTGCACATCGCGTTTATAACTACCTCTGTTTTACATGACATGAGTGTACAAACATTTTTGGCATCAGTCAATGCGCTCCGCTGAGCCTCATTTAAGTTGCATGTAAGCATATGTGCGCGTTGCGAATGTGCCGCTACAAATGGGAAAAAACTGGTATGGTGTTCCTGATTCTCAACCTGTGGATGTTTTTCATCGCTAAAAGAGAGTTTGGGAACTTACAACAAAGCACAGCTAGCATGAGGGTAAAGCTAATCTTTTACATTATAGCGATGATGCTGGTAGTGACAATTCTCTCAGGCCAATCGGTGATCTACAGTGTTTTCGTGTCACATTTTGGTATCAGCTCATGTCGCTTGGATCCCCAACGAGGTGGTACTAAAAAAAGTATCGGGTACTACGTACTGCACCCAGTGGAAAAGCTCTCAAAAGTAAGCAGACCCGAACCGTGGGGTACTATGCAATGGAAAAGTGGCATTAGTAGGTGCTAGTAGAACTATTGCTTATCACTAATTGCAAATGGCTGGTTGTAATTTTATGTGCACAGCTACAATATTTTATTCTTACCATTACAAAACTAAAGAAAACTGATTTGCTCGTATAATGATAATTTCCCATTTTCACGCAATTTCTAAAGGTGGAAGGAATTTAATAGTTCTTGTGTCTGGAATTCTGATGAATTTTCTGGTTTCATTATGGCACTTTACAGCCTTAGACATGTCTTACCTGGTCATATTCAGATGCTCCGGGGTAGAGCGGCCAGCCTAGGAAAAGCTCTGCGATGACACAACCCAGGGACCACATATCTATGGCCTCACAAAAGGGCAGACCCAAGATGATCTCTGGAGCTCTGCAGACACACAAACAAAAGGGGGATCAACATCAGGGCAGAACATATGAGATCTACAGTCATTGGTATGGTCATACAGATTTAAAGAGAGGGTTCTCCATTGGTAACATTATTGATGTTATGTGAAAGCTGAAAATGCAAAATCATTAGTTTTATCAAAACAAAAAAGTGACTTACCCTAAATAATTTTTTTTTTATTATACCCAACAAATACCCCATTTTCAAATACCCCAAAAAAAGAGACCGGGAGAAAGCAAGGCAAGGAAAAAAAGGTGAAAGTCATCAGAAAAACAGTATAAAGCATGTTTAAAAGTCATCCATTTATACAGTAAGCATCTTGTTAAATTCTGAGAATTTTTTCTGTTAATAGTCTGAGTAGGTGGTTCAAAACCAAACCACATGAGTGTCAATATATAGAGCAGATGTTCACATTGTTCTGCCCAAGAGCAGTTAATGTGCAACCTGTTCCATTAAAATCAATGGTAGTGTTTGTTACATCTGAGCTGTTGAGACCTCACTGTGCCCATTTAAGATGACAGACCTGAATAATAAAGATAAAAAACAATGCATTCTGTTTCCACGAACACAAAAGAGGGAGAGGGAAAGAGATACCGGGAGCTTGTGCATCATCATCAAGAATAGACAAAGGTCCACTCATTTGGGTGGAGGGATTGAAGATACTGTTAATAAATGCAGTTTGGAGGAAAAAGAGAGAAGGAAAACTGTGGAATGACACGAAGATTGAAATCTGAAGTGCACACACATCTGGGTTTACGGGCATTCGCATTATTTGCAATAAAATTATTGGACATTGGACAAAAGTACAGGCTGTACTTAGAGACAAAAGCAATGACACGGCCTGTCAGAAGAAAATCACAAAATAATAATTTTAAGTTTTTCCTCAGAAAAGTACCTAGTAAAGTTTAAGATTCTCATCAAACACTTCTCATCAAATAGTGCTCTTCTTTGCAAAACTTTGAGGTTACGAAGGTGTTCTGTGTGGTTGCCAGATGTTTGCTTACTGACCTAAAAATGCCCTGAATATACTGTAACTCCGTTACCTTATTTAATTGAAAAAGGTGTTTGTGTGGATGACTTCTCCAACACGTAAAAGCCCCAGGGACTGTGTGAAAGTTAATTCTCCCATTGGCTCTTACACGAAGTGTGATGCATGACATCACTCATCTTCAGTCACTTCGCGCCACGCAACCGCGTGCCTGGCTGCTGGTCTACTCAATGTCATTCAAATAAGCCACAGTGATGACTACCCCTCCCAAGAATCATCTTTCTCTCACACACGCTAACAGCTGTAAGTATCTCTGCGACACTGAGGAATCATTATGGCCGCCACGTATGCAAATCTATATCCCGCTTCCATCTTTTCTCTCTTTCCTTCCAATGCCATATGCAAAACAGACCAGCAGCTGCTGATGCAGGACTTTCGGCGGGCGTGATAAACACACACAGACACGCCACTAAATATCGCCCTCGTTCCCTTGTGTGTAGAACCAATGCTCATAATGCAAAAACCTGTGGTGAGAAATTCACAGCAATGTGCCGGACCCATAAACCCAAACACACAAAGAAATATGAGACCCTGTACAGATGCGATACACTTTTTGAGTTAAATTCAGGGTTGGGGACATTTTTTGAATTTTATTCAATTTATGAGTTGGAATTTGAATTAATTTTAACCATGCATCAGAGCAGGGGGTTTTAAACTTTATGATGTCAAGGACCCCCAAACATGATTAATCTTTTGTGAGGGACCCCCTAACTAAAATGTATAGCTTATGAATTTCTATATTTTTTTGTTATAACAAATATAATTGGCTACAATTTAGAGTAATGCTACGTTTTCAGTTCAAATTTATTTGTACTGCAGCATCTTTCATTGCAAAAAAATGACTTTCTTTCTTAGTATTTTTGTCTTGTTTTCAGTAAAAATATCTTAAAATTCTTAAATTAAGATGCTTTTTCTTGATGAGCAAAACCACCCAAGAAAATAAGTCTAGTTTTAGACCAAAAATATCAAATTTAATTGATTTTGTGCATAAAACAGGCAAAAAAATCTGCCAATAGGGTAAGCAAAAAAATCTTGACATTTTTTCTTAAACACTAAATTCAAGGAAAATTCAAGAAACATTTGCTTACCCCATTGGCAGATTTTTTTTGCTTGTTTTATGCACAAAATTACGGAGCCCCTAAGGGGACATGGAGAAAAAATTAATTAAAGTTTAGTTTCATGTGCTCACGTGAAACTTTCATGTGCTCACGCGAAGCCTTCATGTGCAGAATTTTTTTTAAAGTTTAGTTTTGGATGCTCACGTGAAGCTATTGCGCGAGCATGTGAAACTATCGCGTGCTCACGTGAAAGCGAAAATATCATGTGCGCGCGATAGTTTCACGTGAGCACGAGAAACTAAACTTAAAAAAAATTCTGCACATGAAGGTTTTGCGTGAGCACATGAAAGTTTCACGTGAGCACATGAAACTAAACTTTAGATTTTTTTACTCCAAAGTCACCTTAGGGGCTCGGTACAAAACCACTTAAATTTGATATTTTTGGTCTAAAAAATAGATTTATTTTCTTGGGTTGTTTTGCTGATCAAGAAAAAGCATCTTAATTTAAGAATTTTTAGATATTTTTACTGAAAACAAGACAAAAATACTAAGATTTTTTTTTCTTGAAAATCATTAGTGTACAATGACTAAAAGTGGATTCCTAGAAAATAAATGGTTGCCATAAGCATCAAAATGTGCACAACATTGTTATCAAAAATCCTACAGTAAATATTCATATCATGTAATTCCTCACATGTTGTGTGAATGACAACTGTATACTGTATATTTGTTATGTTTAAAAACAACATTTACTACAGTTTCTCTGAATTTAATTTGATCCTTTTACATTCTATTTCCCTAAATTTATACTTTACATTTATTTGCCATCTTGAATTTAACAAGCATTCTCAATTCAGTTTCGAATGGCACATGACCATGGCTTATTTGTGGCCCAGTTTGCATACATAAGTGTGAGATGGTGAGCAAAGGCTGTCATTTTCATGCGCCGACTGTCTAACTATGACCCTGCAGGTACAGTATGTATTTGTTTTCATGTGTGGTGTTGTGTAGCTCACATGTTTGCCAGAGGTGAAAAGATGCACGGGTATCCTCTACTGGTGTTGATTTTTGCAACACGTACATTATGCACATACCACATACATACAGTGAAAACACACAGACCACGTTGGGACTCAGAAGCCATTTCTGTACGTGACAAAGTTCACAGCAATGTGTTGATTTTAGAAGGTCTTTGCACCCGACATCCAAAAAAAATACCAACTGTATTTTTAATCAGATTGAAAAAATATAGGAAAATGATATACCAACAGAGAGAAGATGAAATGGAATCCAATGGAAGAATGATTTTCCACACATGGCAAAAGTGTGAATGCATCAGTTTGCATATTTCATGCAAACATCTTGCCAATTACCTACTGATGCACTTGATTCATCTAGCTCTGTTTTTTAAGACTTTAATTAATTCTTACATGAATTGTGCATGGAAATATCCACAACTATATTTAACAGAGATCAGGGTTTATTCCTGTGGTACAAAGGATTCAGAAAGAGCCTTTTAGGGACTCAGGGCCACCAATGTGTTGGATGGCACAACAGCTGTGGTTATTGTCAGACAAAGAAACTATCAAACACTACAGTTAACTAATGCATCACACTTCTCATAAAATCCCTAACCCATCATAGACACATGTGAACACGGTTGCTAGGCTCTGACATCATTCTGCATGGGTATGTCAAAATTCATCCATCACAGCTGACCTTCAATATGGACCATCACTTATACTTACAGACACAGCCTTGCTTTTTTAGCAACGTAACTTAAAAAGGGGAACGCTTTCAAGTATCTTTATTTTTAGGATTGTACTGTTTGTTTTAAAAATAGGGTTCCTTTAAAATCCAATAAATACAGGACAATCAACTGCTTCATCCTTTTCCTCTTGCTGTCTATCTTGCTTGATTCTCCAACCACCCCTGAATCCCCTGAGAGCTTTAATATTCATGCCATCACGGGGCTAAAGAAACGGAGGCTGAAAGTTCCCAGTCTGCCATATTAATAAACATTGCATGAGGTGGGCTTAGTGAGGGGACACCACACCTATACCCCGCATCTGCGAACGGGGGTGAGGCAAAGAAAGATGATGTGAGAGACAGAAGAATCGGTAAGACAGAGAAAAGAGAGAGGTGTGGGTGCATGAAGGGGAGGATTGGGTTTAAATGACAGAGGAAAAACAAACAGTCTGGGAGTGTGAGAACAGAAACAAGGAGCCGCTTAGATTTTCATCTCCACGGAGTGGGAGCGTGGGGTCATCTCTCCACAGCGCTTCCACAATTTGCTAAAACAACCTTGGAAATAGCCCTCGCTTTTATTGTGCTTTTTTGTGGGAGTTCTTTCATTTCAAGGCCCTGTGAACCTTTGCCTCCCTCTTTTAAAAAATGCTGAGGAAATCGCTGATGACGCCGTCGCTCCCTCCAACTCCTTGTCTTCCATTATTAGCATTCCCAGGACAAAAAGGGGGGGAGTGATGTAGAGTGTCAGAGAAAAAGCTAATTGATCTCAGTAATTTTTGCTGTTATAAACACCTTTATGAAACCATACAACCAAAAATAGTTATGGCACTTTTCTTTTAAAGGGCAACCCCTGCCCCTCTTAGTGACACCCATCTGTCTGCATAAACTTGCAGAGTGCTGCATCAGTACTGATCCCATCATTCATCATCTCTCTCACCCACTTTCTCTCTTCCTCGCTTCAGCACTCTTTCAAGCGGCCTCTGTACGTATGTGGGTCACGTCTTTAGCTTTCTACTTGAGGAAAAGGTCCACAGAACGAACACCCTCTTAACATTTGCAGTCTGGCCCCAAGTGAAACGTGCTAGATGTGGAACTCTCTTCCCACAACTTTCTCACATACACACCCTAAATTAAATCAAGCTCAGACATTTTATCAGCAGAATAAGTTATTTAGGGTCTGTTTGTCTCTGCCTTTGTGCATTAAAGCTTGAAAAAATATATCATGCATTTGCAATAGCCGTAGAAGGGAACGCCAGTGACACACGGACACAAAATGTGCAATGACTTGCTTTATTTGAATGCTTTATGGCATATTGCATTCGGTTTTCAGTAGCAATGGTAAATGATAGGTTATATAAAGTTGAATGATAGGTGATATAATTTAGACTGCATAAAATAAAATTAACACTTTCTGTTTAAGAAAAAGAAAGAAAGGAAGAAAGACAGCTGTAGCCTTTGCTAAAGAGGGAGACAAAGCAAAGAAAGAGCGGGAGAAGGATAGAAAGAAAGAAAGAAAAAGAAAGAAAAAAGAAATTAATAAAAGAAAAGTAAGAACGAAAGTATGATCAAAATAAATAAATAAAGAAAGGATGAAGGAAGGGAGGAAGGAAGGATGGAAGGAAGGAAGGAAGGAAGGAAGGAAGGAAGACAGCTCTAGATATTAAATTCAGCCTTTGCTAAAGAGGAAAACAAAGCAAAGACAGAGTGGGAGAAGGACAGAAAGAAAGAAAAAAAAGAAAGAAAGATACTTATAAAAGAAAAGGAAAAAAGAAAGTAAGAACGAAAGTACAAAAGTACAAAAGTATGGACAAAATAAAGGAAGGAGGAAAGGAAGAAAAAAGAAAGAAAGAAAGAAAGAAAGAAAGAAAGAAAGAAAGAAAGAAAAAGAAAGAAAGAAATTAATAAAAAAAGAAAGTAAGAATAAAAGTATGAACGAAAGAAAAAAGAAAGAAGAAAGAGGAAAGAAAGAAAGAAAAAGAAAGAAAGCTCTCTAGATAACAAAGTCAAAAAAAGAAAGAAAGAAATTAATAAAAATGATTGAAAGTATGAGCGAAAGAAAGGAAGGAAGGAAGAAAGAAAGAAAGAAAGAAAGACAGCACTAGATATTAAAGTCAGCCTTTGCTAAAGAGGGAAACGAAGCAAAGACAGAGTGGGAGAAGAACAGAAAGAAAGAAAGAAAAAGAAAGAAATTAATAAAAGAAAAGAAAGTAAGAACAAAAGTATGAACAAAAGAAAGGAAGGAAGAAAAAAGAAAGAAAAAGAAATCAAGAAAATTAAAGAAAGAAAGAAAAGAAAAGAATTGAAAGTAAGAATGAAAGTATGAACGAAAGAAAGAAAGACAGCTCTAGATATTAAAGTCAGCCTTTGCTAAAGAGGGAGACAAAGCAAAGAAAGAGCGGGAGAAGGATAGAAAGAAATAAAGAAAAAGAAAGAAAAAAGAAATTAATAAAAGAAAAGTAAGAACGAAAGTATGATCAAAATAAATAAATAAAGAAAGGATGAAGGAAGGGAGGAAGGAAGGATGGAAGGAAGGAAGGAAGGAAGGAAGGAAGGAAGGAAGGAAGACAGCTCTAGATATTAAATTCAGCCTTTGCTAAAGAGGAAAACAAAGCAAAGACAGAGTGGGAGAAGGACAGAAAGAAAGAAAGAAAAAGAAAGAAAGATACTTATAAAAGAAAAGGAAAAAAGAAAGTAAGAACGAAAGTACAAAAGTACAAAAGTATGGACAAAATAAAGGAAGGAGGAAAGGAAGAAAAAAGAAAGAAAGAAAGAAAGAAAGAAAGAAAGAAAGAAAGAAAGAAAAAGAAAGAAAGAAATTAATAAAAAAAGAAAGTAAGAATAAAAGTATGAACGAAAGAAAAAAGAAAGAAGAAAGAGGAAAGAAAGAAAGAAAAAGAAAGAAAGCTCTCTAGATAACAAAGTCAAAAAAAGAAAGAAAGAAATTAATAAAAATGATTGAAAGTATGAGCGAAAGAAAGGAAGGAAGGAAGAAAGAAAGAAAGAAAGAAAGACAGCACTAGATATTAAAGTCAGCCTTTGCTAAAGAGGGAAACAAAGCAAAGACAGAGTGGGAGAAGAACAGAAAGAAAGAAAGAAAAAGAAAGAAATTAATAAAAGAAAAGAAAGTAAGAACAAAAGTATGAACAAAAGAAAGGAAGGAAGAAAAAAGAAAGAAAAAGAAATCAAGAAAATTAAAGAAAGAAAGAAAAGAAAAGAATTGAAAGTAAGAATGAAAGTATGAACAAAAGAAAGAAAGAAAGAAAGAAAGACAGCTCTAGATATTAAAGTCAGCCTTTGCTAAAGAGGGAAACAAAGCAAAGAAAGAGGAAAGAAAGAAAGAAAAAAAAAGAAAGCTCTCTAGATAACAAAGTCAAAAAAAAAAGAAATTAATAAATGAAAAGGATTGAAAGAATGAACAAAAGAAAGGAAGGAAGGAAGAATGAAAGAAAGACAGCTCTAGATATTAAAGTCAGCCCAAAGCAAAGACAGAGTGGGAGAAGAACAGAAAGAAAGCAAGAAAAAGAAAGAAAGAAATTAATAAAAGAAAAGGAAAGGAAAGAAAGTACGAACAAAAATATAAAAGAAAGAAAGAAAGGAAGGAAGAAAGAAGAAAGGAAGAAAAAAGAAAGTATAAATGAAAGAAAGAAAGAAAGACAGCTCTAGATATTAAAGTCAGCCTTGCTAAAGAGGGAAACAAAGAAAAGAAAGAAAGCTCTCTAGATAACAAAGTCAAAAAGAAAAACATTTAAAGGGGCCATGGCATGAAAATCTGACTTTTTCCATGTTTAAGTGCTATAATTGAGTCCCCAGTGCTTCTGTCAACCTAGAAAATGTGAAAAAGATCAACCCAGTAACTTAGTTTTGGTAAACCATTCTCTACAAGCACATACAAAAATAGGTCGTTGAAATTTGGCCCTCTTTATGATGTCATAAGGAGCTCTTATTAGAATAATACTGCCCCCTTAATCTGCACTATCCAATCACAGCACTGCCATTTAGTGCAGAGAAAAAGAGGGAGAAAAAATAATTCACAGCACAATTGAGTTTCAATTGCAACAAACCACCATCGTTGTGATCAGTGTTTGCACTTCATCAGCTCATTTGCATTTTAAAGGAGACACCCAAAACGGCACATTTTTGCACACACCAACAAAGTTTCAATTAATAAATTATCTATTTGGTATTTTGAGCTAACACTTCACACATGTGCTCTGGGGACACCAAAGATTTAAAAAATCTTAAAAAAGTCTTGTGAAATGTCCCCTTTAAAGAAATTAATTAATGGATGGATGAATGGATAAATGAAAGCATTCCAGATATTAAAATTAGCCTTTTTTAAAGAGAGAGAGAGAGAGAGAGATAGAGAGAGATTAAGAGAAAGTGAGAAAAGACAGAAAATGCAAAAAAAGGAAAGAAATAATGCAAGCAAGAAAGAAATACATGAATGAAAAAGAAAGAAAGAAAGCTCTCTAGATTTTAACATCAGCTTTTACTAAAGAAGGAGATAAAAAGAGAATAAAAGAAAGACAGAAAGAAAGAGAGAAAAAAAAGAAATCTAGAATTTACAATCAGCTTTTACTAAAGAGAGAGACAAAAAAAATAAAAGAAAGACAGAAAGATAGCGAGAAAAAGAAATAATGCAACTGCAAAAGAAATAAAGATAAAAGCTAGAAAGCAAGCAAAGAAAGAAAGAAAGAAAGAAAAAGGAATAAGTATTTGAGAACTGTGTTGTCCATCGACAAGGCCATCAGACATATGGTGTAGTTGCCACTTCTGTTCATCAGCCAAACAGCATGCTTATTGGCTAATAAACTCATAACAGCTAAATATAGGCCAAATAAATCCAATCTGGCCGATATATCAGTCTATCACGAGTTCAACCCCCATCTGCTCTAAAACAGAGTCACATAAAAGAGTAACAGAACACACAAAGTCGTCTAAAAGGTGTTTCTATCTGGAGGTGGCTGCAGTTTTGAGCCCACATGCCACACTCTCCATCTCTGCCCACTGCCTTTGGGAAACAAGAGCTGTTATTTCCATTCTTCTTCAGAGACAAAGAGAGAGTGAAACACTAACCTACACCGAACAGATAAATCGGTAATGTGCCACCCCCTTCCATCACACCTCCATCTCCATGTTTTTCATCCGTCTTCTTCGCCACAGTCCAGCAGTCAAACCTCGATGGCTCTAATCAAATTATGGGCCATTGAAAGTGTGCGTCCTGAGTGATGACCTTTTGTATACGTGTATGCTATCTAACTTACTAACAATTTTATATATTATGGAAGGTTAGGATTTATGCATCCCAAATTATAGGGCCCTATTTTAACGATCTGAAACGCAAGTGTGAAGCGCAACGCGCAAGTGAGTTTGTGGGCGGATCTTGCGCCGGGCGCAAATCAATAAGGGGTTGGTCTAAAGTAGGTTCATTATTCATAGGTGTGGTTTGGGCGTAACGTCAAATAAACCAATCAGAACGCTATCCAACATTCCCTTTAAACGCAAGGGCGCAAGTTCCATGGTGGGTTGCTATTATTATGACGGATTTACCAGGCGTACGCCAGGAGCGGTTCACAGCCGAGGAGACCGACGTTCTTGTAAGAGCAGTCAAAGACAGAGAAGTTATTTTGTATGGGGATGGGAGAAACCCGCCCAAATCAGCGTAGGTTAAACAGGCGTGGGAGGAAATAGCCACAATTGTCTCATCAGCTGGCATATCGTTGCGCCAAGCGCTACAATGATGTCAGGAGACGGGGGAATCCCAAGCTTGCCAGCATAAATCGGGCACGCCGTGTAACGGGAGGTGGATCTGCCTCAGGACCTGACGCCAGCAGAGGACATCGCTGCGTCCACCCTCACCGCTGAAAGGGTTTGGGGGCTTTGAAATCGGACCCAAGAAACGCAAGCAAGGTCCAACCCCAAAGTACTCTTACAAATCAAGTTCATATACATTAAGGTTTCTTGCGAAAACATTTTAATTATTATTTACATAAAATAAACGTAATACAGTCACACAACAAACTTATTATTATTAACTTATGAAAATATTTTAATCGTTATTTGCATGAGAATTTTTTAACGCAGCCACACAATAAATAAAAACTATCACCACAATGCTCACCACTATGATTCCCCTTATCTCGTGTGTTAATATTTTTTATTGTAACAATTTATGATTTGCAAAAATAACTGTTGCATCTGTGTAGATTAGATGAAAAGTGTATGCGCGTTGTGCACGCTATACATTATGGTCAAGCATGCGCCCTTAAAATAGCATAATGAACCACGTGCAACGCGCCACTGACTTTAAACTTTTTTTTTCTGGTCAGTGGCGCAATTGTTTTGTGAAACTGCAAAATAGCATCAGGGATGGTTTGCGCCGGAACACGCCTCCTTTTTTGCGCTGAACCGCCCAGGGAGCGCAAGTTCATTCCCTAGTTTGCCGACGTGCGTCTGTGGAGGGAAAAACCCACTGTGCGCCGGTGCAAAATACGAATGATACATGCGTCACTGACAAAGTCAATTGCGCTGGGTGCAAGATAGGGCCCATAAGGTTAAAAACCCAGATTGTGTACAATTTCTGGTATCTTATGCATATACACAATATAGGAGATAGTATGCAAGACTAGAGTGAGTCCTAAATAAATACATCATAGATGTCAGCATATCTGACACAGGAGCTTGGAAATATTCACACTAAAACCTTTTCTAAAAGCCTGTTGTGCTTACTTTGCTGTGTCAGAGAGAAACTACTGCTCTCCTATCTGCTTTATGAACCCTCACAAAAACACAAACCAGGCAAGACAGGCAGGCAGCGACAGTGAAAGAAAGAAAGAGAGAGACAGAAAGACTCGTTGAACACAATAAATGCGAACAGATCCTGAGCACTTAATCTGCCCGCAGATACGTTACACCACAAACGGCCAAACGCAATTAGCCATGCTGCATTCTTCTGCTTTCACACAAACACAATATCTCTCGCTATCTCTCTTCCCCTTACACAAACCAAGGTGATGAAAGAAAGCGTAATTAATAATATGGACAAACATCTCGCTGTCACAAACTACATAACAATGCATACACACTCATATAAAGGTGTTGTGAGAGCCACGCACAAAATACAAGGGTTTCAAACAGCCACAAAAGTCTACCAGCTGGACTAAACACTGCATGAAAAGAGCTGAATACCGACAAATCCGGAATGGGAAATCCCTGCTAAACTTTAGGTTTGCCAGATTTTTGAGGCAGAGTGCTTGGAAAGGTAATACACCAAAGTAAACCCGTGAAACATCCAGAAACCTTAGGTTTGTGGATGTATAAAGGAACTGGTGGAAGTTTCCAGGAATCCTTACAGCTGGTTGTGAGGAGCGGTGGGTGTGAGGTGTGAACGGCTTTTTATATGTTAATGACCCACAGGTAGAGGTGTCTTCTTTGTTTTCAGAGCTGAGTGGGGTGGGGTGGGGTGGGGGGTTAACCATGTCTCTGACAGCACATACAGTATTGTGGTACATAAAAACTGTGTTTTCTAAATATGTTTATTATTAATATAATTTAATTAGTCTATTTAAGAAACTAAGCATCATTCAAAATAACTAAAATTCAATGGACACAATTACCATTTTAATGTGTGAAAATTATGTCTCTGACTCAAGAGAAATGCAACAAATATTATTTCAGAATATATATTTCCAACACTTTGAAAACATGTCTCCAACTGCCCTAGGTCAGAATATTGTGAACGTATCTCTCAATGCTGCATACATCGTTTAAAAGAAGCCGTTCAAATGACATCATGTAACTCATTTTTGCTAGCTAGGATGTTGATAAATTAGTCAGTGAAATGTAAAGCTGCTTATTTTTGCTGATGTCTCATGATTTGAAGTTCACTGTTTCTATTGTTATTATAATTCTACCCTAACATTTCATTAAATCTTTTAAAATAGAAACAAAAATATCAATAGACAGGTCCATAATCTAAAAGACAGTCTTTCACATGTGGATGCAAAACATGTTGGGTGAAACAGACTGACAAACTCGGGTAAACATATCTGCAGATACCTGTCAGCTACTGTACTTCTAGTCCAGAGGTGCCCAAAGTTGGCCCACAAAAGACCTTTAATTTTTTTATGTTTCATGCATACTTGAAGGTGTATAAAATGCATCACAAAACCTAATGAACTCGGGTACTATAGGCTAAAAATGAAGAGGTTGCGGCAGTGGCACACAGAGAAAAGGATATTTAAAATTGATTGGCAAAACGATTTCTTTTTTCTACAAAAAGCCTTGGAAAATAAAACTGCATTAGTTATGCATAAACAGAGTAATGTTTGCTTATTTATTTTTAAAATATTAGAAAATTATAAATTAGGGGTTATCAGGGCAACTTTAATTTTAATATAACACAACAACATTTACTTTTGGCCCACGGCCCTCAGTCAGGTTTGGCCCTTGTAAGGAAAATGTTCGGGCACCAATGAATGTTCTAGTCTATCTGAGGAGGTAACTTTTAGCATATGATAATGCATGCTTGCACAAAGTCAGACCACATATTATAATGTTTGTCTTCAATCAATCAATTTAAACAAAAGAGATGGGGACTTTATAATATAATAAGGGTCCATATATCACAGTGAAAAAAGACATACATGTATTTTTACTTTAACATGAACTAATGCTGAGTTACAGCATATCCTAATAATAAACTATTGAAGAGTCATCATTAACTATGACATGTTTTTCATTGTTAGTTAATGCAGTCATTTACAATAAATTAATTTGAGTTCATGTTGTAGTTAAGTAAGTTCAGTAAGTTACATGTCTTAACTCAGCATTAGTTTATATTTACTAATATTTAAGTAAGAATTCATTTAGGTATACGTTCAATGTTTCCAATGATGAGCAGTTAATCCACTAAACCCAGAGATAATTCCTGAGGCATGTTTAAAGAGTTTTGTATTTCATCAAGAAGGTGCTGCTGATTCACAAAGATTTTATATTTAAGAAAATCTGAGCATCATTCCAAATAACTGTTAACATGTTTGTCAACTAAACATGTTTTGTAAACGTAATAAACTTTATAAAAATATTTTTTATTTTTTATTAATAATCAAGTATAAAGAACAATGCATAGTGTGAAAACGCGGATTATAAAAAGTATATTAAAGAAAAGGACTACATTTCCCAGAATGCACCTGCACCTACTCATCCGCCCCCACCCTTCAGGTGCGACTGCTCAACCTATGGGCTTGACGGGAAAATTCAAAATCGCGAACCGTTACTGCCTGGACTGGTCTCTTTGTTTGTTTGCTCATCAACAGTAAGGTAAGTTTGATTTAATTCATTTGTCTGCATCGCGCTGATCGGTTGCCTATTTGTTCATATTATGTTATTAACTATGATTCGTTTTTGTCTTTATACTAGAACTGTTTGAATTTAAACCACAAACAGTAAAACATTAAGGTTATACGTGGTACACAGCGGTAAACATGAGGTTAAAAATACGCGAAGTAACATTCAAACCGGGCTGTTAAAAGAATCAATTCGATGTTTAAATTTTTAAAAACAAAACTTTAAAGAAGCCAAGATGAGACGTTATTTGCTTAAAACAAACAAAACAACAGTAACTCGTGTGTTTGAACTGTTAGCAGCTAGCAAGTGTCTCTCTGCTATTTTAAATGGTACTGACGATCTTTTGTTGTTTTAAAAGCTCATTCAGTTCTGGTAGATGCTGCTTATTTTTCAAGACTGTTTTAATAGCTTTATATTGATTTGTAACAAAGCCAGCTTCACTTTAAGAGAACCTAGATGCTAATTGTAAAGAAGCTTGGAGTCATAATATATTTAAACGTTATATGTTTGCTGTTCTTCATCTTTTTAAATATGAAGTCTATACATGTTTGTGTTTACAGAGGTCATGTACACTGTGGTCAACTTTGTGGACGATGAAGAGGTTTCTGGGTAAAGCTGATGTATGTTTAATCATTCAATGATTACATTAAATTAAAATCAAACATGTTAAATAGTAAACGGATGTATTGTGATATGTGATTTTAATTAAGGTATTAAGTTTTCTCAACTAAAATTTTTCACTAAAAGTATTTTTCACTTAAACATATAAAGTTACCAATTGAAGTATTTCTTTAATTGGCCCAATTTTTCAATTATTACAGAGTAAAGAAACATAAAAAATATCTTTACATACTTGACAGTTTTTTTGACTATACGTTTATACAATTTTACATTAAAATTTTCCTTACAGTCAAGAGTCTTGCAAATTTTTGACCATATCATTAATCAGTCCTTCCAGAAAAACTTTTTTTTGTGATTGTTGCGGGAAAATATCCTTGATATTGTGGCACGTATTCCTAAAAAATGGGATGGAATATGCTGGATTTTTATGCAATTTTATGCAATGAAAATTGCGGGAACTTGCAAAAATTGCGGGAACTTGCAAAAATTGCGGGAACTTGCAAAAATTGCGGGAACTTGCAAAAATTGCGGGAACTTGCAAAAATTGTGATTGTTGCGGGCAAATATCCTTGATCTTGCGGCACTTTTTCCTAAAAAATGGGGAATATGCTGGATATTTATGCAATTTTATGCAATGAAATTGCGGGAACTTGCAAAAATTGCGGGAACTTGGGGGAACTTGCAAAAATTGCGGGAACTTGCAAAAACTTTTTTCAGCTTTTGCTGCTTTTCAATGATGTTCATGTGACATAATCACGTCACTTCATTACATTCCCATGGCAACAGGGGACATGGCTGCGCTTGTGTGAGGTAAATGCAACATTTTTCAACTTTCTGGTAAGATATATGTGAATTTTGCAACGAAAATGTGGGGATTATGAAATCATGCAAGCCCCACATATTTTGCACATGGAAATCTGCAATTTATGCTGCGAAAGTGCGCCGTATTTTAAAAAAATGGTTCCCCTGCATAAATATGCGGACTTTGGCTGATTATGCGTTAAATCATGCGATCGCATAATTGCGTTTTTCTGGAGGGACTGATTGATAAGAACTGTCTCAAAGGAATGATTTCTTTACACTGCAAAAAATGATTTTCAAGAAAAAAGATTCTTAGTATTTTTGTCTTGTTTTCAGTGAAAATATCTAAAAATTATTAAATAAAGATGCTTTTTCTTGAAGAACAAAACGACCCAAGAAAATAAGTCTAGTTTTTAGACCAAAAATATCAAATTTAAGTCATTTTGATCATAAAACAAGCAAAAAAATCTGCCAATGGATTAAGCAAAAAAATCTTGAACAATTTTCTTAAACACTAAATTCAAGAAAAACTCAAGAAAATTTTGCTTACCCCATTGGCAGATTTTTTTGCTTGTTTTATGCACAAAATCACTTCAAGTTGATATTTTTGGAAACTAGACTTTCTTACTTAGTATTTTTGTCTTGTTTTACGTACAAATATCAAAAAATTCTTAAATCAAGATGTATTTTCTTGATGAGCAAAATGAAGTCTAATTTTTAGACAAAAATATCAAATTTAAGTAAATTGCTGCTTAAAACAAGCAAAAAATAATAATAATCTTGAAATAAGTTAACTTTTTTCTTAAACACTAAATTCAAGAAAAAAATGTACCTCATTGGCAGATTTTTTTGCTTGTTTTAAGCAAAAAATTCACTTAAATTTGACTTCTTTTGTCTAAAAACTAGACTTATTTTCTTATCAAGAATTTTGCTCATCCAGAAAATACATCTGGACTTAAGAATTTTTAGATATTTGTACTGAAAACAAGTAAATATAAAAAAATACTAAGTATTAAAAATACTAAGTACAAAAAAAATAAAAGAAATACTAAGTACTCTGTAAAAAATGACTTTCCTAGTATTTTTGTCTTGTTTTTAGCACAAATATCAAAAAATTCTCAAGTCAAGATGCATTTTCTTGATGAGCAAAATAACCTAAGAAAAGTCTAGTTTTAATACAAAAAATATCAAATTTAAGTGAATTTGTGGATAAAACAATCAATAAAATCTTGGACATTTTTCTTAAACACTAAATTCAAGAAAAATTCATTTGCTTACCCCATTGGCAGATTGATACATTTTGTCTATAAACTAGACTTAGTTCATTTTGCTCATCAAGAAAAAAAATCCTGATTTAAGAATTTTTAGTTATTTGTACTGAAAACAAGCCAAAATACTAAATAAGAAAGTCATTTTTTGCAGTGTAAGAAAGTCATTTTTTGCAGGGCAAATAAACTGCCGGGACACTTTCACATGGCTGTTTGTCATTACCGTACCCCCTGCCTCATTCACAATACTATCTCTGGGAATACCGTCTCTGACCTTGCGGCGCTTTGACATGCTGATGGAAACAGAATGGGATCTCTTCATTAACAATCCCTCTGACAGGTGATTAACTTCATCCCATACAACCCACTGTGACCCGCAGCCAAGTGCCATCACCTCTCCATAACAATACCCCATTGTTTCATTCTTCAGTACGTAGAAATAAATGATACCTTCTCGCTTTCATTGTCTATTTGCAATTAAAAGAGGGTATTAATTTGCCTTTTCTAAGCTCTGGGGTGTAATTGTTCAGGGGAAAACTACATTATGGGGAACTCACCACCACCTATTTTAGAAACTCATCAAGAGCACAAGTCTAACGGGAATTTTGTCGTGAGTAAAAAGAATGCATAAAAATGCTCTAGCATCTTAAAATCCAAGAATTTGGATAGAACAAGATTGAGCACTCCTATTATTTATGGGAATACACTGTAAAAAGTAAAAAAAAGTTATATTTCAATTGGTAACACGCCCCAAAAAATACGTTTTTTCAACTTAAATTTTCATCTAAACTAAAACTATACATTTCAATATGTAACATTTTAAGTTGACAAAAACAAAAAATGTAGGTGGTAACAAATGAAGTATTTTTTTTTACATTTTTTTGTTTTTTACAGTGCATGAGTAGGGAGAGCTTCGTCAATTTAAGATCTTTGGCTTTGCCCATCTTTGCTTTTTAGTAGAATGGTCACGCTGTGACGTACCGGTTTTCTACTGGTTACATATCTACACATGATACGAATTTGCAGGTTAGAGTTCTCTAGACTTAAACTTTGGTCGCAGCGAAATGTGAATTATTTTCGCATGGGCTTGTGTTTTCGGTCATACAAGCCCTTAAAACTAACCCCAAGTAAGATTAAAAGAAAGTGATGCTTTCCTTAGAAAGTTTTAATAGCGCAAAATAATTTACAACAATATTACAAAATAAAAGCTACAATAATACACTTGACATGAAATATGCAAAAAAAAAAACGCTATTTTGACATTTTACATTGATAGCAAGACATCAGATGTGAAGAAGATTTTTCAACTGTGCTACATTGGACTGCAACACACAGTAAGCACAGTTCCAGGGTCAGAAACACAAAGACATCAGATGCATTTTTCTGATTATGTGCAGCTGCCAGAGTGAAAGAGAGAGAAATAATGTGTACAAACACAGTGCATCTGTGCATCTGTCTCTCTGGGGATAAATCCAAGATGAATCCAGCCACCTCACCCATACGTGCACGCCTGCATGCTAAAAAAAACACATAAAATGCACTGCCTACAGCAAACAGGGTCTCTGGCCAACATATGACCGCTCAGGTGTCGTGCTGCACGTGTAACGTGGTTCAGACACACCCTCTTACTGCCGTGTGTCAGGCAGTCATGTAGCGTGACTGGATTTTGCTCTCACACTCAAGGGCTTTAAACACCTGGACTGATTCTGTTTATCAGGCAAACGCTGAAGAAAAATGAGAAAATAAAGCAGCCAATATCTCTCTAATGGCACCGATAAAAGCATCAAACTGTCCTTGAGCGAGTAATGACAACACAAACATGCCTTGCTGCTATGAGAATAACAACCATAAAATATTAAAACGGTGACAAATCACCCGTCAATTTAAACAAGGGATCTGCACAGGCCATGACGCGATACGGGCAGGCATGTGACAACACCAATTTATAGGTGTGTGGTGGGAACAAACCAGGTGTCGCTTCTGCACGGATACACCTACAGTATACGGCCTAGAGGAACTATCAGTCTTACAAACAAACGTGCAAGAACAAAGGCTCATGGAGAGCGGCCTTGCATCCTGGAAACGCAGCCCGAGGTGCGTGGCTTTAGTGCAAGTCAGCTGGCGTGTGTTAAAAGCAAATGTTGCACCAGCTGTGTCCACAGCAGAAAACGCAACCTAACTTTGTCAAATGCATCAGACAAACAGGCATCTGTTTACAAGAGGACGCCTGAAAATTGAAAACAAAAACACGGAAGCATTAAGTTGTCGAGCGGATGACAAATGGACGAAAATACTCTCGAACGGATGTCTGGTTGATAGGATAGCTGTCAGGTTCATCACTGAACTACTACTTTGTGCACAAATGTCATTTTTTGGTACATGCATTTATGCATTTTGGCAGATGCTTTTATCCAAAGTGACTTACAGTGCATCATAGCTCATTATGCGAGTTTCCCGGGATCAAACACACATTTTACACATTCATTTGTAGCTTTTTTGTATAAGAAAAAACATCCTAAGGTGGATTCTGTACTGTAATAAAGCACAGACAGTAATACTACATCTACACGATGATCATAGCCAATCAGATAACAGCATGGGGACACAGAGAGGATATCGAAAGTGAAGAGGTGACTTGTGGTATTTCCAGCTGTTCCAGGGGTGTGACGGCTTATCTAAGCAAACCAAAGATGTCAGGACGACACCCAAACATGAAAGTCTTGCAGCATGACAAACCAAATTTTATTTAAAAGTGATTTCGGTTTTCAAAGGTAAAATACTTATACAGTAACATACATGCAAACTCTGCGTAAGCCATGCATGCGTTTAATTTCCACAAAAAGTGTATATACTGCTATGAAACTGATGAGGGAAGCATTTTTGAAAAGTCTTCATAAACAATCATTGTGACGCTGGATGCACATAAATTACACGCTTCACCTTTAATAGCAGCTGTGCTGTGAATTATCTCCGGAGATTTCCGAGCGCTTTGTTGCAACGCTTGCACGGCTGCCACGCTGGGCAGCTCTCCTATCTGAAGATCTGAGGAGAAACGAGACAGCAGCAGGTGGAGCAGAAAGAGAGGTAATAGAGCCTGGTGAGGATGATGAGGAAGAGAGGGCTGCTAAAGGGCCTTTCAAACTGACAGGGATTTGCAGCAACTAAGCAACCAGTAGTTATTTAATTTTCAATTTCTAGCAACATATGCAACTATTATAGATGGGTATTTTTTTCATTAGGTTTAACTTCATACAGATGAGCAATAATTAAATAAATGCAATGCTTCACCAACTGAGCTACAGAAACAGAAGCACATAGATACGGATTGTAGGCAACAGTTTCGTTTCTGGGATTGGTAACGTAGAGAAGACCGACATTATCATAATTCCTCCCGCTTCGGACTCACAGCCTGTAAGTTAACTCCTGTTAGCATTGCATTGTGTGCGAATCTTTCAAACACGGTAAGGAGCATCATATTTCCAGCTGACGTCAGACATATTGAGACCAGTCACAACGTACAGATTAGCTGGCCAATCAGGGACACAGAGCTTTTCAAATCCATGCGTTTCAGGAAGACAGGGAAATCTGGAGCTACAAAAAATGTACGGTATGTGGAAAATAATGTGTTTTTTTAACCATAAACCATGCAAACACGTATTATACCAAATACACAAAATAACGTTTTTAGCAATGTAATATGTGCACTTTAAAGCATTAGATAAGCAGCACAAAGGTCATGGGTTTCATACACACCCAATGCAGACTACATTATGTATAGTTTGAATGCATCATAGGCTGCTTTGGTTAAAAGTATGTATAAATACATTTTTGAATATACAGTGCGTAACAAATTTATTAGACTACCTTTTTTCATCCCAAAGACTCAAAGCTGCATTGTGAAGTGCTATAATGTGAACTCTTTTCTTTTCAGAGAGTTGTTGACCTTTCACCATATTGAACCCGAGTTGAATGTCAAATTGAATTTGCGTTTTCAGAAGTAAGAAATTAATCAAGCGTAACATTCAACTATTAAAGGTGCACTTTACGAGTGTGGGTTTTGACAGAAATGCAATAGTATACATAACTATATTAGCAGTGGTGTATGAAGACCTTACATAAAGAACTGTATTGTTTTTCTTATCTTAGAATTAGCTGTTTTTATCTACATACACACCATGCAGGTCCCCTTACATGGAAGTCGCCGTCATGTTTTTACAGTAGTCCTAAATGGACAAACTGTTCTAAATAGCGCGTTTCATCCCTACAATGCCTCAGATGATGACACGTTTGTCCTGTGGCAGTAGCTTCACTTTGCATTTCGAAATTGAGGGGTGAGCTGTGGATTGGGCCGTTGGTTGCAATTCGCAATCTCACCACTAGATGCTGCTGAATAATACACAATAGACCTTAAAAACTTGTGTTTTTATTAAAGGGACACTCAACTTTTTTTGAAAATATGCTCATTTTCCAGCTCCCCTAGAGTTAAACGTTTGATTTTTACCATTTTGGAATCCATTCAGCTGATCTTCGCGTGTGGCGGTACCACTTTTAGCATAGCTTAGCATAATCCATTGAATCTGATTAGACCATTAGCATCGCGCTCAAAAATGACCAAAGATTTTCGATAGTTTTCCCATTTAAAACTTGACTCTTCTGTAGTTACATCGTGTACTAAGACCGACGGGAAATTAAAAGTTCCGATTTCTAGGCCGATATGTCTAGGAACTATACTCTTATTCCGGCGTAATAATTTTTTTTTTTTGCTGCTGTAACATGGCTGCAGGAGGCGCAATGATATTATGCAGCACCTGAAAATAGTCCCCTGCTATTGAATGTAACCAAGGGGACTACTTTCAGGCAGTGCAAAATATCACTACGCCTGCTGCAGCCATGTTACAGCAGCAAAGTCCTTGATTATTACGCCAGAATGAGAGTATAGTTCCTAGACATATCGGCCATATTATTACTGTAAAAATCAAATGTTTAACTCTAGGGGAGCTGGAAAATAAGCCTATTTTTAATAAAGTGCTTTACTATTTCTTCTGCCTTTCTTGAATGTAACTAAAGAGATTACGCATGCTGCTGGATTAACCATCACGGAAACATACAAATTATTTTGGTAATCACCAATACTGTTAGTTTAGGGCAGCTGTGGCACAACCCTTACATTGGGTGGTGGTCTAATAAATTTGTTAAGCACTGTATATTGAGTTCAAGGAAAATGAATAAACAAAAAAGTGCCAAAAAACCGACAGAGGTAATAAAGAGCAGGGTGGTAAAGGAGGGTGAACTGGCCCTGGTACAGGAAATGAGTTGGTCTGTCTCATACTCCAGGACAGAGACGAGAGCCAAAAACACAGCTGCAGTTCCTCTCTACCCTCCTCTCTCTCTCTCTCTGTGATCTTCACCCAGCTGCCAGCTGTACTTTAGCCTAGTCATTGACAAAGAATACAAACACTAATGGATCCACCGAGTTTTCCATCTCTCTCTATGGCTTTTTATCATGTTGTGATTATTATATTACCCTCATTACTGAAAGACTCAGTCATAACTCAAGACGTACATGGTAATAGTGTTCGTTGGAGGATAAACCAATAGGAGATGTAGGCCACCCGTGTTGACCCCTGCCTCCGCCTTACATAAATCACATGTCGCGTTACTGTATATGTGCTGAGAAAATGATATGGGCCGTGAGCTTGTTTTACTGTGGGGTGTAAAGGCGTTCGACTAAAAGTCGGCAGTTTGCACTTTACGTGACTTTTATGTTTGTGGCAGATGCTTCCCATCCAAGTCAATTTGATTCAGTGTTCCATCGAATCAAAATATTGTGTTTGTCACAGTTACTGACAGCTACAAATACGAATGACAAGATGAAAGCACAAATCGAGATTTGATTCAAAGTAAATTTAATGCTACATAAAAGCCATTCTCATAAAACTCAGCACATATTTTGTTTTATTTGGCTGCAGAGATGAATTAACACAACACAACCCGAAAATAAATGTGGATGTGGTTTAAGAGACAAACCATCACAATTTAGCATAAAAACAGAAGGAAAGCAAATGCAGTATACATTTATGCATTTAGCAGGCCCTGTAATCTGATTTAAATTGCATTACAAACTCAAAGCCAACTTCTTTGCCGATATTTAATTTAAGACCCTGACTATTGGTACTAAACCATTGCTGAAGTAAAACGCAACCACAAATTATCCAAAGTGCTGTATCCTCCAATAGTCCCACAGTGTTCCCGCTCCTCAACGGATGGTTTTTAATTGGACAGCCTGGCTATCCTAATCATAGATGCTATTATTTACACGGCTATCAATTTAAACTCCGCTCAGCTGCCTCGGCAGCACATAATGACTCAGATTGATAGCTCGACGTGTAAGATGAAATAACATCCACCAAGTCCACCCCCTGTTCCCAATTACCCCTCCCATCCACAAATAGTATACATCACCCTTCTTTGTCAAAGCATTCCCTAATGCCACTAACATTAAAATACAGCCGCGAATCTTCAAACCTCCTTTCCCATTTATCATTTATCCTTAAAGTGACAACACACCTTAAAAAGAAAATTCTGTAATAATTTACTCACATTTATGTCCAACACCTGTTTGACTTTCTTCTCTGGAACACAAATAATAGACTAATTTTATAGCTGAACGTATGTTTTCTTTACATTGGAAGGGAATGGTGACTACTGTACATATTTTAAAGGCAAGTGAATAATGACTTGCAGTCATACAAATTATATTACAGCTTCAGAGTTGAAATACATCACACAAGTCATAAGGAAGTACTGCTTTTTTGATTCTTTTTGTTTTTTTATTGGAGAGTCACAACCTCTAGTCCTCAATTTCATTGTATTTAAGACACGGTGAGTAAATTATTACAGTATTTTAAATAGTGTCTTATATGATCACCTTTTCTGACTAAACCTTGTTTTGCACCTCCCTCTCTCTCTCTCTCTCTCTCTCTCTCTCTCAGCTTGAAGGAAAAACACAGGTGGTTAAAGTTTTTCAACCCACTATTGACTGTAAATTTCC
Organism: Paramisgurnus dabryanus; assembly: GCF_030506205.2. Taxonomy (NCBI): domain Eukaryota; kingdom Metazoa; phylum Chordata; class Actinopteri; order Cypriniformes; family Cobitidae; genus Paramisgurnus; species Paramisgurnus dabryanus. Next base: position 29,000,130 of record NC_133345.1, on the reverse strand, counting down.
ATCGCCTGTGGTATGTAGCATGTCTCTTAACGCTTAGGCAGGTAGGAGATTACACAATGCCCGCATAGACTGAGAAGCATGAAAAACTCCCAGATAGTGTGCAGTCGCTGGGTGGGAGTTTCACAATGCTTGCTAAAACCCACACGTAACTGACGTAGTGAAATACCTTTGCCTGTTTGTTTGGTTCTGTTATTGGTACACAGCAAAAAATAAATGCAAAATTATATTGTTTTTAAAGTAAAGTAAAATACAACACAGCAGCGGCAAAATATGACCCAAGAACAGCAATTTGTGTTTATATTACTTTTAATGAAAATTTAATGTACCTATAAAAAACTGCTAACAGGGTTAGAACATATATACATATGTTTAAAGGATATTTACACTATAGTTTTGTAGTTGTTTAACACTTATGTAGACTTTATTTACATTTTTCCACATTTAAAAATAATAGTAACTCATCAATAATATCACAAAAGTAACTATAGGAATTATGTTGAGACTAAAAGCTTCCAAATAAATCAAAACCAGGGCTCAATGCTAAGGATTTTTTCTACTGACCCGTTACTGACCATGCCAAAATAAGCACCGGCCCCATCAAAAAGCACTAAAATAAAACAGGCCTGATTGTTGTCTTTATTGTTTTTTACCCATGTAGCCGTAATAAATAAAGTTAAACTTTTATGACGGTGCCACACTGGCCTGATCGGGCATCGCTCACGCTGACCTTCAATGCTGTCCTTATTGTCTAGCTCTTATATTTTCTTTAACGTATTCATCCTGTGCGTAAAATGGACAAAATCATACGACTATGAGACTATGTAGTGGTTCTCAAACCTTTTTGCCGTGCAGCCCCCCTTATGTACGATGCATCCCTTTGTGCCCCCCCAAAAAATTTTGGACATAAAACATTTCATAATTTAAAATAAACAAAACATATTAAAGTGTACAATGTAGTGCTGTTGGTTAGTAGCCTTATTTTTCTGAGGTTTAATTACACAGAATGATAAATTTATTTATTTTATAAATTGTGATTAAACTGGCATCCCCCTGGCACCATCTCAGGGCCCCCAGTTTGATAATGACTGATGTAGACGGTATTTTAGTATTCATCAATGACCAATAAAATAATTGGAGGTCTGAGAGAAAAAAGATTTCATTTCTGATCTTGTCAGTACATGTGACATGAGAGATTTCACACAGGGACAGTATTTGGTTAAAAATTTAATTTTGTCAGGCAGTCACAGCTCCAGCCTGTGCAGACACATTGACTTTTCCTCTCTGGGGAACACAGGTTCCTGCCTGCACCCTTAAAAATATTCACGGCAAGCAGCCCCCAAAGGGATCCCCCCTAAACGCACAGATGCCAGTTTCAATTAGTTTTACAAAGCAGGTCTTCTACAGCTGGGGGGGAGATGGGAAACTCATTACAAGATTCCTCGCCTCACACTTTAAAATGTGGATCGAGACGGGAGGTTGGCAGTGTCATTCCAGCAAGAGAGTGGACAAGATGGAAAACAAGGACAAGGATGAAGAAAAGATAACACTGTTAATGACAGAAAAAAGGAAAGCAGGTGACCCCTGTGAGTGTGACATTGTATGTATGTCGAGGAAAAGATACGCTTCTAATTACATGGGTGCAGATCCATCTATTTCTGTCGTTCATGCCTAATAATCAAGCAGTTCAATTAGCAGCAGTGAACATGGAATAGCATCGCCGTGGTAACAGCGTGGAAGGGAGCATTCATGGGGGACGGGACTCCTAAGTGGCCGGTAGTAACACTCTAAAATCCCTCCCAGAATTCCAGTCACTGTTGCTAGGCCACTGATAAAGGTGTCATTTAAAAATGTGTCGAGGGTTGTGGGGAATTGATTCTTTTTCCGATTTGCTGTATGCAAATGACATTCATCACAGGAAATGCCTAAGCCTCTGCATAAAGTTAATTGCCGTGGCAATAACAAAGGCCGGGCTTTGAGCAGGAGGCAAATTAAACATTAGCTGAGATTTTTCCTTGGAAATACCAGGATGCTATAATTACAGAGAATGAACACATCAGCACTTTGCTGTATCACACATTTTTGTTTAACAGCCAGAGACTGGAAAACAACGAGGATGCTCTCGGCACGGTTAAGCATGCTTGTTGATGTGTGAGAGTGTGAAAGCATCATGAGAATCCAGCTGTCTTATTAGCATGTCGACCTCTGACCATACAGATGACTGTGACGCGTCCATTAACTGAAGGGTCATATTGACAAGACCTTATGTTTACAAACTCGGCAAAGGGGTTATGGAAATGTGTCTAATTTTAGATTCTGAAAAAATTGAAAGTTTCAAAAAATGTAATATAAATAAATGACTTACAAAAGCTTTTCCTCCAATGACAAAAAGAAAATGTATCAAAGTTAGGGGCATGTCGACACATTCATTTATTCAAATCTGTCCTGAGATAAATCCAGAATCTGTCTGTCTGTCTCTGAGTCTATCTCTTTGTCTGTCAGTCTGTCTGTATGTCAACATACACATTTGTTCATGAAAATCTGAAAATCTTTTCTTAGATTCATTTTTGAATCTGGCTACCTGTCTGTCCATCCTAACATCCATCCACCAGTCTATCATCCTGTCTGTCCGTCCGTCTATATCTACTGTATCTACGAGTCTGTCTTTCTGTCTATATCTGTCTATCTCTATCAGTCTATATATCTACTGTCTTGTGTGTCTGTCTATCTGTCTATCTCTACCTATCTGGCTATCTATCCATCTGTGTGTCTATCAGTCTATATCTATCTATCTATCTGTCTGTCTGTCTGTCTGTCTGTCTGTCTGTCTGTCTGTCTGTCTGTCTGTCTGTCTGTCTGTCTGTCTGTCTGTCTGTCTGTATCTATCTCTATCAGTCTATCTGTCCATCAATCCTTATCAGTATGTCTACCAGTCTGTTTGTCTATCTATCTATCTGTCTGTCTGTCTGTCTGTCTGTCTGTCTGTCTGTCTGTCTGTCTGTCTGTCTATCTATCAATCTATCAATCCATCCATCCATCCATCCATCTATCATTTGTCGGTCTTTATTAGTCTGTCTGTCTGTCTATATCTATATGTCTGTCTACTGTATATCTGTCTGTCTGTCTGTCTATCTCTATCTATCTCCATCAGTCTGTCTCTATCTATCTCTCTCTATCAGTCTGTCTGTCCGTCCATCCATCAATCCATCTCTATATCCATCTATCTATTCATTTGTCTGTCTATCAGTTTATATCTATCTATCTGTCTGTCTGTCTCTATCTCTATCAGTCTATCTATCCATCTATCTGTCTATCCATCTGTCTGTCTGTCTGTCTGTCTCTCTTTCTATCTTCATTAGTCTGTCTGTCTATCAGTCTGTCTGTCTGTCTGTCTGTCTGTCTGTCCATCCATCTATCTATCTTTATTTCAATCAATCTATCAATCTATCAATCCATCCATCCATCCATCCATCCATTATCTATCTACTATCTGTCTGTCTTTCTCGGTCTCTATCTATCTCTATCAGTCTTTCTGTCCGTCCATCTCCATATCCATCAATCTATCCATCCATCCATCCATCCATTATCTATCTACTATCTGTCTGTCTTTCTCGGTCTCTATCTATCTCTATCAGTCTTTCTGTCCGTCCATCTCCATATCCATCAATCTATCCATCCATCCATTTATCTACTGTCTGTCTGTCTATATCTGTATGTCTGTCTCTCTTTCTATCTTCATTAGTCTGTCTGTCTATCAGTCTGTCTGTCTGTCCATCCATCTATCTATCTCTATATCAATCAATCTATCAATCTATCAATCCATCCATCCATCCATCCATCCATTATCTATCTACTATCTGTCTGTCTATCTGTCTGTCTTTCTCGGTCTCTATCTATCTCTATCAGTCTTTCTGTCCGTCCATCCGTCCATCTCCATATCCATCAATCTATCTATCCATCCATCCATCCATTTATCTACTGTCTGTCTGTCTATATCTGTATGTCTGTCCATCTGTCTGTCTCTGTCTCTTTCTATCTGTCTGTCTGTCTGTTTGTCTGTTCATCCATCAATCCATCTATCAATCAATCCATCCATCCATCAATCCATCCATCTATACATCCATCTACTTTCTGTCTGTCTGTCTCTATTAATCTATCTGTCGGACTGTCTGTTTATCAGTCTCTCTGTCTGTCTGTCTGTCTGTCTGTCTGTCTGTCTGTCTATATATCTATCAGTGTGTCTGTCTGTCCGTCCGTATCTCTATCTATCTTTCTATCTCTCTATCTATCCATCTCTCTCTCTCTCTCTCTCTCTCGTTTTCTCTATTTATCTCTCTATCTGCCTGTTTGTTTATCTGTCTATCTACTAGTCTATCTATCCATCTCTGTCTGCTGGTCATGTAATCTGAACATGGCTTCCCACATGGATAGCAAAAAAGCTTTCCAAAGCAAACCACGTTTAGTCACCGTGACGTGCATATCATTTTACAACCTCATTTTACAAGTTTCTGTAGGTGTGCATTTCTAAATAAAGGGAAAAATAACATAGTGCGCCTTTAAAATACGAGAGAGAAAACTAACTTCTGCACACACACCCATCTTCTTTACCCAGTAGACCGAGCAATTTTCAATCACTGATGGGTCGGTGTATCATTTCTCAAGTCTCCATACAGAACCGAGCGTTCCTTTCTGGTGGTGTCCAGGGACATTAGAAGAGGCCTGTATTTCTATGCAGGCAGAAGTCTCAAAAGAGGGTCAATGCATATAAACACATAACATAAAGCTGAATGCAGTAATTATTGGCTTCAGATTACAAGACCGATTACGACTGAATGACGCAATACTCGCAATTTACTCGACTTTATTATGGTGTTTAGGTCATTATATAAGTTTGCATTAAAGTTTATGACTGGTTAAGAAACAGTGACATAAGCAATTAAGTAAATTGCAGAGCGCCTATTGCCAAGTAAACTGCCCGTCTGTTTGTGGGTTTTCTACACAGAACCGTGCAAAATGAATGTGACATGAATCAACTCAAGTCATGAGAATTGTGTTACATACTTTAAACGTGCACAACTGTCTGTGAGAGGAAATTAAATGTCGGAATTCCCAGCAAAAATCCACTAAAAGCAAATGACATACAATCATTGCAACGTACTGTACATGCGCCTCTGAGATTCAGTCATGGTGGTCACGCAGACGGATGCGGTCTGCTTTTCCTATGAATAAGTCACAATAATGCCAAAAAATCAGCATGGGTGGAAACACAGTCATCAGCTTGTGCATTTACAAATGCAAGACTTCAATTGCATCATATTACAAGAAGAGCTGAGATGACTGCCGTGATGCATCAAGTTCAAAGCCTTGGCAGGTAAGAAGCTTTCACTTCATTTCACATTCCAGAGACATTTCATTCGGTCAAACGGTGAAAGAGAAGTGAATGTGTAATTCACACACAACATACTTTGTGGATATAACAATCTTCATAAAATAATACATTGAAATTCTTTAGAGAAGGTTGTGTAGTGGGTCTTGCTCCATGTGTGTATTTTCTGTTAGTGACAGCAATAATGGCTTCAGCGTTTAGAGTAAATGTCCCCTGTTGTTACAGGCCAGGCAATGCTTTACCAGCTAATGTGAAAATAAACATTGCTACCCCCTTAATGGTATGGTCAACACTCTGAGGGTCTCTTGTCAGATTTTTTTTATAATATGTGACTGCAATAACGTATTAAGCTGTTTTAAAGGTCTTAACTGGTTTAAACTCATTTTAGCTTGTTTAAGCAGCTGGTCTCATGGTCTGGAAAGGCGGGTGCTCAACTAGTTTATCTGGTCAGCAGGATGGACTCCCATTTGCGGCTGTACTATGGCTGCAGCAGGCGCAATAATGTTATGCAGCGCCTGAAAATAGTCCCCTTGGTAACTTTCAATAGCAGGGGACTATTTTAGGGAACTGCGTAATTTCATTGCGCCTCCTGCAGCCGTGGTATGCATATCAGCATAGAAAATCGCAACTTTTAATTTCCGTCGGCCTTAGTACACGATGTAATGACAGAAGAGTCAAGTTTTAAACAGGAAAAATATCAAAACTCTTTGGTTATTTTTTTTGCGCGATGCTAATGGTCTAATCAGATTCAATGGATTATGCTAAGCTATGCTAAAAGTGCTAGCGCCAGACGCAAAGATCAGCTGAATGGATTCCAAAATGGTACAAATCAAATGTTTAACTCTATTGGAGCTGGAAAAATAGATTATTTTCAAAAAACAAGTGGAGTGTCCCTTTAAAATATTGTATCAATGTATTGGGGACACTGGGTTTATAGAAATGGCCTTGTCTGTTTTTCATCAGCAAAGTTTTAAGCATTCAACTTAAAGTCATGGAGCAGAATGCTATCAGTTGTTATTATTTGTTTTGGTCACACTGGTCCGTCCCACATCCATTCACCTATAAGACTTATCTCCTCCTGTTTTACTATTCATGCAAGAGGAATGCTTTGGGTCCTTCCCACAATGCACCATTCATCATACACCTGGCTAACACAATTAGTGCTCGTACCCACTATAAATCACACACAAGAGCTAAAAACAAAGGGGAAACTCTAAGGGGTAACCATCCTGGAGCGCTGCAGAGCATTTCGTCTTCACTTCTATAGAAGACAAAACAAGCAAACTGGCGGCGAGCTATTTGCCTTTCCTGTCAATAGCAAGCAGAGGGTGCAGAATTTACGATCGATGCCTGTCGGGGCGCGAATGCTCGATTCATATTGGCCCGACAGCTCACAGGAAGTAACACATTTTCACAGGCAGGCAAACGCGGTTCAGATGTTCTGAGGGGTGAGGATGTGACTTAAACGGCCTCTTTGATCACAACGTTTCTTAAATGCCCTGCGACACGAGATCTGTTACGGTATTAACATGTTTAAAACAGATGAAATATACGACTTTGCAAAGTTTAAATATCAACCACCCCTGCCAGGCTGCTCGTGGGGGCAGCTAATTTAAAATATGTCTAAACTAGCCTAGTAGGAACTAAAAAAGCAAAGACACATCATGCAGTGCACTAGATAAAAGAGAATTAGGGCCTGTCTGCTATAATAAGCTGAATATTCTTTCTGGCAGACCTATGGTTCTTTTACTCTCTCTATACTCTTGGCTGATCCAGGGCATTAAGCAGAGCGCTTTCTGATGGGGCCGACCCCATATAATCCACTGCTGGCCTGATGACAATAGGTTCTCTCTCCTCCACAGCACACCCCCACATTGGCTACTTCTCTCCAGGCCATCCCTTTGTGCAGAGTTGCCATGGAGACACCCTGAATGATGCACGACAGTTAGGATGTCGAGGGGGTTTTGTGTACTGGTCGAAGAGTTGGGTAGGGCAGAAGCAGCTTTTCAAGATTTGCGCTATGAGGTCACACATAAGTGTTCAGAGATTGGAGATGTATACATTTGGCTTGACAGGTAAAAGATATCTGCAGACCTTTGCTGTTGACCAGATGTAATGCACACCTTGCATGTACAAATAAATTGCAGGGCAACATATGAAGCGCAATGTGACCATAAGCCAACAGAGAGAGAATTGATATATAACAATAGTCATCAAATACACAGTTTAAAGCAATTATAAAAAAAATAATAAAAAAAATGAACAGAATTGCTAACGTGTATGAGAAATGCCTAAATATAGAGTTTTTTTTACACTAAAATTCAATTCAAATTATTTATAGTGCTTGTTGCACAATGTGCATTGTTTTAAAGCAGGTTTAAAAGTAAATGAAAGAAAATCAAAAAAAGGATACTTATTAAATATTAGTGCTGCCTCATGATTAGTCGCGATTAATCGTTTGCAGAATAAAAGTTTTTGTTTAGATAATGTGTTATACATAATAATTATGTATATATAAATACACACACATACATGTATAATTTTAAGAAAAAATTTATGTATATAATAAATATTTATATGTATATATAATATAAATTATATATAAATATGTATATACACATGCAAATGTTTCTTAATTAAATACATAAATTAATCGTTTAGAATAAATGCATGCGTGTTTTTGTTTTTATAAATAATTATTATACACAGAACACCCATATATATTATGTAAACAAAAACTTTTATTCTGCAAATGATTAGCCACGACTAATCGTGAGGCAGCACTATTAAATATATAGCATACATGTATACTTCTATAATGATTATTTTTATATCAACTAATCTATCGACTAATTTATCGATTAATCGATTATTCTAAACGATTAATTTACCACCAAAAATCAATTAAACATTCCTAAATCCTAATGTTCTTTTAATGTGGCATACATACTCTTTTTATATTGTATATAAAAACTACTTATTAACTGTATATTTATTTGTATTTATAATGTATTGTAATTAATTATGTCATTTATGCCATCACACAATTAAATGTCCTTAAAACAGTAGGAAAAAGAGTGTACGATATCAAATTTAGCCCCTTTCGGTATTAGAAAACTTTTGCAAACTAACTAGTTTGATATTGCACTCAACCCCGCTTCATCCGTCATCTTTAAAAACAGCGGACTGGTGCAGAACGCAATTGACATAAGGGTCTACTAGTATTGTGGGGGAAACAGTTGTTATTTTAGCGTAAGAACAAAATTTGAAAGGTAAAATAATGTCGATTAAAAATTTTTATGTCGACTAATTATCAGTGTTGATGCAGTCGATTGTATCGCCCATTTGCGACAGCTACATATTATGTAAATATATAAATATGAAGCAACTGAGCACTGCGTCAAAAGTAACAGCACTGGGTTAAATGAACCCAGAAAAGGTTTATATTTGACTCAACAATGGGTTAAAACAACCCCTAACCACCCAAATTACAACCCAACTGGTTGGGTTCGTCCCTATTTGACATAAAAAGGGAAAGAGCTCAGGACTTTAACAGATAAACCTTATTTCACACTTAACCTCCTACACAACAGCTAGTAATCGGATCCTGCCAGCACGGAAACAAAACAATCTTCATCAATATGCCCTCCATGTCTTGATGGCAGAAATGCGAGTGAAAGAGAGAAAAACGTAGTGATGCATACATTCATTTCATTTAGGATTTAATTTGCACCACGTGTTTTACACAATAATGAAACCGAAGTACTTAAGCAGGCAGCCGGGGAAGCCGGCGGTGATTTGCAAGGAAAGAGCAATGCATGCTGGGAATGCAGGGTTAGTTAGGCCACTCTTTAAGGGACAGTTGAAGAATCTATAAAGAACGAACAGTGCAAGGCACTCAAGGTTGCTATTATTAACCATCCATTAATAAGTCAAAATAAAACATTTGTAAAAATAGAACAGGTGGAGTGGGCATTGGATTTATGATGTACAGGATTTGCCAACTGATTTAGAAAGTATCTGTGCAGTATAATAGATTATGTGTGTTCGCTCACTTCGCTGTGGCAGTGTCTATTTGCTTTTATCGAGGAGATCTCATGACCTCTCGAAAATACAATTTCTTTGACAAGAGTCTGTAAAAGCGCAGACATTTTAAAGTGAAATTCTTTTGAAGATGTACAGTGATGTTATCATCAAAGCTGAATGAGTATGAAACATAATTTTGTGCAAAGATTAAGAACACTATCACATGATACCAGTAAAAAAAAACTTTGTACAGTAGGGTGCCGGATGAAATTAAACCAGGACTTTCAATACATACAATAATGTAATGTTAACAATTCCCAATAAATCTCAATTTTACCAAGCTATTTTTAAATATAAGATACATAGCAAATACACAAGACACAGGCAGTATATAACTATATGAATTTATAAAAAAAATTTTTCTGATTCAGATTAACAGCTGTGCTTTATATTCTTTCCAGCGGGAGGAACGCTTGTAGTGTTTTTTCTTCATGAATTTTGCATTGATAATTTTTTTTGTCTTCATATTTGCATTGTATGTAGGTAACTGTTAGTGCTGAATCATGAAATAAATCACGTCTGAAAAGCGTTGCATTGACGCTCTGCATCGTGCTTAACATCGCCAATCAGCCGTGATGTATTTCATGTTATACCATGGGCATGTTAAATGCTTTATTCTGATTGGTTGAAAAATATTTCACGGGTGTTGATTATTTTTCTGTAAAACACAAACTTAACCTGTCAAAAGTCTTAAAATAACCTCCAGAGCAATGTTTGTGGAAACCGTGGTATAAGCTGAATAATTGGTCCTTTGAATTATTTGAAAATAATACACACTTCGCTTCGCATCGTGCCACATTACCACCTTGGTTGTGCATTATTTTCAAATAATTCAACGGCCCGCCATCAAGTATTCCTTATTAATACAACAGTTCTTTCTGGTTCTCGAATCTGATTGGCTGACAGGCTTTTGGATCCTGATAAAAGGTTTTACATTTTATCATTACATGCATTCCCTGTAAATCAAAACCGTGACCTTAGTTGCTAGAGTCATGTGAGCTACAGGATCTAAAACCAGATAATATCATCCAGCGCAGTTGTTTCTACCGTAAATCAATGCAGACGTAATCCCACCTGACAACGTATAGGGGAGCTTTCCTGGAGACAAAAACATTAATGATCAATGCACAAAACTTGACCCCTCACATGAACCCACTTCTCTAAACTTTCTCTGGCTGTAAACGGTGATATTCTCCGCTGTAATAAACACAGAGTTTTCACTCTTGGTCGTGCATTAACCTTTTGTGTGGGAAAAAACGAACAGTGCAGGGTTTTACAGCCGTCCAAGTGTGAACACTTAATGTGTTCCCTTTAAAGTTAGCAGATAAAAATCTTCTGCTCCGTTTAATGAAAGGCACTTTCTCGCTCGGCTCCAGGCTATAACAGACCCATCTGAAGATAAGAGACCGTTCTAGATCGACCTCACTGCACGCGGCACATTTGGAATGCTAACCCCCTTTAATAATTAACAAGGATTCGATACATGAGTAATTATTTTTCCAAACAAATTATGCCCCGGGCCTAAACCGCTGCAAGTTGATCCGCTAATGTAGCTCAGCACCATAAAGACTTTTAATCATTTTTCATTATTTATTAACATGGCTGAAATAAGACTTGACAGTATTGCACATTATGTTTTCAACGGCATGACAAAATGACACCTGATTGTTTGGAAATCTAATGTTTGAGATCTAATGTTGATCTAAAGGTGTGTCAAGTGCACACTGGTTTTTTAAAACACAAAAGCAAAGCTATAAATTATCTATCTATTTGTCTGTCTGTCTGTCTGTCTGTCTGTGTGTCCATCTATTGTATCTATTCATTAATCTACTGTATCTATCAATCAGTCTTTCCATCATCTGTCTATCTACTATATGTATCCACCCATCCATCCATCATCTACCCATCTATCTATTCATCTACTGTATCCATCCATCTACTCCATTCATCCATCTACCTACCTATGTACCTATCTACCCATCTGTTTATCTGTCTGTCTGTATGTCTATCTATTCCATCCATCTATCCATCCATCCATCTACCTACCCACCTATCTACCCATCTATCTACCCATATCCATCCATCTACTGTATCATCAATCTACTGTATCCATCAATCTACTCCATTCATCCATTCATTCATTCATCCATTTACCCATCTAACCATCTACCCAATCACATTTATCTACTGTATGTACCCATCCATCCAATCATCCATCCTATCCATCCATCCAATCCTACCCATCCTATTCTATCCAATCTTATCCATCAATCCATTCATACATCTATCTACTGTATCCATCCATACATCCACCTACCTACCCATCTATCCATATATCCTATCCATCTATCCTATCCATCCATCCATCCACTGTATACATCTATTCATCCATCCATCTACTCTTACACTTCATCCATCCATCAACCTACCCATCTACCTATCCATTTACCTATCCCATCCTATCCTATCCATCCATCCATCCTACCCATCTATCCATATATCCTATCCATCCATCCTATCCATCCATCCATCCATCCACTGTATACATCCATTCATCCATCCATCTACTCTAACACTTCATCCATCCATCAACCTACCCATCTACCTATCCATTTACCTATCCAATCCCATCCTATCCATCCATCCATCCTACCCATCTATCCATATATCCTATCCATCATATCTATATATCTTATCCTATCCATCCATGCAACCATCCATCCACTGTATCCATCAATTCATCCATCCATCCACTGTATCCATTCATCCACCCATCAACCTACCCATCTACCTACCCATTTTCCTATCCTATCCTATCCATCCATCCTATCCATCTATCCATCCATACATCTATCTACTGTATCCATCCATACATCCACCTTCCTACCCATCTATCCATATATCCTATCCATCCTATCCATATATCCTATCCATCCATGCACCATCCATCCATCCACTGTATCCATTCATCCATCCATCTACCTACCCATCTACCCATCTATCCATCTATCCATCTATCCATCTATCCATCTACCCATCTACCCATCTATCCATCTACCCATCTACCCATCTATCTACCCATCTATCTATCTATCTATCTATCTATCTATCTATCTATCTATCTATCTATCTATCTATCTATCTATCTATCTATCTATCTATCTATCTATCTATATATCTATCTATCTATCTATCTATCTATCTATCTATCTATCTATCTACCTACCTACCTACCTACCTACCTACCTACCTACCTATCTATCAACCTATCTACCCATCTGTCTATCTACCCATCTGTCTATCTACCCATTTATCCATCTATCCATCTATCTATCTATCTATCTATCTACCTAAAAACCCAAAAAATCCATCCACCAACCCACCCATCCACCCTTCCATACATCTATCCTTCCATCCACCCATCCATCCATCCATCCATCCATCCATCCATCCATCCACCCACCCACCCACCTATCTATCTATCTATCTATCTATCTATCTATCTATCTATCTATCTATCTATCTATCTATCTATCTATCCATCTACCTACCTATATACCGTATCTATATATCTACTGTATCTTTCCATCCATTTATCCATCCACTGTACATGTATATATGTATATATGACTTGCTGACTTTGAAACTATTATTTTTATATTATGTGTTGGCTTCTTTGACTCTAGCCAGTAAACAACCACGTACATGTATGTGGTAGGAGACTTTTTTCACAGTCCATGTTTTCCAGAAAATGTAAAAAAAAAATCTAGTCGCCTTAAATGTTTCCCTTTCACAACAGCACCGAGTCGAAAGGAGACAAACCTGTATTATCAATCTGTTCATCTTAAGTACATCACATGGAACATGATCTCTTTCTGGCACAAAACAATACATCTCAGTGTGAGCAGTCAGAACCTGCCTATCTGGTGTTTATAAATGAACTACCGTTCCAGGACATTTACGACGGCTTCGTGTCAGGCATTAAGAAGCACTTTAATGAATGAGGTTGCCACTAGTTACTGTTCTTTCAAGCGTACATAAGGCATCTTTTTACTTCAACGCGGCCGAGCAGTGGGATTTGCTTACACAAAGCACAAGCTTGAATATGAGTTGGGCTGATGTGTCGCAACCAGAACTCAGTTTACCCATAATGCAACATAAACGGCAACATCAACATCACAGGGGACTTAGATATGCTTTCCATAAAAAGAGAAGAGAATGGGAAAGAAATTAAATAGTAATGCTGAAGACGCAGTGTTATGATAAATGTTAAGCATGAACGTTATGAAAAGTACTTTTTCTAGAAATAGAAATGCCATTTTAACCGACGGACACCATGATGCCCTGATCATTTTTTTCTTCTTTTTTTTCTCAACAATTATTTTATTAGAAGTTCAACCTTTTGTGAAGATGACTGACAGAAATGTAATAACCAGACCCTCATTTCATTTGCCCGTGGGCTACTGTGCTTCATAGCGTCTTACTTTCTTCTCAGCGGAGTAAGAGACAAGTAGCTAATTAACTCCTGCTAGTCGAGCATCTTAACACCGCGCTACAAAATCACACCATTAGACTGCCATATCAGACAACCATGCCTGAAATCACATTTTTGACAGATATTGACACCGCTAATCCATTTTAATAGTCTTTTTAACCAGTGTGGTCTTAACATTTGTGTTGTTTTCTCCAGCTAATTTAGATCTCTTGCTGCGGTGTCTGGTACATTTTCCCCTTCATAAAAATTGTATGCTGTCCTTGCCCTTCCCGTTTTTTTAAGCTCTTGCCTGTGCGTTTTCATCCAGCCCTGTATTTTTCAGTTCTGTTATTGTTGAGTATATTATTGTGATCAACTGTATTCTCCTCAGACTAAAGGCTTTATAAACGTAACATTTTTGCTTCAGTCACACGAATGCTAAAGAACTTGAGCTCCGTGTCTCTTTCTGGTTAATGCAAATTGCAGAGTGGATTTGGTTATGAGATTTCATTACAATACTGTGTTTACAATATAATCACAGTATGGCTTTTACCGTCAATGAGGATTTTGTTTCTCACACTTGTGTTTCCACAGAAACACGTAAAGTTTGAAGAGACTGTGTCCAGCTTAGCTGTGGTGGGGCTTAGGCCAGGCTGGCCCAATTTATGGGTATTATGGGTTTTGTGAACATAAGTGGTCTCGCTCTTTCTTTCTGCCTGGTCACATTAAATATCTGGCTTTCAAGCACCCATGCAATTTCCCATGAACTTCACAGAACGAAACAGATGCATTTGTTTTCCCAATTGGAAGAATTCACTAATATGCGTACATGGGTTAATAGTTTGACTAATTTACGCCAGGCCGGGCCCAGCTTGTTCCTCCAGCTGAGGCACTTTTAAAGCTCATGGTCAACCACTCAACCACGAAGTGGTAAGTCAATACCTACAGACCTCCAAACTTCATGTGGCCTTTAGATTAGCTCAAGAACAGTGCGTAGAGAGTTCATGGAATGGGTTTCCATGGCCAAGCAGCCACATCCAAGCCTTACATCAAGTTAAAGGATTAGTCAATTTTCTTAAAAGAAAAATCCAGATAATTTACTCACCACCATGTCATCCAAAATGTTGATGACTTTCTTTGTTCAGTCGAGAAGAAATTATGTTTTTTGAGGAAAACATTGCAGGATTTTTCTCATTTTAATGCAATTTAATAGAGCCCAACATTTAATACTTAACTCAACACTTAACGTTTTTTTTCAATGGAGTTTCAAAGGACTCTAAACGATCCCAAACGAGGCATAAAGGTCTTATCTAGCAAAGCGATTATCATTTTTGACAATAAAAATAACAAATATACACTTTTAAACCACAACTTCTCGTCATGTAGATCCGGTCGTGATGCGCCAATTGACCCCACGCAATACGTCATGACGTCAAGAGGTCACAGAGGACGAACACGAAACTCCGCCCCAGTGTTTACAAGTGTTGAGAACGAGGACCGTTCCTACGTTGTTGTATGTGAAATGATACTAATGAATGTCTTTGTGTCAGTTTATTGTTTAAAATGGTCCGCAAATGTGCGTTTTATATATGTAACAATTGACTTCCCAACGTCACTACGCATTTACGTTAGGTCGCGCTGGACCGGACCTACACGAAAAGTTGTGGTTTAAAAGTACATATTTTTTATTTTTCTTGTCAAAAATGACAATCGTATTGCTAGATAAGACCCTTATGCCTCGTTTGGGATAGTTTATAGACCTTTGAAACTCCGTTGAAAAAACTGTTAAGTGTTGAGTTAAGTATTAAATGTTGGGCTCTATTAAAGTCCATTAAAATGAGAAAAATCCTGCAATGTTTTCCTCAAAAAACATAATTTCTTCTGGACTGAACAAAGAAAGACATCAACATTTTGGATGACATGGTGGTGAGTAAATTATCTGGATTTTTCTTTTAAGAAAATGGAATATTCCTTTAAATGCAAAGTGTCGGATGCAGTGGTGTAAAGCTCGCAGCCACTGAACTCTAGAGCAGTGAAGACATGTTCTCTAGAGCGACGAATCTCGCTTCTCTGTCTGGCAATCCGATGGACGTGTCTGGGTTTGGCGGTTGCCAGGAGAGCAGTACTTGCCTGACTGCTTCGTGCCAAGTGTAAAGTTTGGTTGAGGGGGATTATGGTGTGGGGTTGTTTTTCAGGGGTTAGGCTTGGCCCCTTAGTTCCAGTGAAAGGAACTCTTAATGCTCAGTAAGAATCTCCAAATGCTAACAGTAAGGTTTGAGATGCCTTTAAAATTAATTGAGTATAAATCATTAGCAATAGAGGAGACCCATACAGGTCTTTGAGTGCATTTATAGCGAACAGTAAAATAAATGCTAGCTGACTTTCAAGCTGTGCCCCTATTATCGATGTGGGTAACTGAATAGATCCTTCAAGTTACGAGCTTCAGCCATTAGCACACAGGAGGTTTTAAAAGAGCAAGGATGTGAACTCCGGATCCGGTTTGGCTTTTTGCTGCTGCAGCGCATCTTTGGTTTGAATTTAAGCCTATGGTAGGAAAATGTGCAAAGTATGCTCTCTTCCCTCAAGCCCTCCTATATTAAGGCTCTGACGTCTGGAGAGTATTGACAGACACACTGAGTGGCCGTTCTGTCTCTTCTTCTGTGACCTCTAACCGTTATGACTCACACTGATGTACCCAGCAGGGCCTTCAAAGTGCATATAGATGGAGGTACAGAGAGCAAGACAGAGAGCGAGAGAGAGAGCCAGAAAGAGAGAGAGAGAGATAGAGAGAGAGGCATATGTGGCTTATGCGCTCTGCTTATTCTCACCACATCCATGTCAACGTAACACTATAAAAAACGTATTCAATTTTGAATAAACCAATTTAAAAAAAATGTTGCACACGGTCTGGGATATGCAAATAATCTACAGGCTGAATCCAAAAATTCCCAATCAGTGAAAAAAATATATGGGCATAAACCCTATAACAATTTATTGCAAATACTATGGTTTCCATCACACTAATTTTATGCACATTTTAAAGTATTACATAGGAAACGAGTGAGGGAAATGCCAAATTTCTTAATTTGCAAAAAAGTTTTATGCTCGCTTGAGGTGGTTTTTGACTTATGCAATAAAGAGTAAGTGTAGATAATGAGAGATGGAAACGTATTTGCCGAATAAATTTTGACATAGCAAACATTAAACCCATGTGACTGATCGTCTAGCTCAGTAATTCTCAAAGTGTGGTCCGCGGACCACTAGTGGTCCGCCAAACCCCCCCAGTGGTCCGCCAAAAGATGACCTAAACTAGGCAAGTGTTTATATAAAATAGTCACTTATTCAAGTAGATTTTTAATGCACTTGCGAAACTGTGATATCAGTTTTGCCATTTTGTTTTAATAGCGTAAAAATGGATCGGTGGCTAAACCAAAGAGGAGTCAAAAGAAAAGATCAAGCGTCAACTGAAAGCAGCTAAAATCCACAGATCTATTAGTTTTGTAATGTACCAGTTTTTGTTTCATGAGTAAAATCCCTGTAATTTCAGTGATTTTGGAAATTAAGGGAAATTTTTTTCAGCATTTTATTGTGACTTCATATACCCACCACCTCAGTTTTAAACTAATGGCTCTTTGGAATGACATTAAGTGGGACCTAGGCTGTTATAGTATGTTTAATTGCAGTTTTTTTCACATGTGCAGTTTGTTTTTCATATTAAGTTGCAACTCATTTCACATTTACTTTTTCAAATGAAATAAAATGTATATAATAATTTCTGAAAATAGCATTACATTTGTATTTAAAAAATTAGTTTTGACATAAAAACAGTTGCATATTAAATTTAAATTTAGCTTATCCTTCCTATTTTGTTGTTTTTTGGGGGCGTGTTAGAGTGGGATTCTGTTAGGTGGTCCTCAGAAAAAAATTGGAAGATAAAGTGGTCCTTGGGTTGAAAAAGTTTGAGAAACACTGGTCTAGCTGTATCCGCTGACATTATCTTTACAATATTATATGGTGCTCGAAGTTGTCGTAATGCCCTTGCTGCTAGTGCCTGCATCAAAAATTCTGCATTTCTTTCTCTGTGCACAGCATTCAGTTTGTCAATAACAATCTGCACTGCTAGTAAATAAACTTGCCAAATTGTAACTAAACGCAGTCCTGTCTCTATTTTCTAAGCGTGCCTTGTTTTATTTACTGTTGGCTACTAGGTTACCATTACCACCATCATTCACTCAAACAACTTGATGGAAATGCATCTAATTCATATTTGTTTATCTTTTTGCAAATTTTGAAAAGATTCGCTTCATGTTTCTCATCAAAACCAAAGGCTTATACATAACAACAAAATGATTAAAGGGACACTCCACTTTTTTTGAAAATATACTAATTTTCCAGCTCCTCTAGAGTGAAACATTTGAATTTTACCGTTTTGAAATCCTTTCAGCCGATCTCCGACTCTGACGCTAGCACTTTTAGCATAGCTTAGCACAATCCATTAAATCTATTTTAGCATCACGCTAAAAATAACCAAAGAGATCCTATTTAAAACTTTATTCTTCTGTAGTTACATCGTATAATCAAGGACTTTGCTGCTGTAACATGGCTGCAGCAGGGCGCAATGATATTACGCAGTGCCCGAAAATAGTCGCCTGCCATTGAAAGTTACTAAGGGGAATATTTTCGGCTGCTGCGTAATATCATTGCGCTTCCTACAGCCATGTTACAGCAGCAAAGTCCTTGATTATTACTCCAGAATGAAAGTATAAACAACAAATACAAATAGCAGCTATATGCACTTTTTTTAGCATAAACATTAAATGAACATTAACATGGAACCCTGAGATGTATAACAATGTTGCTCGCGCCTGCGTCAAGCTGATTCTGGCTGGACAGGATTTACCGCGAGTTTTCAAAATCATGGTTATCAAACACGGTTGTAATGACAATTAAATTTTAAAGGGTAATACTAACTGTCAGGACATTTTATCATGGTTAATTGTGAAACCGGTTCAGATTCAATGGATTCGAAATCAGATTCAATGGATTATGCTAAACTAGGCTAAGTGGATCAGCTGATTGGATTCCAAAAAGGTAAGTATCAAATGTTTAACTCTAGCGGAGCTGGATATTGATAAAATTTCTCAAGTAAGCAGTACTCCAAGTGTGGAAATAATAAAGCAAAAAACTAAATTAAATGCTTTATCTAGTCATGCCAGATTTACCAGTTACATCATTACAGTAAGTAACAGGTTCATACCACAGCAAGGGCGCAGGGAGTTACACTGACGTTCCCTGAATAGACAGTATTAACAGGTGAAAATGTCAGTTTGACAACCTCAGACCAAAGAAATGCTGTCTCTCTGTAAAAGTAAATAACACTGTGGTAGACTGTGACTTAACTTGGATGCCTTTGGGTTGTGCAAGGAAACTAGGAACTCATTATAGAACCCTGGATATATTACTAAATTTACAAAATAATACAGAATACTGTAAAAAATGTAAAAGTAATATACGTTAATATTTTTATTGTCAATTTAAGTACAGTTAACTATACTGTAGTAAATACTATAGTATACTATATTTTCATACGGGTGTGTATGCAATTAATTGCCTTGCTAATGTTTACTTTAAATACATCGCTTTGTTTGCTCATGTCAATTTATCCCTGAAGAAAATCTATAAATCACCTCAAGTCTAGCTACGCCTACGCTATATAAGCTCTTAAATCCAACACACTACGAGCGCTCATGTTCACAAGATCAAATATCAGTAGAACAGACAATCTGCACGTTAACGTTTAACAGCGGCAGCAAAGATGTAAAGAACAGCTGATAGGGTCTGCGCTGCCAACGCTGACATCCGTTTGTGGAAGCTTTCACAGGGCGTTTGCAGTGGAAGAATGACACCAAAGCCATCGCCAAACTGCTGAGACTTCCCCTGCCTTCTGCAATTACTTTAACAGACAATCTTAAGAGGACACTTTTAGCAGAAGGGTGGGCTGAGAGGGGCTTTAGTTAAAAATATGCAAAAGGAACATTTGGTGCATCCTGTCCTATCGAAGGTCATGAGTAATTGTCCCTCCGATTTAAAACGCTGCCAAAATAAACAACTGCAGGGAAAAGACGCAGAAGTGAGGGTGTCTTTACATAACAGCTCTCTTAAAAGTTCATGTCTTTGACAGGATTAAGGCTGACCGACGTACTAAGGTTACCAAAGTTTTAATGGGGAAGAAGCTTGTTTAAATCTTCATTGATTTACTGTCATTTTCATCCGCCGCAGTCCAGATGTGACAAATTGAGAGAAAGTAGAAGTGATTATGTTTCCTAGTGAGTTTTTTTTTTTTGAGGATTAGTTATACATAAAGGAATGCTCTCGGTTCAACTAGAGTTTGACAGCATTTGTTGCATAATGTTGAATGCCACAAAAAATCTATTTTCATCTTTTCATAGTTTTGGCTTTTTAAGATGTGGTCACATACCTGGTCCCAGGTAAAGGAAAAAACAACAACTCAACTCTGCAACAAGAAGCAAGTTAAATATATTAACTGATTAAAACAACAGCCTGGTAAACTACCTTAAATGTTTACATAGCACACTGTAAAAAAAAAACTTTCCTGCCTTAAAATTTTTTGTTAAATCAACTCAGATTTAAAAGTCATGTCAACATAGATTAGTTGTCACAACTTATAAAATATAGTTGAGAAGTCAACTTAAATTTATAAGTTATAACAACTCACCTGTAGTTATAACAACTCATCTCAAGTCAAGATAAATAATAGTAAGTTGAAATGACTTGTAAATCCGAGTTGATTCAACAAAAAAATTTAAGGCAGCAAGTATTTTTTTACAGTGCAGGTGATGTCACACCCTTTTTAAAATAGAAATATAAAGGTATATAATTTTAAGAAAATGTACCATGCTGTTGACTTTTTTCTTTTAAACTAAGAGACGAAAACTAAAAATTTCATGATTGAGCTTAACTTACAATAAACCTAGAACATCTAAGCCAGATCTTTAACAATTTACATACATTATATGAATTCAAGGAGAAATAAACATCATATTCTCTTCACTCGCAGTTGATAAAGTGTTTCTCATTATCCTCCCAGAAAAACACATTTTTTCTCTTTTGCATTTTAAGTTTTTCTATTGATGGACTGAAACAAACCCATGTTTCAGTAATAGCCTGTATCAAACAGTCAAACTGTTCCAGGAACAGTGAGATCTCCTCCTGAGGGCTATATAACTGTACAGGTGGGTCTCTGCATGCAACATTTTAGTGTGTGTGTGTGTGTGTGTGTGTGTGTGTGTCCTCTTAATAGGAAATTATGTGCTAACAGTGGACTAATGGTACACATCACTACACTGACGTCAATATACATGTCTTACATAAATACATTATATGGAGATGTATGTCTATATACATCACTGAAAATTAACAAGAACTTAATTCAGAAAACAATGAAAGTATGCTTAATGTTCTGCGTGGCTGGTAAAAAAAACACAAATTTACTAACCCTTGGCTATCTATACTGTGTTAGACTAGTTGCTCTAATTGCTTCTATTGATACCTCATTTGTAAGTTGCTTTGAAAAAAAGTGTCTGCTAAATGACTAAATGTAAATGGTAAGGGGATAATAGGACTTACTCACCCCGCAAATCTTTACTATACTCTATGATTCCTAAATATGGCTTGTTGAAGGTCTGTAACACATATGTTATGCACATAGTTACACCTTAATGTTAACTGTATAACCAAACAGCATACAGTTGCCGCCTCCCTCTCGTTTCCATTACCCTTTCAATTCAGTCCTTCCAGAAAAACTGAGTTTTTTTGTGATTGCTGCCGGCAAAAATCCTTAATCTTGCGGCACGTTTTCTTAAAAAAATGCGATGGAATATGCAGGATATTTATGCGTGAAACTTGCAAAACTGTTTTCAGCTTTTGCAGCTTTTCAATGATGTTCACGTCACATAATCACGTCACTTCATAATGTTCCCATGGCAACAGTAGGCATGGCTGTGCTTGTGTGAGGTAAATGCAATTTTTTTCAACTTGCTGCTAATATAAATGTGATTTTTGCTATGAAAATGTGGGGATTATGAAATCATGCAAGCCCCGCATAT
Organism: Paramisgurnus dabryanus; assembly: GCF_030506205.2. NCBI lineage: Eukaryota > Metazoa > Chordata > Actinopteri > Cypriniformes > Cobitidae > Paramisgurnus > Paramisgurnus dabryanus. Next base: position 28,978,061 of record NC_133345.1, on the reverse strand, counting down.
TTTGCGCACGGAAATCTGCAATTCATGCTGTGAAAGTGCGGCGTATTTGGACAAATGCATCCCCCGCATAAATAGGCAGACTTTGGCTGATTATGGGTTAACTCATTCAATCGCATAATCACTTTTCTGGAGGGACTGTCAATTGCGCCACAAACTGACATTGCAAGTTGCAAATACGATCAATGGGAACAAGTCAATTTTCGCAAAAACACCCATATATCGCCAAAAAGTTTTTACGTTCACATGTGATGTTTTTCTGCATTTTCAGGTTACCTGATGCAAGTAAGTCACATAATTATTATTTGAAGATGATGCTGTATGTACTAAAACCTCGAAGAAACACCTCAATATGTGTCTGCTCCCAAGTATAAGAGGCTTTCCTTGAAAATGTGTGGATTACCCCTCTCCTTTGATTTCAAAAATGTACTATAACCTCCATGAAACACCTATACGTTGTGCTCCTATAAGGGGCTTTCCTTGGCATTAATGTTTGGATAATACTCTTACATCTCTTTTGGTTAAAAATAATGCCTAGTGTGGTGGATGTTATATTAGTAAACCTACCAACATCAGCGGACATGATGTTTGGACATATCATTGGTTAATACAGCTTGGTTGGTAGAGCATTGCGTTAGCAACGCAAAGGTCATGATTTCATACCAGGGAACACAACACACATACAGATAAAAGGATTGTACCGATGAATTTGCCAAATGCATAAATGTAAATAAAAGAAGAAAAACACTGACATGCTCAATCTGAGGCTTGGGAAAATATACAGTAATATATTTTATAAGCAAATGCTCGACTTTCTTGAGCATTCGTCTAGATGATTGTAAGGTTACTTTTCTATATTGCGGTAGATAAAACCAGAGCATTATATAAATACTAAAATACAGCAACCTTGAGCCTTACACATTTCGAGTACATTAAGCCTGTTTGATCACAGATCTTTCCCTACATTTAAACCGATAACCCAGTACAAGCAGTTAACACACTTGTTGACAGTTTCCACTCACTACAGCAATTTTCCCAATGAGACCAAACGGCCGAATGAAATCTTAAAAGCTTTCGCAGAGCCTGAAAGATTTCAGCCCTCGTTCAGCAACGACGCCGGTGGCACCCAAAAGTAACGTGTGTGTAGAGAACATCTGGCAGCACTTGAACTGAATCATTCCTCTGGGTTTGATTTCCTTCAGGGTTGCTGTGTGGTCATAAACTTAACCTAACCCACTCTGAGCTTACGACATGACAACCTTACAGAGCGAGCTTCTGTGTGAACCGGGCCTACGTCTACACAAACGGATCAAGCAAGCATGCGAAACCAAAATGTGGTTACACAGGTAAATGAAAAAGTTGACTGGAGCAGCTTCAACTAAGGCATCTGTTTCTAATGTTGGCACGCTGGTGTGGATTACAGGGAAGTATTGCTGGGAAACTTACACTGACCCCGTATCTTCATCCCCAGAGAGATGGTAAATAGTGATGAGTATGTAGGATTGATGGGGGGCAACTGGTTACTTGTTTACAGTAAACTCCTAAATGCTGCATTTTCAAAAGCATTGCTTTTTTCAGCAACCCTGAGGTATGATTGTGGGAGAGATATTCCACACAAATCTCACAGATGCCACTAGCATCAAGTTGTAAAATGCCGTAAAACACACACAGGCAAGTTTATTCTTCAAAGAAAACTTTCAACAACACATCTTAAGGAACTTAAAGGGTTTGTATATCTACATGTTTTTAAAACATGGCCTGGAACAACTATATAAGAACATAACCAGAAAAGCAATTCTTAAAAGAAAGAAAGCAAGCAGGTTACCTGTAATATCTTGACTGCAGGTAGGTAGAGCACACAGCTTTAGAGACATGACTAGCAGAGCCAAAGTCAATGACCTTGACCCTGTAGGGTTGGCGAGCTGGGTCAACCAGCATGATGTTCTCTGGCTTCAGGTCGGCATGGATCAGTCCAAGGCTCTTTAGTTTCATAAGTGCGGTGGCCACCTGCTGCAGGATTGGTCGGATGTACTTGAGCGGCAACGGGCTGAACTTGTTCTGCTTGAGGAAGTCGTACAGGTTCTGCTCCAACATCTCGAAGACCAGGCACGTGTGGTTCTTATGCTGGAAGCACTCGTACGCCCTGACAAAGTTGTAGTCGTCCGCGCTCTCCGTGCTCAGCCGTGCCAGGATGCTCACTTCGATCTGTCCTTGCCGTGCGTAAGATGGGTGGTTCTTCAGGATCTTGATGGCCACGATCTCGCTGGTGCCACGTTTCCAGCACTTCACCACCTGCCCGAATGTACCTCGACCCAGGAACTCCAGTACCTCGTAGGTGTTGGTCATTGAGCAAAGTACCTCGTGCTGCAAGAGCTGGTAGTCGCCCTCGCTGTTGGCGCCGCTGTTCTTGGACGTCGCGGTCGTGGATGCAGTCGCCGTGGCGACGGTGGCCCCACTCTGTGCGTTGTTCTGGATCATCGGTACTGGTGGCTGCTGCTCCTCGACTACGTGCACGCTGCTTCCGCTTCCACTGCCGTTGTTGTTGTCAAGCTCCTCGCTTTTCCGCTTAAGCCCGCATCGCTGGTACGTGTCCAGCAGACTGACTGTGCTGCGGCGCGTCAGGTTGTGCCCTCCGCTGCCGCTCCCGCTACTTCCTGTGCTGCCCAATAGTTGACCCGGCGCCCCAGAGGTGCTGCTGGCCGAGGCCACCACAATGTGACCCGAGCCGGCAGGGAAGAGGAGGGCCTGTTCGTAGGACAGGGAAGAGTTGGAGACCTGGAGACTGGCGCCGTTAATGCCCACTGGTGCGACTGAGACACTCTGCTTGCTGTTTTGACTGTAGACCTTGCTATGCGTGCCGTACCCCGTCATATCCCAGTTACAACTCTGCTCCACCTTTAGTTTCTTCACGCTAAAGAAAGCACTTGTCTGAAGAGTGTGAGGGGAGAAGACTTGCACTTGCGAGGCCATACCTGAAGAAACAGAGGGAGGGGAGAGAAAGCGTCAGGAGGAAATGTGAGAATTGGACTGAAACTCGAGTATACGCTTTAAATAAAATCCTACAGGTCACAGCAGGCCAGTTTAATGGAGTCAGAGTCCAGATGCTAACTTATAAAATAGCCAGTGAACAAATACATTGCATGCTTTCACTCTCTGATTGCTCAGCAGTGTTCAGACTTGAAACTAATGTTGACAGTCTGCTTCAGGGGAGCACCTGGACTGATTTTCCCATATATATATATTCATGAATATTTTAACACAAACTGAATCCATGTGGATTATAGCTATCTATATCTATCTAGGCATCTATTTCTATCGGTCTGTCTGTCTGTATCTGCCTTTCTCTAACTGTCTGTCTGTATCTGCCTTTCTGTATCTGTCTGTCTGTATCTGCCTTTCTGTATCTGTCTGTCTGTGTCCATCTATCTGTCTGTCTGTTTCTGTCTATATCTATCTATCTATATCTATCTATCTGTGTCCATCCATCATTTTGTCCATCTGTCTGTCTATCTATCTGTGTCTATATCTTTCCATCTACATATCTATCCATCTATCCAGTGTCTGTCTATCCATATGTTTGTCAGTGTCCATCTATCTATCTGTGTCTGTCTGTCTGTCTATTTCTGTCTTTATCTATCTATCTATCTCTGTCCATCCATCATTCTATCTATCTGTCTGTCTATCTATATGTGTGCCTCAATCTATCCATCCATCTATCCATTGTCTGTCTGTCAATCTGTTTGTCTGTGTCTATCTATCTATCTGTGTCCATCTTTCCATCTGTCTTTATCCATCCACCCATCCATCCACTATCTATCGGTGTCTGTCTATCTATATCTATCTAACTGTGTCCATCCGTCTGTCTGTCTGTCTGTCTATCTGTATCTGTCTCTGTCTATATCTATCCATCGGTGTCTCTCTATCTATCCATCTATCCACCATCGGTCTGTCCATCTGTTTGTCTGTGTCTGTCTGTGTCCGTCCATCTGTCTGACTGTTTCTGTCTATATCTATATATCTCTATCTATCAATCTGTGTCCATCCATCATTTTGTCCATCTGTCTGTCTATCTATCTGTGTCTATATCTATCCATCTACATATCTATCCATCTATCCACCATCTGTCTATCCATCTGTTTGTCTGTGTCTGTCTGTGTCCGTCCATCCATCTGTGTCCATCTATCTGTCTGTCTTTTTCTGTCTATATCCATCTACCTCTATTTATCTATCTGTGTCATCCATCATTTTGTCCATCTGTCTGTCTATATATCTGTGTCTATATCTATCCATCTACATATCTATCCATCTATCCACCGTCTGTCTATCCATCTGTTTGTCTGTATCTGTCTATGTCCATCTATCTATCTGTGTCCGTCTATCTGTCTGTCTATTTCTGTCTTTATCTTTCTATCTATATCTATCTATCTATCTGTGTCCATCCATCATTCTATCTACCTGTCTGTCTATCCATATGTGTCCCTCAATCTATCTATCGTCTGTCTGTGTCTATCTATCTATCTGTGTCCGTCTATCCATCTGTATCCATCCACCCATCCATCCACTATCTATCAGTGTCTGTCTATCTATATCTATCTATCTATCTATCTGTCTCTGTCTATATCTATCCATCGGTGTCTCTCTATATATCCATCTACCATCCTTCTATCCACCGTCTGTCTGTCCATCTGTTTGTCTGTGTCTGTCTGTGTCCGTCCATCCATCTGTGTCCATCTATCTGTCTGTCTGTTTCTGTCTATATCTATCTATCTATATCTATCTATCTGTGTCCATCCATCATTTTGTCTATCTGTCTGTCTATCTTTCTGTGTCTATATCTATCCATCTGTGTCCCCCATCTATCCATCTACATATCCATCCATCTATCCACCATCTGTTTGTCTGTATCCATCTATCCGTCTGTATCTCTATCTATCCGTCTGTATCTCTATCTATCCGTCTGTATCTCTATCTATCCGTCTGTATCTCTATCTATCCGCGTGTATCTCTATCTATTCGTGTGTAACTCTATCTATCCATCTGTTTATCTATCCATCTGTATCTCGATCTATCCATCTGTTTCTCCACCTATCCGTCTGTTTCTCGATCTATCTGTCTGTTTCTCTATCTATCTATCATCCATCCATCCATTCATCCAGGTCCATCCGTGTCCATCCATTTATCTGTCTGTCTGTCTGTCTGTCTGTCTGTCTATCTATCTATCTATCCACCGTCCGTCTGTCGTGTACTTTTCAAATATAGAGAAATGTTCTAAATAATGTTTCCACATCCTAAAGAAACAAAACATGACAAAAAAAATGTATTACAGTTTTTCTCCATTGTTTTGGCTCATTTCTTGAAACAGAAATTACATTCTCAAAACTCTAAGACAATTTGGCAAAACAGTCTTACAGTTCAGCTCAACACTATAGCTTACTTGCAAAAGCTCATATATTTCCCAAAAGTGTTCACTCATGCTTCAAAACTAAATTCCTTTCCCATATAAAGCGTCAGTGCCACAAAAATTGCAAATATCCTTCTCAACTGCTTTGGCTCATTTCTTGAAACAGACGGACGTTCTCAACACTCTTGGTGCTTTTGTCAAAATAAAGTGGATAGTTCGGCACAACAACATGGTTCACCTGCAAAAGCTCATACCTCTCACAAAACAGTTCACTCATGTGTCAAAACTAAATATCCTTCTCATTTTAACAGTCAGTGCCCCCAAAATGCATCGTCCCTTTGGCATTGTGTAAGCACTGCAAGTCGAAATGTTTAGATGTTTTATGAAATATCTCTTATGTCCACCTTTCAGTCTTAGCCCTTTATTGACAATGGTTACTGTACTGTTTTTTGTCTAGCTAACAGAATACAATTGTGTATAAAACTGAAAAAAATATGATTTTAGGGAAGGGTAGCCTCCAAGGTTTGACACCACACATTGCACTCACACTGCCAAGGAAATTGTAACGACTTTTATTCACACACAAAGTAACTTCCATACACCAGACCAAAATAAAATATATAAAGCATAATATACTCTAATATAAACACAAAAAACAATGAAAATTATATGCAGCCTGCTGTAAATAATGCGGGAGTTTCAGAACTAACATTTCTTCACTGGTCGCTGTCCTCACCCTTCCTCTCCTGGCCACCATCCTCACCCTCCTGACCATCCACACGCTGCTGTCGGTCTGGCCACAGATTCTCATCCACATCACAGTGTATTATTCTCCCTTGCGATGCAACGAGGGAACAAAACGGCGTGCCTGTTGCAACCATCCCCTACACTGATCTCCTGTAATATCCTAACACGCAGCGTTCATCATGAAGGAGGGACCTTTGATTTTGAGCCCTATGCTCATATATCTCCACCTCCTAGAGGAGAAAAACTCAATGGGATTGAGGAAAGGAGAGTAAGGTGGTAGGAACACCATGACCATCCTTGGATGAGTAGTGAACCAGTCCCTGATTAGCAGGCCACGGTAGAAATTCACATTGTCCAATACAAAGACATATTGTGGTAGGTGAGGCCTGACGAGACCTTTCTCATTTTGAGGGATCAAATCAAAATGAAGGTGGTCCAAGAAGATGAGGAGCATCTGTGTATAGTATGGGCCAAGACTGGGGATGTGAGTGGCCACACCATTCTCAGATATGGCATCAAACATAGTAATATTGCCCCCTCACTGGCCTCGGACATCCACCGTGGCCCGGTGGGCAATAATTTTATGGCCACGTCTTCGGCCCTTGGCCAGGTTGAGGCCAGCTTCATCCACAAACACGAGGAAGTGAGGGGCCTCGTTTCCTTCCAATGCCATTATTCTATACAAAAGCGTAAACTCCTACTTTGTTAGTCAAGTTTTAGTTTTACCTGACTGTCAATTGCTGTAATAAATTTATCAAATGTTCAAAGCATTCATATATGTTATTCATGGTATTATGTTCTTGACAAATATTGCCAATTGAACAGACTATTGTGCATGTGATGACTTATACAATGAAATGACGCTGACACATTTTGAAGTGAACAACCATTAGACTGAGAATCAACCAATCAGTTTAGATCAACAAGATCTATTCACTTGGAAATTGTGCTAAATGTAGGCTACCTGTACTTAATCAGTTGCAAAGATGTACTGAGCTATTGAGACATGTACTTAGATATTTGCAATTTGATGAAATTAATGAGAAATTCAATTCTGTTGTGAACACTTGCCAAGTGGTTTGGAGGTTTGTCCATGTTGTTTTGAGAATGTAATTTCTGTTTCAAGAAATGAGCCAAACCAATGGAGAAAAACTGTAACTGGTCGCTGTCCTCACCTTCCCTATCCTGGCCACCATCCTCACCCTCCTGACCATCCACACGCTGCTGTCTGTCTGGCCACAGATTCTCATCCACATCACAGTGTATTATTCTCCCTTGCGATGCAACGAGGGAACAAAACGGCGTGCCTGTCGCAACCATCCCCTACACTGATCTCCTGTAATATCCTAACACGCAGCGTTCATCATGGAGCAGGGACCTTTGATTTTGAGCACTATGCTCATATATCTCCACCTCCTAGAGGAGAAAAACTCAATAGGATTGAGGAAAGGAGAGTAAGGTGGTAGGAACACCATGACCATCCTTGGGTGAGTAGTGAACCAGTCCCTGATTAGCAGGCCACTGTAGAAATTCACATTGTCCCATACAATTACATATTGTGGTAGGTGAGGCCCGACGAGACCTTTCTCATTTTGAGGGATCAAATCAAAATGAAGGCGGTCCAAGAAGATGAGGAGCTTTTGTGTATAGTATGGGCCAAGACTGGGGATGTGAGTGGCCACACCATTCTCAGATATTGCATCAAACATAGTAATATTGCCCCCTCACTGGCCTCGGACATCCACCGTGGCCCGGTGGGCAATAATTTTATGGCCACGTCTTCGGCCCTTGGCCAGGTTGAAGCCAGCTTCATCCACAAACACGAGGATGTGAGGGGCCTTGTTTCCTTCAAATGCCATTATTCTCTACAAAAGCGTAAACTCCTACTTTGTTAGTCAAGTTTTAGTTTTACCTGACTGTCAATTGCTGTAATAAATTTATCAAATGTTCAAAGCATTCATATATGTTATTCATGGTTTTATGTTCTTGACTAATTTTGCCAGTTGAACAGACTATTGTGCATGTGATGACTTATACAATGAAATGACGCTGACACATTTTGGAGTGAACAACCATTAGACTGAGAATCAACCAATCAGTTTAGATCAAAAAGAACTATTCACTTGGAAATTGTGCTAAATGTAGGCTACCTGTACTTAATCAGTTGCAAAGATGTACTGAGCTATTGAGACATGTACTTAGATATTTGCAATTTGATGAGATGAATGAGAAATTCAATTCTGTTGTGAACACTTGCCAAGTGGTTTGGAGGTTTGTCCATGTTGTTTTGAGAATGTAATTTCTGTTTCAAGAAATGAGCCAAACCAATGGAGAAAAACTGTAAGACTATTAAAAGCTATTTTATGTGTGCGCGTGTGTGTGTGTGTACACAGGCAAACAGTAATTTGCCAACTTCTTAAAACTTTTCCATAATATCCACCATTTACACAGTGCAAAACCTGAAGTAGTAGTGCTCAGTATGTTACATTAATGTATAATGTATGAAAACACTCCTTTACTGTTCCCCTAGGATTTCTGTAAAAACAACTACCACTGTGTCCTACGTGAGGTCCACCAAATAGACACTGAGAGTACACGTCAAACCGAGCACATAGAAAATTGCGTGAGTCTAAAGGAATGACTGCAATTTCCTAAAAACAAAAGATCACAGCCCTAGCATGCATCACATCGCACCATTTAACTCAAATAAATGCACATCTCTGTTCCAGAAGCATTCAAAAACAAATCAAGTGTTTGAACCTGAAACATTTAAACAACATCTTAACTTCAGATCCTCAAAACAACATAAGCAGAGATGACTTAGGCTTCTGGGAACCCTCTGCCTCAGAACCGGCAATGCTTCTCCAAGCAAACAACAGAAAAAGCCCTCGCAAGCAGCGCTATTTGTAGTGTTAAAATAATGATTACAGTACAGAGAGGATTACACGCGGTGGATGTTGTAATACACTATTTACAGAATTTCTAAAGTTGAATGAATTAGAGCGTTAGGAAATAAAAGGCTCATCCAGCGTGCGTTTCTTGCCATCGGTTCACATCACCAAGCCATTGTAATGTGCAATTCTTTTATTGAGTTCCTGCGCCAGCATGTCACAATTATGATAATCTGCTGTCAGCATGAAAAAAGATTTGAATGATCTTTGGGACACAAATACACAGGCAGTGCCTTAAACCCCATCAGATTCACTCTGAGACTGAATAGATGATTCACAGATTCAATGTTGCAATAAGAGGTGGTTTTTAGGGCTGCATAAAAACTAATCGTTTGCAGAATAAACGTTCTTGTTTACATCATATATGATTGTGTATAATAATTATGTATATATAAATACACAAATACAAAACATTGTTAGAAAAAAAGGTACAAAACTGTACCCATATAGGTTCATTTAAATATACAAAAATATTAATGGAAAAATATTTAACAAAAAATATTGTACAGTTAAATTTTAGGGGTACAAAACAGTTAACTGTACCTTTAAAGGTACACAATACACCCTCAGAAATAAAGGTATAAAAGCTGTCATTTGCACGGTACCCTTTGAAAAGGACTATTTAGGTACAGATATGTTTACATTTGAGATGAATATGTATCTTTGAGGTACTAATATAGGTTTTTTAAGGAACAAAGTTGTAGTTTTTGAAAGGGTACAGTCCCAGTGACAGCTTTTGTACCTTTATTTCTGAGAGTGTATTGTGTACCTTTAATGGTTAAATATGATAGGTCATTTCATTTGTGGGGGAATTTTTACTTCATTTTTACAAACTACAGACATGGCCGATTCGCACGGGATTAACTCTTTCACCGCAATTGACGAGATATCTCGTCAATTAAGAGAAAATGCTTCCCCGCCAATGACGAGATTTTCCGTCTTTCCGCAATACCGCTATTATCCGCAACTTTTTAAACCCAGAAGTATTGCCCTATGGCAAGTGGCTGCATGTCCGTGTGTGTTTTAAAGATCGCTCTGAATGGGAACTCTATGAAAAGTCCGTCACAAAAATGGAATTATCTCTGCTTTTTGCTCAAAATTTGGTGTTTTTGCAGAAACCTACCCATATTCAAAAGCTGATTACAAAAGAACCACGTTTTTTTTTGTTTGAAAGCAGAGGGTCTGTTCTTTCATTTGGTATATTGTATGTTTATATATTTAAAGAAGAACATTTTCTGGAAGGCATTAAACTTTGGTGAAAATCATGAAAAAACGCTGGCGCTGGCTGGCAACTTTTTAAAAAAACACTGGCGGTGAAAGAGTTAAGATCACGGACAACATCCACAATTATTACAAAATCACTAGGTCACCATACTAATCCTGTGTAAATAGGGCTAATGTCACTTTTCTCTCTATTGTCCAATCACGGTGGAGGAGGGGCGGGACAAATGCCACATCAACCAAGTGGCACATCCTATAAAGTATCAAAGCAACTAAAGTGCTCAGCTGAAGAAACGCTGACAAGCGCCCGGCATACGCCTGCCATTTCAGCCGTGTTTATTGCTTTGGTGGACACAGGGCCTAAGAATTCTGCTTTTGTATTCCATGGAAAAATAACAGCATTTACAAAGACATGAGGGTCAGAAAAAAACTGTTAGGTTTCAGGTTAGTTATTATTACTTTTATCTAACATGACCAGAGCCATCTTGAACATTTCTGTTCCTCCACAGAAGACATTAAATATACAATGGATCAACTGTGATGTTTTCCATACAAAATGAACAACCATAATAAATACAATTTCCTTTGCGGTCTTCTTTTTCAAGATGATAATGAATCTCACTTGGTTTGATGAATGCTTGAAGCAACAATTTTCTCAAGACAGGAAACAGAGGAAGGAAACTTTGTATGCACACTTTATCATTATTATGAGTCTTAACAGTTTCAAATATAGAAAATTCCTCTCCATCCCATGTCCTCTTATATTTGACAAAGTTTATCATGTGGTCATCTGCCTTTAGCTTTAATTTTCCATGATCCTTTATTAGAAACGCTGATCTTAATCTACAGTACAGTGCATGCACCATTTATAACTATAAGCGTATAAGCGTATATATTCAACATACTTACGGGAGTTTTCCCAGACAGGGATTAGACTAGTCCTAGACTAAAATAAGTTTAAGAGCTGTCCAAACTGAAAACAACTTGTACTGACATAATATTCTTAAAATACATCAGTGCCCTTTGTTTTGCCTCAAAATGCACACAAGTAATGTTTTTAGTAAGGCATGTTTGTTCAAACTATTTCCTAATTAAACTAAGGCCTAACTAATCCCTGTCCAGGAAACCACCCCATAGTCTATAGCTTAAATTTTAAACTTTTACATAATCTTAAACAATACCACAAACTACACTAAATATATAATCTAATCTATATAATATACCATAAAATCAAAATATACACCTACAAACTTTATACTTTTATATCCTACAAGTGTCCGAAAGTCACAAGCTCTCAATTGCAATATGTTGATAATAATAAAGAACATCCGTCAGTGTTATTAGGAGCAAGGGCCCTATGCTAATCCCATAAACTACCAGGCCAGATGTCACTCCTTGGATTACGCTTTTCTTTGCCAGGTCTTTACGCTAAAAATAACTCATACAGCTCTGCGTATGTGTACGTGCATGTTCGTCAGAAGTGAGGACTGATCCTAAAAAGTAATAAATCCCCATCGGCTGATCAGATGAAACATCCCTGACATTCTTCGCATTGGACGTGACTGGTAATCTGGTTTCAGGGATGGCTGACATGTTTAGATTACCACCATGCCACAAAACCGCTACCCAAGTCATCATGGCTGCATCATGGTTGTTTTGTTGGATGAATCTAATCCGCTCCAAACAAGTACCTCTAATTCCACGTCTCATTGAGAACCGCTTTCGTAACAAGATCCAAACCAGACGTCAACAACAACATCCTAACCTTATTTTTTTAATAGATACCCAAACAAATTCAGTTAAGAAATAGCAAATATTGGGAGTTCAAATGGTCCACATGTTATCTCCAAACTGCATGCAGGTTGTTTAATGAGAGCGGTCACAAAAAGTGTGTATGGTCTAGATGACTACCAGCATTTCTCTGTTGTTGTAGGAATGATGTTTATGCATTTTTATCAAATTTAAACCATATAAAATTTCAATAGTTGATGTTTGCTTGAATTTTTGAACTCTGCTGTGAGAAGAAAGTCAGGCTGCTTCATTGTTTCATATTTACAATGCTGGAATTCTTTCGATGGCACCAGACGGATTTTTGCATACCTCACAAAGTGAGCCGTATATTATATATATATAAAACAGCAATGACAAATTATCACCGAATGTAACGCTTTATTTTTATTCAGCCTTATTTATGAATCTCATTTTGTATAAAAATCTAATTGTGAGACTACTGGCTCGAGGGTAAAACCAAAACCAAAGACTAACGTCCTGGAGAGGTTTGCTTTGTCCCCTGCATTTGATCCAGGACAAAGGCATTTGGGAAGAATCGTCCAAAAAAGTATTCAGTGGTTAATGAATTGACCTCCGCTTGTCTAGACAAAGCATTATCCCCTGTGGCTCAAAGCAATGCCCACTGTAGCACACCATCAGGGGGGATAGAAGCAGAGACGGACGTAATGTTTTCTTCTTTCTGCTCTAAAAAAATACATTGTTTTTGTTGTTTATTTCCTTTACCATCCCCAATTACCTGCCTTGCTATAAGATGTAGTGATTTATGATCTCTCCAAGTCTTGTTCTTCTGGTCTTGGGTTTCTTCTGCTATGGACCGATCTTTCCAGCTCACCCATTCTCTATTTATTGTGGCACTCAATTCCTTCTGCCATCTCTCGAGACTCTTGCAATCAAACAATCGCTCTGCTGACCTTTGCTTTCATGTCCACTTCTCTCCCGTCTTCAAACAGTTTTGGTTTTGTTTTAGATGTGCTGCACTGGCATGACAAATAATTGTCAAAACTTATATTGTTACTAGCAAAACAAAATTAATAGTTTGACTATAAAAGAGTTTATTACCAAATAGTGCAAAACAAGACAAATAAGAGTTTTGTAGGAATTCCAGAAAATTCCTGAATGGTTTGCATCATGGCACAAAAGATGTTCCTGTACCTCAATACTGGATTAGAAGTCTGAAAGCCATGGGTTTGATCACAGGGATCAACCCACATACAGATAAAAGACATTTATAGATCGAATGCACTGTAAGTCGCTTTGGAAAAAGTATTTGGGTCATTCCACCGAATCGGTGCCATTTCTGTCCCCAGGTCATTATATGTATAAAAATGCAAGAACACTCTAAAATACATTCTATTAGTAAGCAAAGTGTCATGCATGTTAATCTAACACCAAATTTAAACAAAAAAAATTAAAAAAATTAATAAAAACTATACAGAACACTGAAAAATAGCATTTTTTTAATCTGTCCCTGCTCTCTCTCTCTATACTTGACCTTTAAATATAAAACAACAGGGTTCACACACCTTAGTAAACTTCAAATAAGGACCTTTAAGGACTTTCCAGGTCCAATACCCTCAAATTCAAGAACTGCTGAGAGCAAGGTTACATCGTGTTACCTTTTAAGATACATTGTTACAGTTCCCTTTCGACGGAACTCACGTTGCGTCATTGCGGTGACACTTTGGGGAAGCCTCCAGGGGTATGTGCATTTGAATGTGTATATTCAACCAATGGTGAGGCTTAACGACAAAGACATGGTGACGCGGGATCCAGGAATTATATCGCTATCTGAAATATTGCCAAAGACGGAGTTACAGAGACGCAGGAAGTATGGCAAGGGAGACGCAGTGTCTCGTTCCTTTCTCAGGAAGTGACATGGAAGTGCTAGGACATTATTAGGGCGCTACTGGCTCATGTCAAACAATTGTGACCTTGTCTGTAAAATCCATGCTAAAGTCTCATAATTTACTGGAATAAATACAGTTAAATGCATTTTACTCATTGGTTTCCCTCTTTGACACAGCCTTAATAAGTTAAAGGAATATTCCATTTTCTTAAAAGAAAAATCCAGATAATTTAATCACCACAATGTCATCCAAAATGTTGATGTCTTTCTTTGTTCAGTCGAGAAGAAATTATGTTTTTTGAGGAAAACATTGCAGGATTTTTCTCATTTTAATGGACACCACCACTTAACACTTAACTCAACACTTAACAGTTTTTTTCAACGGAGTTTCAAAGGACTCTAAACGATCCCAAACGAGGCATAAGAGTCTTATCTAGCAAAACGATTGTCATTTTTGACAATAACAATAACAAATATCCACTTTTAAAGCACAACTTCTCGTTTAGATCCGGTCGTCATGCTCTAGCGTGACCCGACGCAATACGTCATCACGTCAAGAGTCACAGAGGACGAACGCGAAACTACGCCCCAGTGTTTACAAATGTGGTGAAAGAGGACCGTTCCTACGTTGTTGTATGTCGAATGATACTAATTAATGTCTTTGTGTCAGTTTATTGTTTAGAATGGTCCGCAAATGTGCGTTTTATATATGTAACACGTGACCTTTCTACGTCACTACGCATTTACGTTAGGTCGCGCTGGACCGGACCTAAACGAAAAGTTGTGCTTTAAAAGTGTATATTTGTTATTTTTCTTGTCAAAAATGACAATCGTTTTGCTAGATAAGACCCTTATGCCTCGTTTGGGATCGTTTATAGTCCTTTGAAACTCCATTGAAAAAAACTGTTAAGTGTTGAATTAAGTGTTAATTGTTGGTGTCTATTAAAGTCCATTAAAATGAGAAAAATCCTGCAATGTTTTCCTCAAAAAACATAATTTCATCTCGACTGAACAAAGAAAGACATCAACATTTTGGATGACATTGTGGTGAGTAAATTATCTGGATTTTTCTTTTAAGAAAATGGAATATTCCTTTTATATTAAATATATCAAGCTTCTGGATGATTTCATGTAGCAACAGTAAATTACAAAAAAAATGACTTAAGATGGATTTTCACAGACAGGGTCACAATTACAAAGCATAACGATACTAATAAATAATAATGAATGAAAACAACCCCTTAAATAATAATACAAATATCTTCTCAGTCTCTCATTCCCTAACCTCTTCTAGCCTCCATCCAACTCTTCTTTTTCTTTCCGTCTGTCTCGTCTAATAAAACCTCCTCTAGTTCCTGGGAGAGTAGACGCAGGAAACCTCTGGCTATTGTCTCTATTCATAACACAGTGTATCTCTCACCTCCAGAGCAGAGCAGGGCCAGCACACTTCAGAGAGCTTTGAAAGCCTGGGAGCCCACAATTCATGCAGTGTATGAAGATAGGAATAATGCCAGCAGGAAACAAGACACATAGCTCGCAGGACCATTACTAAGGCTGTGCCTGAATGTGTTTTCTGCTTTGCATATTGCGCTCACTGGTCTTGCCCATCTCCTCAAACCACGAGACCTCCAGTGTGAGAGAGGCTTACACAAACACTGTATACTCCAGGATACTGACCACCCAGTTCTCATTTAGAGATCACGTCCCAGGCTATTTATGGAAAGAAACAGAGGCAGCTATATGCAGATATCACAGACACAAGAGCACAACATACATCAGGATTATCACTTAGGTTAATGTTCGACTATGAGCGCTATCAGGGCTGTTCGTGAATCACACAAACGCAAGGTTCTCGCTTACACCTCCTGTGGTGTAGATATTCCCATGGGAGAGAAAGACTAAAATGAGATCACTTTAACATCCCAATTGCATCCCAGGACAGCATGGAGAGTAAACTGAGTCTCTCGCTTCTTAGAATTTCCTTTTACGAGGGATCTTAGCAATGCCTAAAACTGTGGTCAGTAAAAGTCTGCAACTAATTTCACAGATTTCAGTATTATCTCCAACATTTATGTATTCCTATAAACAGAGGCATCATGCCCATTCAAACTGAGGGGCCAAATGAATTTTGCAATCAACCTCAAAATCAGCGTCCATTAATCTGTTATTTGTCTTTTCTGTTTAATATGCACAATATTATCAATTCTGTGCTGCATCCTTGTCACTTTTCGGAGATTTTCGCTGTTTTGATCGTGTTACATTACTTTAAGCCCAGTATACACTGTGCGATTTTAAATAGTCTTTTAGGATTGTTGCTTGCCACACTGTGCGATTAAGATCGTAATTAAGTCCATGTCACACTATATGATCTCAGTTGCCATCAATGTCAGACTGTACGAGTTTAAAGACTTTTAAAAATCGGACGCACGGAAACAAACGCATCCGCAGTTTTATGTCATCGATTGACGACGGCTGGGAAAACACACGCTGAAGCGAAGGCTAACAAACCGAAACAACATCTACTATAGGGCTGGGTATCGATTCAGATGTTCCAGAACGATTCAATTTCGATTCACAAGCTATCAAATCGATTCGATTCCGATTCTCGATTAAATTTTCGATTCCGGTTCTCGGGATGCTTCCATACCTCTTATTTTTTATGTTAAGGGGCCATCAACGTCAATGAAGCACCTAAAACCACCATTTTAAGCACTGAATGAAAGAGTGACAGGCTCCTTGGTAACATCGTGCAAGGCAAAAAAGAGGGTGACATCTAGTGAAGAAGACTAGTAATTTGATTAACATTAATCTTACGTTCATTGTTTGCAGGAAAAAATATGCGGGGAAAAAATCGATTCTGCTCTTTGAGAATCTATTCTGAATCGACCACGTATAATAAAACGATTAATCTTAATTTCTGACACTGCTAGAATTTTGTCGGAGGATAATTTTGATCGCAACGGTCATTAATCGGCTGTCTGTGAACATGTCAACCTAGCGTTCAAAGACGGCAGATTTTAGCCTGGGATTCCAGAAATCGTTTAGGATTTCAAAATTTGTCTTAGCTTAAGTCATTTTCGTTGTTTTTATACTTAATGGATTTAAAATTACATACATTTTATAGGATAATGCAGTTGTTGTGCAAAATGCATTAATGACATAGTTAAACAAGTCATTTATTAAAACTTAAACATGCAGTTTCAGATGCAAATATGATACCAATATGTCATTATTTCGATTAAATAGTATTTGATATGAAAGTTAGTCAACACATTTATTTTGGAGGTTTTTGCAGGAAAGCAGGGGTGTTCAGATAGTTAGAAATGTTAGAAAATAAGTGCCATTCTCGATCAAATTTTCGATTCCGGTTCTCGGGATGCTTCCATACCTCTTATTTTTTATGTTAAGGGGCCATCAACGTCGATGAAGCACCTTAAACCACCATTTTAAGCACTGAATGAAAGAGTGACAGGCTCCTTGGTAACATCGTGCAAGGCAAAAAAGAGGGTGACATCTAGTGAAGAAGACTAGTAATTTGATTAACATTAATCTTACGTTCAATGTTTGCAGGAAAAAATATGCGGGGAAAAAATAAATTCTGCTCTTTGAGAATCTATTCTGAATCGACCACGTATAATAAAACGATTAATCGAAAAATCGTATCTCTAAATTTCTGACACTGCTAGAATTTTGTCGGAGGATAATTTTGATCGCAACGGTCATTAATCGGCTGTCTGTGAACATGTCAACCTAGCGATCAAAGACGGCAGATTTTAGCCTGGGATTCCAGAAATCGTTTAGGATTTCAAAATTTGTCTTAGCTTAAAGCAACACTATGTAATTTTTTTACCTTTAAATAAAGTCTCTTAAATTATTTCAGTGATAGAACAACTTTTAACTGGACAAATTGTACTGTTGCTGCAACCTGAGCAGCCTCCTAGCTGCTACAAGCACACTCTGAAAGTGGCGGTGGAGGGTAGGAAACACAGCCCCGCCCCTCCCCCTGCCTGCAGAAGAGTGTCTGATACCAGGCACTGTTGCGCTTTTCAACCACATGGGGGAGCTGTAAGTCATTTTTAAAATGGAAACTACATAGTGTTGCTTTAAGTCATTTTCGTTGTTTTTATACTTAATGGATTTAAAATTACATACATTTTATAGGATAATGCAGTTGTTGTGCAAAATGCATTAATGACATAGTTAAACAAGTCATTTATTAAAACTTAAACATGCAGTTTCAGATGCAAATATGATACCAATATGTCATTATTTCGATTAAATAGTATTTGATATGAAAGTAAGTCAACACTTTTATTTTGGAGGTTTTTGCACGAAAGCAGGGGTGTTCAGATAGTTAGAAATGTTAGAAAATAAGTGCCATGGAAAGCTCTATAATATTTAGTTTGATGTCTGTGTATGCACAAATTTCTGTGAGCTGTGCACACTGTGGCTCCTTAAAAAAATTGGTGCATAAAGAAAAGCATTTGACAGCTTTCATACTTTTATTTTAAGTGTGGCTTTCTCAAGGAACACAGATGCTGATTAAGAAAATGTAACAATTGAATGCATTGCAAGTCACTTTAGATCAAAGTGTCAAATGCATAAATGTTATTGTGAAGCAATGCTCTACCAAGTGATACATCTCTTCTCTGGGTGAGATGTATACAATGGCACAGAGCGAAACAGGAAGTTTTGTCCTAATGTGACCCATTAGTGCAACGATTGTGTGGTATTTGGTGATGATGGTTCAGTCTGGGTGTTGGGGAACAGAGAGGACAGAGCAGCTGGGAGTGCAGGAGACTAAACCCACTGTCATGTGCTATAATAGAGTTAGAGACAAACACTGTCACATACAGGCCTGTAAATGACTGCTTATTGGGGCTGCGAGGGTGTTAGAGAAAAGACATTTATCACAAGAGCAAGCATCTATATAGATTTGATATATAGTCCTCAGAAAATGTTTCTCAGCAAATTAACATTTTCTATAGCAAGTGTTACTATTATAAACCATTTAGCAAACTATGTGGGTCAATTGAATAAATTGCTACTGAACAATTTTCTTTTTTTTTTAAATCAGGAAAAATACAGTGGTCCAATTTGTTTTTTCTTGGACTCCTTGAACTTCCAAAAATCATTTAAATCTTGAGTCTTGTTTTACATTTACACTTTTAAAAATAAAAATGCTGGAAAGGTCTTCACAGCGATCCCATAAAAGAACCATTTTTGGTGTCCAAAGAACCAATCTGTCAAACAAACATTACTTCATACCTTTTTTACCACAAATGACCTTCACTAGCCCCTAAGAAGCCCCTAAGAAGAGAACCGTTTAGAGACAAGCAAGTACCCGATAGGAAGCAGCTTGTACAGTCCTGTTATCAGACAGCCACAGTAAGTAGTACGCTGGTTATCAATACTCTGAAGTCACCCCCAATACTGCCCAACTGGTAGTGATGTAAACGTAATATGCTTCATTTGCGTTCACAAAAGCTTTGTTTTGTTTGATTTGACACTTTTTGAGTGATATTAACAAACCATTAGCAATTTACTTGTCTCTATGTTTGTCTGTGCGTTTTATGAGCATGCAAAAGTATGTTTTGCAGGTTTTTGCTGCACTGTTGACACTTCAAAGAACAAGACCCGAGCAACATGCCAAAGTCTAACCACAGAGCCAAGTCAGGCTTAGACGATTCATACACATTGTTGCATGACATGTATAA
This sequence comes from Paramisgurnus dabryanus, assembly GCF_030506205.2. Taxonomy (NCBI): domain Eukaryota; kingdom Metazoa; phylum Chordata; class Actinopteri; order Cypriniformes; family Cobitidae; genus Paramisgurnus; species Paramisgurnus dabryanus. The sequence goes on along the minus strand of NC_133345.1, from coordinate 28,958,390 downwards.
ACAACACGCACACAAACACTGATAACATCCTGCAGTTGTGGTAGTTATGGCACGGATCAATGCAATATAAGTGACACCCGGATGAATAAATTGATTCTTCATCCTGACAAAACAACGCTTTTTGATCACATGAGATGTTAAAATGACCAAAAGGGGCTTATGGGAAATATGTCAAAGTGAAAGCGAGGCCATGAAATTAAAAAGTAATACTTAACCTTCTGTCGTTTCTAACTCGTATGGCTTTTATTTCTTTAATGGAACAAAAACCTAGCAAAAGCAGATTTTTTTCTATATGATAAACATGGAAGGGAATGGAAAAACGTTTTTATGTTATGTTAGATAATTTCCTCTAAAATATGTTGGGTTAGTAAATGATTACACAGTTTTTATTTTTGGATGAACTATTGCTTTAACACCATGTGATTTTCTGGAATTCAGAACATCTGTCAGTCGCTGGTAGAGTTTGTGTTTCCAATGAAGTATAATCTTTGTGCAAATTGCTGTTCTGGAGAATACCACACAGAGATAAACAGACACGGCTAATACGCCAAAGTCCTTACAGTCGAGCGCTTCTTCATGCACATACATCCCTCATGTGTTTGTGTGTGGCCGACCTTTATAACCCTTGGACAACTCTGGAATATTTTTGGACTCATGTTTTGAAGGGGACATATCTGGATTTTCCTAACTCTATTCATGCTTTTTTGACATGAACTGCTTGAAATCTAATATTCATAAACTCCTTCCTAGAAAAAATTATTTAAAGGTCACGTTCTTTCTGCTTTTTGAAGCTTTGATTGTGTTTACAGTGGGCAATGTACACATGTTTCTTGGTATTTTTCAAACACATTTACTTATCTGTATAGCGCTGTTTTCACTGTCCTAAAAATGGCCTGATGTCTTCCTTGTTCTATGAAGTCCCTCCTTCAGAAATACGTAACGAGTTCTGATTGTGTAGTTTGTTGTGATTCGACAGCAGCTTAGCTTAGCAGAGCCCTTTGAGCTTAGCTGGCGACTGACGTATTCTTGTGGGCGGAGTTTAGTCAAAAACGGTTTTATTGACATCATTCAACCAGGAAGTAGAGGGCTGTAGTCGAAACCGGTCATTCACTGTAGGGTTTGAAAGGGGAATTCTGTTAAAGAAAATATATCGCCTGGCAGTGAACTTTAAGCTTTATCATTTTGCAGATATTATTTATGCTCTAACAGCAACATTACACACTAACTAGGGTTTGAAAAATGGGATCACAAAGAACGTGACCTTTAAAGGTAAACTGCCGAAACCAACCATGGGTTTAAAGTCCATGTAAAGTCGTTTCAGGAAACTGTTTTTAAACACATTAAAATGTTACGAATGAAACACTTTGCAAAGACTGTGAACAATGTAGTACTAAATTGTGGAGTTACACCATTAAACAGTTTTTTAGGATCGATGACGCTTTGAAACCATTGAGTATGACCTGTGGCCGGTTGCATAAACATAGCCGTGACATTAAGACTGCGTCTTATGAATGATTCTGACTAACTAGCAATTAGTTAGGGCCAATCAGTCTAACTATATGGATTTAAATTAGACTAATGTACCTTTCTATGTAACATACTTAAAACAGTTATGATCAGTCTTGAAGAAAAAAAATCATGACTAACTTTTAAGACTAGTCTTAAAGTTTTATGCAACCGGCCACTGCTCCTAAAACAAATGCGGAAATCTATTCAGTTTGTAGCGGTGTTTGAACGTTGAAAGAGACGGCAGCTTTCCTGCGAGTGGGCGTGGTTTCAGCGCTGACAGGGGACACGGCCCCACGCTTGAAAGCAGAGAATCCTGGCTGTTTTTCCAAGATTTCCATAACTTGGCATTTTTTTGTTAATTATTCAAATTTGGCTGGGTGGTTAATATGAAATTTTTTGTGGTGTCACATAGGCATGGGCCGATTACCGGTTTCAAGGTATACCGAGGTTTAAAACAGTCAAGGTTTCAAAACCACTAAAATGTTCTGTGATACCGTCTCCAAGGTATGAGCTGTGCTTATACAAAATTCATTAAATCATGTGATTGATTTGATGTTTACATTTAATATACATTACGAAAATATTATATGTGTTGAAAGCATATTATAATTTAAAGGCTTTATTGTACCTGGCTTTTGAAAATAACACATTTTAGTGTTGCAATGGCAAAACCGCAACACCGTGAAACCGTGGTATTTTTGCTAAAGGTTATCATACCGCCAGAATCTTATACCGGCCCATGCCTAGTGTCACAACCTGAGAACACATTTAATATCGAACTTTACATCCCAGCATTCTTAACAGTGTACTATGAGTGGATGTCAGGGTGTTCAAGAGAGGTACAAAAGTGCAAAATATTTTCCCTTTAAGTTCAAACATGACATCAAAATATTGAGAACAATTTGAATATACTGTTTCACTGAGAAATTTGTCAAGTACTTGAAGAAAACCACTGAGAGAAACACAGAAGTAAAATAAGCTGCAACGCTGTTTCATGTTGTCTTTGAAGCAGGAAAAAGCAGCGATGTGGAGAAAGATCTAAAAACAAAGACTGGCATCCCGCCAGGCACTGACGGTAGTGATAAGTGAACAACATATATAACATATTAATACCTCTGCAAAAGCCATAAACTATGAGTAATCAGATCGCAGAACCAGCTGACATTTTCTGTGAAAGCAAGAATTGAATTATAGGCCTGGACAGAATGAAAAGAACAACATGTACACACACATAGCGTACAACAATAAGTTTGAATATAATGTAATCCATGACTCCATCAGAGTCTGTCTAGGTGGATTAATTGGTTGTGGCTTTAAGATGATGTATGAGTTTATACACAAAACATAGATTTTCATTTCCTTTATGACCTTTGTGAAAGACAAATTAAATGACAGAGCTCTTGTATTAGCGTTTACATTTTTTTTCCTTAATTGCCTTTACAAAACATTTTTCTGCCCTCAGGGATTTAAAAAATATAGATAATTATAGAAAATTTTATATTATATATTAAATAGTTTAATTTTACAGTTATACCCAGGTGAAAAAATAGTACACTTCCATAGTGTACTTAAAGTGCTTTATTTTCACACACTAATTTTGTACTTGATATATCTTTAGTACTTTTTAAGATGTTCTTAAAATTATCTAAGTGTACTTCACTGTGCTATTTTGAGACACCATGAATATGAACTAAAATGCACTTTTAACATACTATCTCTGTATTAAAAAATCTATTTAGTTAACACATGTATTAAACTTGAACTCAACTTTCATACAAAGATGGGTTCAAGTTTACTACAAGTGGTACCTAAATACATTTTTTAATACATTTTATCACATTTTAGTTCATATTTATGGTGTCTCAAAATAGCACAGTGAAGTACACTTAGATGATCTTAAAAACATCTTAAGAAGTACTTAAGTCGAATTTTTTGTATATTAAGTGCATAAATAAAGCACTTTAAGTACACTATGGATAATTTTTTTAACCTGGGTATCTCTTAATTAGCTTTTGATTCAGTTTTAAAATAATAATAAGTGTACATGAATCTATAAGTGTACCAAGGAGTTAAACCTCTGACTCTAAGGGTCATTACAGTGTGTGGTTAAACCATAATCAGTTTGCTTATGCAAAGCCAAACATCATCACCTCCCTATACCAAGAATCTACCCTATATCTCTTGAGTTCTCAGAAGATATAGGAGGAACCCACCATCATCATGCTAAGTGTATAAAATAGCAGGACCAAAATCTCTTACAGTTCATACCTTGACCAATATATGATGTAAATAAAAGTTATGGATAAATCCAACCTGATCTCTTTCAAATCTATAAAAGTATCTATCTGTCATGTTTTTAACTGTAAAAAGTAGGCAGACAGAATTTACTGTATTGAAAAAAATTCACTTGTTCTGTTTTTTTTGTGTGGCACTATTATTTTGGTGGCTTTGTATTGTTGTAAATCTATTACCACTAAAGTATATACTGTATCTATGACAGGCCATGTGATTCGCTTCATGCACGGGCAAACACGAGGACGTACCCATCTGAGATTCTCAAACAGACAAACATGCATATTTACAAACGCACATTAAAACAGATCCGAGCAGGGGCGTCTCTCTAAATCAAATCACATTAAAGTGCTAAGGAAGCAGTCAGATGCGATCACTCCTCCAGCAGGCCAATGGCAAATCCATGAAGAACTGTTTCCAAAACATGTTTGTTTCTGAGCGCTGACTGCATGGCGGACAACAGGGCAATAAGAGAGAATCACCAATGACACCAGTGAAGGACACACACAAACACACACACACACACACACACACACACACACACACACACACACACACACACACACACACACACACACACACACACACACACACACACACAGTCCATGTGTCTGATTGTGATAAGCTTTCAACCCAACCATCTTCTGCTTTCTCTTCAGCATCAAGCTATTGTGAGTCTATCCCTACCTCTCAAATGAGTTCAGGCACATGGCTTTAACACCGACAGCCGCATGAGGCATTTCAGACCACAGTGCCAAATTGCCCCTCACGTTAACATCACACCCCATAAACACCTTAAAGGAACAGTTCACCCTAAAATGAAAATGTTCAAAACACTTGAAGATAGGTGATGTAATGTTTGCAATGCTTTTTGTACATTAAAAGCAGAATGTGAAAAGGGGCAAGTAATATCTTAAGACAAAAAGTCTTTGTGCCCAATACCATAACAAAATGTAAATGTTATGGTGTGTGCTTTATCTTGTTTTTATACCACGGGCCTGTTGAATGCTGTATTCTGATTGGCTGAGAAATATTCCATGGATGTTGATTATTTTTCAATAACCTAACCTTCAAAATCTCCTAAAAATATGCACCAGGTCAATATTTTTGGTAACCGTGGTATAAGCGGAATAATGGACTCCGGTCCTTTGAATTATTCGAAAATAATTGGGTGTGCATTACTTTCTTATTATTAAACAGCCTGTCATCAATTATTCCTTACTTAACCTGTTTATTTGTTGTATAGCACTTTTTTAACAATTTTGCATTGTTGCAGAATAGCTTTACAATTAATACATACTGTAATAGTAAATACAGAGATGTAAGGAAAGTATACACGTATAATGAGTAGATATTTGGACAAAATATATATATTTGCGATAATAACTATGCTGGTTTGCATTGGAACTTAACACACACATGCATGGAAAACTACTAAAATCAGATTTTAAATAACAGGAAGGTCAGAAGAGGATGACAGAATTTAAATTTTTGGGTGAACTGTGCCTTTAACCTCCAAAACTAATCCTCGACAAACTTCTGCCTCTCTCCGTCTGCTCTTTTTAAACGTGACAGAAAAGCTCTGTTATATACCACAAACACGTGACATTCTTACAGTTTCTGCAGGCAAAAAGGGGACACACGTATACTTTATTGTCGAGACCTGTGTTGTCTCCGAACCTCGTTGAGAGCAAGAGGTAATAATGTCCCCACGGCACCGTACCAAAGAGATTCATGGATTGAGACATTCTGGCGTCCAATCCTCAAAGAGAAAAGCCTCTAATCTAGTCAGCCTACCCGAGCCACCAAAGGCAAAGCACAACAGGACACATGAAAGAGGACGTCCACAAGGGAATAAATCTATACATACTCTCTATACATGTTGTATCAAGTATGACGGCACAAGCATATTTCAGTCACAGACAGATCCATCGCCTTGACCTCTCAGTCTCTCTCTCCCTCCCTAGTGCCGTCAATGCCTCTTGTTTGCAAGGTAAAAACAACAATCCCTAAAACGTCAAAGGCCATGCTTTCATAGCAAAAGGTCAGCGGTTGGCCTTTCCTGGAGACAGTGATAGAGCGAGATATAAAGAGAAAAGGGAGAGACAGATTTTCCAGGCTCTGCTTGCTGATCTGACGGGTTATGGGATACACCGAGGGGAGGGCAGGCCTGTATGTGTCATTGATCTTGACTCGGGGCTTCTCACACACACAAAGGTTACAGCCTACGCACAACTAAACCTCGCCAACAACCCACCAGCACCCTTTCAATTATTAATCTCCAAGATATGGGCCCTGTAGGATGCACCCCAACAGAGGAGAGGATGGAGGGACGATACCATGTCAACAACCTCCCTGTCTCCGGCTGCCTCTTTTGGGTGTGCGTTGAGCGATGGGTTGGTTCAGAGCGCGGTCAGAGAGAGCATATGGAGCAAAATCCATAGCATACTTCACGCGCCAGAGATTAAGAGATATTTGAACTACAGGTTTTATTTAGTTTTGTGAGATTCTGAAAAACTGACAAACATATATCAGCAAATGCTTAATAATAATAATAATAATAATAATTAGTTACATTTATATAGCGCTTTTCCAGTGCGTAGGGATGCACGGGGCAAAAACTAATACGGGGTTAGTTGTAACACGGACTGTTTACATTGTTGCACAAGGTTGAGTATTTTGGTTCTCCGGTATTTTTTTCACGCTGCCAAAAGATGATCTCCCGCAAATTATTGGAAATGTATAATGTTTTTCAGAGAGTTATTGATGAACGAGTGTTTTGGTGGCATGTAACTAAATGTTTTCATCATATGCTTTTTTCGGTTTCTAAGTTGGGTGTGTAAGATACCAAATCCAATGCTATGTCATATTAATCAGTGTCTTGTTGACTAAAACATAGCATCATTTTGAAATATGTCTGCAGCTCTTGGCAACTTTTTTGGTGGGCTTGAAAATATTTTGACCCCGTGGGGTTAATTGTAACGCTGTGTTACAACTAACCCCTCAGCACTTACGATATGAAAACCGCTAACATTAGCGTAATTCTCGCCGCTGCCAACAAAATAAATGTGCCTGTCTTATCAAAAATCGTGTGTCAAATTTATTTTTGTTCATATCTTTAATATTGATTGAATAAGGTCAAGTCAAAGATTGAAATCATAATGAAATGAATGGCTAAAATCAGACTTTGATGCTCATTATCACAGATTTTTTAAACTGTAGTATGGTTATTACAGACTGGGTCACATATAAAAAATGTTTTGTCATAATTTTGCTGATTTTTCTCACATATTTAGACATTTGTATCTATTGTTGGAAAAGGGCTGGATGAATGAATACAGTGTGGATACCCGTCCATTACAGACAGATATATAAACAATATCCACTTCAAGTATATAGAGAAATTGTATTGAAATATTTGCCTGCAAACTTAATTTTTATCAAGTGTTACAACAAACCCCCTGCCTGTTACAATTAACCCCACCTATGGGGTAAGTTGTAACGTTTGCACTTCTGTCACGTTTGGTGTAATTGTCCAAGAATGGTAAGTAATAGAAAAAAACTTCAAAGGTTCATTTGTAGCAAAGATGTGTGTGTTGCTTGTGTAAAAATATAATTAATAAAACTCAAATATTTTTCGAATGATTGAGCTAAAACCAAAAAGCGTTCCCCTACGTTATGATATTAATCATAATTAAATATATTTATTTATTTAAATATGGTTCAGTGTTAAAAACAGGGCTATGCCAGGTTAACCAGAACTTTTCTTTAACCGATATAGCTTTCTTGACAAAGAGGACCTGTGTGTGTCTGAGCCTGATGGGTTTTCGAGCAGAGCTCATTAAGGGGCAATGGGGCCGCTCATCTCCGGCTCTTAAGAGCGCTGGTCTGTCGGGGCACCAGTGTCCCTCTCTCTCTCTCTCTCTCTATCTCTCCTCAGGGCGCACATTAAAAGTGGGGCAGACTCTCTCTGCTCTGTTCTGGCTGTCTGGGGCTTTGAAGTCCTTTGGTTATCAGCCAAGCGTGTCACGGTACCTGCAGCCATCTGTGAAGAGCCCACAGTCAGGCTGGGCAGCCAAAGCTCACAATGTCTGTGTGTGTATGGAGAGAGATTTACCTGCAGACCTGTTTTGTGCTTTTAATTCACGAAGCACACAAGAACTTGGGAATGAGAGGGTGGGGAGTAGACAATGAAAAGCCTTGAGATTAGAGCGACTGAATTCTTCATTGACAATACAGGTAAATCTCTTTCTTCAAATGCACTTTTCGGTGTACGTCCTTATTTTTCTTTTGACAATCTGCTCTTGAAAAATGCTTATAAAGGACATCTGAGATGAACCTGTGGCCTAGCAATTAATGTGCAATGGGAGTTCCTAAAATCCAGCTAGCAACATCCTGTCCTCTCCACGATTTGAATCAAGGATCAGAGGCCTAAACAAAGCCTAAATAAAGTAGTATATTTAGTTACTAGATCTCTAGTTCCATCCAGATTAAACTTTGTTGCGTCGCATAATGATTCACACATCCTCTGACTCATATTGAATAACTTCTTATCTCAGTATCATGACAGCTGTAAGAAGAAACCTCTCTTGAATTTCCATGCAGGACAACGAGCAGTCATCTATATATGAACTATACCAGCAAAAAGGGGTGTTGAATCAGATTGCACACTACAGCCCTAAAAAGCAGGCCAGGCGTAGCTACGCATTGCCATGCCAAATGCCCAAAGTCATTGGGGTTTCTAGACAACAATAGGATTATATAGGGCGTAAACAACATGCTTCCAACAGGCTGGCATGAACAGAATGGGGAGGGGAAGAGCTTACTGAAAGACCAATAAATATACTGTGAGCTAATTTCCTCCCGTTTTATCCATGTACACTCATGCACACTAATATAACTCATCTTCAGATGGACAAATCAGCATTTAAAAATATAAGATGAGGGGCAGGTCAGGGATTACATGGAGTTTTTTAACTCTAGTAAATCGAAGCTAATACGTTGGGTGCAAACAAAGAACCTTATAACACAAATAGGTCTGAAAAAAGTTTGAATGATTCAATTTACTGATTCAATAAATCAGTGAACAGTTCCTAAACATTTGGAGAAATAAATCTTGCTAACTGTAGTACATCATGTTTTTTTTTGTATATAATAATAAAGACAAACAATACAACTTTGGGTTTTTTTAAGTACATTGATTACAACCAGACTACTCATGATCCAAATTAGGGGTGCACCGATAAATGCCGAAATACACTAATAATACGTGGGTGGTAACTATTCTGAATCACACAGGCGATATTATTCACATCTATTTCATGAACTACGGCTTTTGATCAGTAGTTATAAGTTGTTTATAACATGCATTTGAAAAAGCAACACTCGTTAAACAGAATCATTACATATTCTTTATTATCATGAAAATACCAGGTTTGAAAAACAGCAATATAAATATATCCTTAAGCCATTTCCTGGATATGCGTGTCATAGGCTGTTTCTCAATATGCGTTCTTCAGCGATCTTGCGTCCTTGTGTCCTCGCTCTACGTCATCATTAACAGTCGAAGTTCAATTCCAATTCTCAAGAACTCAAGTACAGAGGACACATGAAAATACCCGGATGAGTTCTTGATATTGAGGATGCATCGAGTGCAGACTTGCGCATTGAAATCTCGGGAGGGTCACGTGACCAGCAGGAAGATCGCACACATCTAAATTCTCACAGGTGCGTTCTGTGTTATCGTGACCTTTTGAGTTCGTTCTTCCAAGGTCACCTGGCAAGACCAGTCTCAACGAGAATGCAAGTCCATTCTTTGCGCATATTGAGTTTCTGCATGAGAGCGCCCTCTAGCTTTTGGATGTAGCGGTATTTCAACGTAATTCAATGAGAAGCATAGCAAGCATCATCGGCCAATATATCGGTGCACCCCTAATCCTAATATGAAGCTACACACAAAAAAATATAATAATATAGCGATTATTATGCTATATTATCCATAACTTTTCTGCAAAATGTAAAATAGCGATGAGAATGGTGCCACACCAATCATTACAAATTTATCTTTTTATCAATAACAAAACCTTCCATTTTCTTATTGTTTTTTTTTTCATGTGCAGGGTTTCCCTCAGCACTTTTTAGTTTGGGCGGCCCACCTAAGCTGGGATATCCTACCACCTTAACTAGGTCGTCCAAAAAAAAAAAAAAATGCTGCACAAAAGGCTGTCAAGTGCATTTCGGAGAACAGCGTGGACGCGCTTCACACCGCGAGCGGGCACGCGCCACATGGCCGAAATGAGAGAAAGACATGGTCCGTCACTGTCTGGAGGAAAACTAGCCTGTTGATAAAACATTTAATTAATTAATAATCTAGTATGTGTTCATTTTCTGTCATAGTTTCTTCAAAATTAAGTTTAATTTGAGTGTTTTAAATAAAAATATTTTCATCATGCCGCGTACCTTTTGATTGCCACGCCCCCGGCCCGCCCACCGGCACAACCCTACCACCTTAACTAACACATTTTCTGCAGGAAACACTGATGTGTTTAATGATTTTACAAAACTTTCACAAGCCGAAGCCACCAGATGTAACTGTTGATGCGTAGATCTATGGCCAAAAATATACTCTGCAATAAAATACAGTAAGGTAATAATCTTTTAGTTAATAATCTTAAAGTGAAGATAAATTTATATAAACCATTTTCATTGTTTTACCTACATTGTTGAGAAGTTACGAGGGATAATGATCATCAGACACAATATATTCTTGAAATATCTTGAAAACTTTTGCCAACAAGCACCTTTATCACCTGTTCTCTAAATCATCTAATTGAAATATATTATAAATGTCATTTTAAAATTATTTAAAAGAATTAACAAATTTTATCTCAGACGTTACAAATACATGCAAATTAGTCAACTTGTAAAATAAAAAATTACAATGAGATTGTTAAAGATTGTGTAAATTCACTGTTAGCCCTAAAAACTTGAGTATTCATTCAGAAACTCTGATTGATTCAGCAAGTGAGCAATTTTAGAAAAATTATTCGCTTGTGACTCATTTTAATAAAACTATTAAAAATGATTCTTAAAAAAATAATATTATTTCTGAACGCATTCCATTCACATGATAGAAGATTGCAGATGTTCTGCATTTGATTCTAGCATTTCTTTCTTAGAACCGGTGCTTAATAAAAAAAGAAGAGTTTTTTAAATTCCCAACCCAAGTAACCAACCAATTCATCTTCACAGCAGTAGTGTGTTTTACTGGAATTAATAACTGTAGCCCTGAGATATGAATGAACCGCATTGCACAATAGCAGCTGAATTCCATCAGTCAGTGGCTGGTGATATGAACCCTGGTGCCTGTAACCATAGGTGTGAAGGCGAAATGAATGGTGTCCTTCATGAAGGAGTAATTGCCATGTGATTACAGCCCCGCAAATCCAGCGACTGTGAAAAAAGCCCCCCTTTCATTTCCCTTTGTTGGTGGAAGAATGCAACCGAGAGAGACCCCAGTGTGAACTGATCCTCTCATATCTGATCAAAGGAAACATGCCAGGCGGACCCCCACCCTTTACAAAAAATGCACACCAAGCCCGCCGGATCAAAAACAGACCTGTTTGTGGTGATTAAAAAAAAATTGCAAGCTTCCCTCATCCGATTCCTGTATTTCTTTTTTTTCATCGCCGCATATTTACCTCACTAAATGACAGTATGTTGACACAGCCTAGCAACTAAATGCAAAACCTTTTGTTTACGGAGTAAACATGCCACGTTTCCCATAATGCCTGAGTGCTGCACGATAAGTGTGGGAGTAGTAAGGTATGACACTCAGCATTGTCTAATAATGCCCTTGGTGCTGCATCACATCTGATGGCCGCGCTGTGAAGTAAACAAAAGAGGCTTGCAGCTGGATTCTTCAGTCTTCCTGCAAGGCTGCAAATCAATTGTGAACTCACCTACCCCCAAAAGTGCATGTGGCGAGAGCTCTCGGGCTAACGTTATTGGCATCTCTCTCCTTGAAACCTTATAGCAGCCTAATATCTGCTAAGCATACCGCAATGACCAAAAGAGAACAGCAAATTGGCCATTTAAACTGGGAATTAAAGTTCCATAACAAATTAATGAGTTCAAAGCAAAGCATATGGGCAAATCACAATGCAGTACAAAAATGATAAAATCCCATAATTCAGGTCACGAGCAATTCAATAACATAGGCTACCACCTTTCCCATGCACTTTTAATTCGTGTCAGTAGCCCCATTAACTAACCCACAATTCGGTTCCCCTGGGTACCACAAGCACACCTGTGAGCGATTTCCTCAACGAAGTTTTTGTGATCTCAAATGTCCCTCAGGCTTCAAAAAGGCATATGATGTGGACAGATTAATCACATTCTGTAAGGGCTGTGGTTCCTTTATTGACCCACGGTCAGGCCAAAATACCTTTAAGGGCTTCTACGAGAATAATGGACTGGAAACTTTTATTTCTGAAAGTGACACAGACCAAGCCACTGTTTATTATCGATAATGGATGGCAAACAGAATCAAGCATTTCTGCCAAAGAGAGACTGGTGCGACAATGCCTCAAGAACGCTCGCAAAGCATTTCCTTTCAACCAAGGGGGCAACAATGCAAAGTCAGCCTGGGCTAATGAACTCAGAATTTATAGATTTTCCTGCAATTCTCTGCAGTGCCGGACTGGCATTGACCTTGGATGTTGGGTTAAGATCATCAGTTATAATCAGACACATCAACTACCACAAAACAGTGACGGCTTAGAAAAGTTGCGTTATGAAATTTATGACACGGACGGCTAACTTAGTGGAGACTAACCTCAAACTCTGGTTAAAGTTTTTCCAACAGATTTGCCTTGCGATATTTTCTAAATGTTGATTGAAAGCTATTGCCAAAACACAGCGTTTCCATTAACCGATGTTATGTGACTGAAACACAATTTTTTCCTCTCTCGTCATGGCAAGTCATGGCAACAGAAGTTGTTAAGTTTGCATATACGCAGCAAACTTGTTTTTATTCTGAGATGCAGGCATGTAATCAGAGCGTTAAAGAGTAGAGCCCGACCGATATATCGGCAGGCCGATATTATCGGCCAATATTAGGCATTTTCCAAACTATCGGTATCGGCATTCATAATGGCCGATAAATGAATATTTTTAAAAAAACGAACGAAACAGCCTTTATTAGATTTCCTCACTGTTGGTGTTTTTGACAGAGCGCTCTGAACCAGTAGCTGCTGGTGGGGTCCAGATTTAGGCGTCTAGCCACTGCCTGAGTCAAGTGATCAGCAATTTATATTTTGCTGTTGTTGTTATTTATCAGAACTTAACAGAATTTGTCTCCAGTCCTATTCAAAGTTATATTTATGAACCAAGTCTTTTAAAACTGGTAACTTTATTTGGTTGTTGTTGGTTTTGTGTTTTTGTTCAAAGCCCTTTATGTTTCATATCTTAAGTTTGTATTTTCATACATTTTATTTATCAGAACTTTAATATTTTGATGTTCCTCGGTTTTAAAATGCATTATCATATTATTTTAGTTAAAATTCATAAATAACTACAAATAACTAATGTTAGGGAAATCTGTTAATGTTTTGTTGCGCGTTTCTGAAATAAAAAGAATTAAAAATATCGGCCGATATATCGGAATATCGGATTTTAAAACCAACAAACATTTGTATCAGTATCGACCTTCAAAATCCTTTATCGGTCGGGCTCTATTAAAGAGCACCTATTTCATTGTTAAAAAACAACGTTTTTTGTATATTTGGTACAAAATACAATGTGTTTGCGTTGATAATGGTTAAAAAAACACATTATTTTCCACATACCGTACATTTTTGTAGCTCCAGATTTCCCTGTCTTCCTGAAACACATGGATTTTGTACAAAACTGTCCCTGATTGGCCAGCTAAGCTGTACGTTGTGATTGGTCTAAATACCTCTAACATCAGCCGGAAATGTGATGCTCCTTACCATGTTTGAAAGATTTGGTTGCTAACACAAGTTAACTTACTGGCTGTGAATCCAAGCGGGAGAAATTATGATAATGTCGTTCTTCCCTACATCATAAATCCCAGGACGTAAACTGTTGCCTACAATCCGTGTGTTTGTTGTAGTCCAAGAAAGAGATTTAGGTTTTTTACTCGTGTCATCGTTTACTTTGGGGTATGTCCATTTTGCATATCGGTACTAATACACACTTACACATCAAAGAAAATGTAAAATTGTGAATCGGACCATTGGTGCTCTTTAAGGACAAGGAAAGCCATTTATACCTCCACGTACGAGCCATTTCTGAGAGGTTATAGAAGGCGATTTCAATTTTAAAGAACCATTATGTGACTTTTACATATGTCTGAACCTGTTTCTATTGCAGTTTTACAATATTCCGTTTAATTCAAATTACCTGAAAACCCAGCTTGTCTGAACGTAAACAGTTTTGTGCAATATATGAGAGTTTTTGCAGAATTGACATGTTTCCATTTGCCATGTTTTCAATTTCAATTTGCATAATTTGAAAGTAATGGAAACGCAACTTTTGACTGTTTCATTTTGAACTTCTTTATGTTAAGTAAGTAAAATGGGTTGCAAATTACAATTGTTGTCCTGGTCCTTACATCATGCATTTATCAACATGTTGTCAACCAGGTACCAAGACTCCTCTGGCCCCAGATTACTCTTTCGTAGGGGATCTGGACATCACTCCACAAAGACACATCAGTGCAACAACAAAGAGCTCTCACTATGACTGGGTTTACAAATGTCTCCATGGACGGTCCGTACCCTAAACTGGAGCAGTAACAGATATTTATTTACAAGCTGATTTTACTGGTTTGAAATAGCCAAACAACGCACATGCCTTAACTACACGATACTCACATCCGACAGGCATGCGAAGAGCAGGGGAGTCCACAAATAAATGCTAAACGAGCACGGCCAGCAGTCATAAAATCTGCTCAAGCTTTAATCTGTTTTTAATGTGTGTTCAAGGAGAAGTGATAGCTCAAGCAAATAAAGCCATGAGAAAAGACAAGCTTAACAATTATTATACATTACGACTTCAGTTGCATGTACAAATATGCAGAATCTTTTAAACAGTAAGCAAAAAGTTCCCCAACAGAAATGGAAAAGAGAGAGATTGGCATGCTTTATTTTGGCTTCTTTTAACATCTTATATGATCTGACTGAATAGAAAGGTTAAAGACCTGCTGATTGTCTCTTTAACTAGCTGTGACGATTTTGTTTGTGATCATGGCACTGTCAAGGCCTCCCTTAGGAGATGCTATTTACACAACAGCCAGATCAAATCTCCAGAGTGTCATGATGGGTGAACCAAGTCTCAAGAGACTTCAGATCTACCACAAGGTGACCTCAAGGGGCCACAAGAAAGAAAAATATCCATTTATATATCTAGTTAGCTATCCATCTATTTATCCATCTATACAGACAGACAAATCTTGCATAATGTATAAATCATGTAATAGTACGTAATAAAGGTGTTACAAACAGTTTGCAAGTCAAACAAGTTACAACTTGCTTAAACTAGAGTTTATAATGCAATTGTAAAGTTAATTCACCAAATTCAATACTGTTTGCAGAACAAACAGTTTGGTCTTTGCTATATGACCAGCAGAGGGTGCAAAGATAATCAATCAGAGATATAAATCTGAATTGACAGAAAATAAGCTGACCTTTATTATAGCTATGTATTTAATAAACAAGTGCAGTTCTGCAACTCTCGCAGGGTGACATAACACAGCATTTATAGAGCATTTTTTTACTTTCATACATTATAAACATAAGCTAATTTTAACAAAATTTAAATACACAAGAGCTAACTCCATAGACAACATTTTGAGCAAACACACACACACTGACCTGCAGCACACCAATGATAGCTAAAAATACAGTCTAGGTAAGCAGCTTAGGAGGTTTTGAGAGACAGCCATAAGTGTCTGACCTCTCAGGAGAAGAAAAACAGCTATTTGGGCTGCTTATAAATCAATTTTATTACGCACACGCAACAAAAATACCACTAAGCAAATAACACTTATTCTGCTATAAAGGCACAACATTGTTTATATTCTCCATGGTCAATTTCTGCACAAGTGTTAGTCACCTTACCACTGCAGTGTATTCACATAATAAACCACTCCAGTATTCATTTAGTCTCGATTACAACAAACATTTAAGCTTTTAAACTGTGCAATATTATCAGTGTAACAAGAACTAACAATAATACAACAGTTAGTGCACGTAACTGCTAATTTTACAGGCATAACTGTTTATTTGCAGACCTGTCACCTATGCACTTTTCTCTCTGTTTTCTCTACTGTCTAAATATTTATTTTAACAAAGATAAGTTATACGATCATAGAGAATTTCGGCAACAAACAATAGATTATCAAATGTGATATTGTATAATGAAATACTATAATAATAAACATTAAATGCAAATGTAAAACATTAAGGGAGAATACAGCATTACGTGATCAAGCAGGTTGACAATACATTACAGTCATTATTCATAACTGGACGAATTCAACAACAACCAAATAATAGATTAACTCAAAATTGCTATTATTTTGCAAATGCATCCTTTTTAAAATAACAGATTGTCAATGAAGCTCATGAGCATGGTCCCTCTGCTGAGAGAGAGTGAATAATGCAAGTAAATCATGCGCAGGTTTTGGCATTAATTTCACACCCGTGAGGGCTGAAGGTCTTACCTTCGTATACAGGGGCCATCGGTGCAAGGATTTCTGTTATTCATGGCAAAAAATGAAGCGACAGCACTGTTCACAACTCAATAAAAATCTGCCATCTTGTGCCGCGGACAGAATCGCTGCTGTCTCCTGCATTACTTAACCAGTTCATCGGGAGAGAAAAGGATGAAATAAACAATCGCATCCAGGTTTTCAGTTTGATGGTCGGTCCGGGGGAGGGGGGGTGATGAAAAGATGTCTGCAACTTAACTCCACGGGTCCGGATGGGTTTTTGGCTCCCAGAAAGAGCCAAATTGCAGGTCTCGGCTTCAGCTGGTGGCGATCATGTCTGTGGAGTGAGTGCCTGCAAAAGTTGCAATGGGGAGAAGCGAGCGAGAGAGCGGAGCGACTTCACGATATAATCGAGCGACGAGATTATCGATCGCGCTGAAACGGACATGCAATCAAACGACGAGCTAATCGATTGAGTTGAAAATAATCTCAACAACCCTCGTAAAAACGACATGTATACCAAAATATTGTACTGTCCCTTCTAAAAAAAAAAATGCACTAGAAAGCATACCAGACCGTCCAATAGATTTAATGTTTATAATGGGAATTGTGCTGGTTTTATTGGAAACTACAATGGTTATGTCGGTCTGGTAATGTGTTTGGTATTACTGGTGAGATGTTATCTTTCGAATGGGGACCATAGAACATAAAATCAAAGAACCAGTAAATGGCTAATTTTATTACGTCTGTGCCCTTTTGTGCTCTTTTCTATAAACAACTTAATTACATCTAAACTAATTGGATTAGATTATTTATATTATCAATTTTAATAACATCTTGTATTTTGTAGATGTATAATGTAAATTGTAAATTTGTAATATGTAAATTCACTATCAATTCCTGAGCACCCATTACATGATTCTACTGTACAATAAAGGAAATTGTATGATTTTCCCATAATGTGAGCCGTTCATTTGACTATTGCATTCTGGAACTGGTCCCAGTCACGTCAGTGCAAGATTGTTTAGTGACGTCATTGTAATTTGTACAGAATGAAGCCCATTAGAATTGGATTACAGATATTTATACAGATTTGAATAATCTGTAATTTACGAAACTAAATTAACAATGCTGGGGTCATGGAGATTTTTCTCTCAAAACAATGTTTTTAAAATGCAGGGCAAAAATGTGGCCACACATCTATGGCATACTGCAAAAGTGAAAGGGCAGAACATTATTGATCCCTGTTAAATTAATAACACATTAATGTTATACGTTTATTATTAAAATTTAACAAATATGTAATAGTTGACTATACATATACTTATGTGCTTATGTTTCTATTTCTCCCTTCTTTTATGTATTGCATAGCTTATTATTACTTTATTATTATTTATGATCATATAATAATATATAAATATTCATAATGTATCATATGGCATTGCCAATGCAATACAGCAAACTACAAGTACCACAGTCATCTGCGTGATATATTGTAGTTCTATCAGCAGCATAGAAACTACATTTCCCAGCAACATCCCAGCGACTCGTCGCAAGAAGTGCTATTTGCGAACAAGGGGTAAGCGCACTGTTTATATTGTTTAACATCGTCATCAACTAATAATGTTTACGGTTCATTATCTCGTATTTACTTAAACAAACGAAAGCATTGTAACCCGAGTACATTATCACTGCTCAGTTATCTCTTTACGCAAAATAGGCTATAAAAACAATAGAGGAAAGATACACAACTGACTGACTGACTGACTGACTGACTATCAGCAGCAACCTGTTTTATTTATGTACATGATGTGACTGGAACTAACATCAAAGTATCGCGTCTTTTTAACGTATGACTTAATTACTTCCATGTGTTATCTTGGAAATGTCATTTTAATATAAACGTAGTTATATATTTCTTTAAAACCAGGTTAAAGTCTCAATCTGTGAGATAACGATTAACGTTTGATTTAAATCTCTGCTTTACTCAGTTAATAATAAATATATCAAGGTTATATTTAACAGAATGTTCTTTACATTAAGTAGGATGATTTTATGTAGAAAACAGTACCTCACAGATACAAATGAGCAGACAGGGTCGCATAAATATTCTGTCTGTTCATTTCTGTTTATTTATTAAATAAACATGTGATAATTGTCCAAACATATTTGCTGTATGCGTAACATTAGTGTAGGCATAGGCAATACCTGTTAAAAGTTTATCTTGTATTATTGCAACACAACAAGTTAAAATGCAACATGACCCTGTGTGCTCCTATATGTGTGCAAAGTCTGATGCTGTATATAAGCTACAGATTAGCTCATGTATGTTCAAATGAGCAAAAAAACAACTTCTCAGACTGTTTGGAAATGGATATGATATCAGCCAAAGTCCACCAAGTAGGAGGTTTCTGGATCAACAATATTGTTGACATTCATTTTATTTCTATCAACCATTTCTAGATTTTAGGATTTGGTTTAGAGTCAATGTTATGGCATAGGTCTCGTGTATTGGTTTGTATATTCTTATTAATTAATTTATTTTTAATTTGAGAGGTACCATAAATTATGGTTAGAATATAAATAAGACCTTTGTCTTTGACAGAAATATCGCTCAAGGGCAAACTAAAATGTTGATCCAGGTACATAGCTTGCTTGGCAGATGCACAGTGACCGATGTCAGCAACACCTACAGACTATTGACATCATCACATAAAGCACTTGTATGGGATTGCTCGGGCGTAATGAGACACATCATATAGATTCTTTACCTTCAGCTGGTGAGCTCTGCAATGTAAACCTGGCTGAAATTGCTAAAAATTAAACAGGTGGTCATTAAAAAAGTGTAGATGAATTTGACTGTTTGATGGTAATGTGATTGTTATTACTAATCATTGTTTCTTCTGTAAAATAAAGATGACGTAAGTTGATACTCAAAGCTGTGTGAACTTAACAAAGGTGTGAATGTGCCTTCCCCCACATTACAAGATAATTATGACTTCTTTCATATGCAGTCTTGGTGGTTTTTGCCCATGTGAACTGTCATGTACTGTAGAAGCAGCATTTTTTATTGTCATGCATTAGCAGCTGTGTTTACCTTGCTAAAACCACATCCTTTTGAAAATAAGGTTTAGCTGAGTGTGCTTGATTTTAATTATGCATGTTTTAGTGAGTATGCATAATCTCATGTACACTAAATATTTTGGATGTATGGTTCTTATACAAATATAATGAGAAAATACATCAGAAAGCGTGCATGTGCACATCTGAAACAACAAAAGTAATTGGGCTCAGGTGCAGAGCATGAAAACATTTCATCAGAAAAAAGAAACTGAATCTTGCACACTGAAAAAATGAAAGAGTTTAGCTTTATTTCAGTTCACATTCGTTTGGATTCGGTCTCTTTTTCATATACAAACATTCCTCTTATGTGTATGATTATGTGTTGGTGTTGTTTGCCTTTGCAGTTTCTGTTCCTCCACATGTAAAAAACAGGGAAGTTTTAATAGCCAGTCCATTTGATACATTTCTTTGGAAGAGAACTGTTCTGGTTACCCATTTTACCATAAAAAAGCCATGTGTTTAACCAGACTTCAATTTTTGTAAAGTTGATTTACATTATCTTGATACCTATGCAAAACTAATATCGGCACTGTAATGTTACTTTAAAGCAACACAAGCAACTTTTTTTGAAAATATGCTCATTTTCCAGCTCCCCTAGAGTTAAATATTTGATTCTTATCGTTTTGGAATCCATACAGCTGATCTCCTGGACCGGTCTGGCGCTACCACTTTTAGCATAGCTTAGCACAATCCATAGAATCTGATTAGTCCATTAGCATTGCGCCTAAAAAAAACCCCAAAGGGTTTTGATATTTTTCCTATTTAAAACTTAACTCTTCTGTAGTTACATCATGTACTAAGACTGACAAAAATTAAAAGTTGCGATTTCCAAGGCAGATATGGCTAAGAACTATACTCTCATTCTGGCGTAATAATCAGGGACTTTACTGCCGTAGCATGGCTGCAGGAGGCACAATGATATTGCATAGTGCCCGAAAATATTCCCCCGCTATTGAAAGATACTATGGGGACTATTTTTGGCTGCTGCGTAATATCATTGCAAAATTCATTTAATTAATAGCATTGCATCAAAATGGTAAGAGTGTTTAAGGTGTTGTGGGTGGTCTATAGAGTTGTTGTTGTTTTTGATTGTTTGCTTATTAGTCAAAAAGCCTAAAGTTTGAGCAAAGCAAAAAAAGAGTCCTACCCCAAGTTACTTACTTAGTCCCTACTACACATATCGCTATGCCCCTCCTTTAATGTTAAGGCTGGTAACTCTGCCCAAATAAATGCTATAATTTCAAAAATTGGGTAGTCACACACCAGCCTCAAAAGGGTTAACGCACTAATTCACCAAAACTCAACTGAATGAATCAGAATTTGGTATTTGTTAGTGCATTGTGTGCTAAACAAAACATTTGCCTAAACTTTTTTTATCACTTTTAAACAGACGTACAGATGAATAATAGTCAGGCTTAGAAATGTAATATCACATACAGTATCTTCCCAACCCACCACATAATTTAAATGGGACATAATGAAAATCTGACTTTTTTCATGTTTAAGTGCTATAATTTGGTCCCCATTGCTTCTATCAACCTTAAACATGTAAAAAAAAAAAGAACAACCCAGTAACTTAGTTTTGGTAAACCATTTTCTGCAAGCACGTGAAAAAATCATTGAAATTTGGCTCCCCTGATGATGTCAGAAGGGGATCTAAATATAATAATACCGCCCCTTAACCTGCACCATCCAACCACGGCACTGCCATTTAGTGCAGAAAGAGAGAGAGAAAATAATTGACAGCACAATTACGTTTCAATTTCAACAAACCACCATTATTGCGATCAGTGTCTGCACACCCAAAATGGCACATTTTTGCTCTCACCTCGCAATTTTAACATGCTATAATAAATGATTTATATGGTATTTTGAGCTAAAATTGTACATACGTACTCTGGGGAAACCAATTATCTTGTGAAATGTCTCCTTTAAAGTACTGTATCACAGTGGTTCTCAAACTGGGGTCCGGGGCCCCCAGGGGGGCCGCGATATGGTGCCAGGGGGGCCCCAGTTTTATGACCTTTTATAAAATACATTAATTTATCATATATACTGTGTAATTAAACCTAAAAAAAAATTAAGGCTAACCAACAGCACTACTTTGTATAACTTAATATGTTTTGTTTAATAAAAATTTTAGAACAGTTTTTTGTCATAAATTTTCTTTGGGGGGCCGTGAAGGAATGCACCGTACACAAGGGGGGCCGCATGCGGAAAAAGTTTAAGAACCACTGCTGTATCATATTTACATTTACGCATTTGTCAAACCCTTCTATTCAAAGCGACTTAAAGTGCATTACAAGCTATACATTTTATCAGTAGGTGTTTGCTCCCTGGGCTTCGAACCCATGAGCTTCACTCTAAAAAACAAACGGTGCTATATAGCACCAAAACAGTTGCTTTGGATCGTAACGATAGCAGAACCATTTTTAGTGCCATATAGCACCGGTGAAGAACCAGTGAAGCACCAGTGAAGCACCAGTGAAGCACCTGTGTAGAACCATATAGTGCTATGTAGAACCATATGTGGTGCTATATGGCCCCTATATGGTTCTACACTGGTGCTTCACTGGTGCTTCACTGGTGCTTCACTGGTGCTTCACTGGTTCTTCACCGGTGCTATATGGCACTAAAATGGTTCTTCTATCGTTACGATCCAAAGCAATTGTTTTGGTGCTATATAGCACCGTTTGTTTTTTTAGAGTGTTTGCTAGTTTAATTTTTGGGGTTTGAACACATTAACAGATATTGTGTGTAACACAGTAATACTGTTTACACAAATATGAAGAGATTTTATCTGATTTACTGCAACATTCGCTAATACAGTACTTGTAAAAATCTCTTGTGTACAGGAAGCCACTGGTTGAAAGTGACAGATCTCATTATGGAGCTGTTGGGGAACCTTCTAAAATGGTTTGGAGTCGAGACGAGTGGATTCTCTCTGACCGTGTGCCTGTTTCTGCTGTTTCTCAGTCTTCTTTACTGGTAAGCAAAAACATTAAACCACCTTGATGGTAAACTTTTCAATTGTGTCGCGATCACTTTGTTCTGCACTGGTAACGGTCAAAGATTTTCACATGTGATGGTCTCTTAACAGTGTGGTGGGACATTCGCAGTGAGACCCAAACAGCTCTTACTTGTTTTTCTCATCTGATTACATTCCAGTCACACATGCTTCTGTACTTATCTTTAGCTGTCATTCTGTTTGAATGCAGACAGTGTCCAGATTCAGGGTTTATTTTTTCATGCGAGTACATGGATGGAGGTTATAAAGAGTTTAGATGAAGGTTAGAGGTCTGTTGGTTTAGTCATTGCAGTGAATGTTGTTAAGGTTTATTTGGATTAGTGAATTGATCCTCAGTGCTTTGTATGGTTCTAGGTTCTGCAATGTCTAAAGATGAGTTATAAATGTTAAGCATTATACAGACAATCCCATAGCCATGGCATTTACTTTTTGATTTATCTTTTTGTAGTGAGCTTATGGCTGGTGTTTCAGTTTTAGACAGTACTCAATTTAACGTCTGAAATCCTTTGTTTATATAATCTGATGTTGTCAGTCAGGTTGATTGTCATATTAAGTAATACTTTGGACTTGAATAAAAGCACTTCATTTAGAAGCTTGTTTTTCCTCTCAGAACTTTACAGCAGTTCAATATCTATAAATGTAATTACAGCCACATCTTTACAGGCTCATTTATTTAGTAACTTCCTGAACATTTATATCGTCACCTTTAACAAAGTAAAAATACATTAAAAGGTCTTTTGTGTGTTGTCCATAGCAACAAGAACCCTCTAAATAAAAGAGCTCACTGTGTAATTAAAGTATATGAACTTATCTTTTTTAGAACTTATCTTTTATTTCATTTTTTTCCAATTAAATGCAAAAGCGCTATGTGTTATTTGTGACCCAGTCTTTAAAAACTCAGCTAAAGTCATGTTTAATTTCTACATAAACTCGTCCTACATAATGTAAAGAACATTCTGTGAAAATATAACCTTGATATATTTAATACTGACTAAGGTAGTGTAATTAAAGTGACGTCAATGACAGAAAGAAATTTTTTATGCTCTAATAGCCTGGATTTCATAGACAGGGTCACATTTCTTTCATATGCATTGTTTTGCTTTGCTAATGTTGGTCATATCATCTGTGTTTTGTTTAGCGGTGCCTGTGTAGCGGTGCCAGGGCCTGAAGTTAACTTTTTTGACCACCAGCCACTGTGGCAGGTGGATTTAGAAATCCACCTGCCACAGTGACTTTTTACCAGCCAGTTTTTTTTTTGCCTGAATAGTGAATGATAACACTGTTTTTCATTTATGAATTAAATATAATAATTTTTAGAGCTATAAAAGTGAATTTCTCTTTGTCTTAGGTTGTTTGATTAACATTAATGACACAGACTTAAGTATGTTAATTGAGGTTACTGTCTCTTTAAGACCATCACAGACACAGTTTTTGACTCTCTAGTCTCTATACATACACTTAAGTTAAGACATAACGAAATGTTTTATTAGAATAAGAATACTGTTGAGATTATTTTGTTTATTATATGTGCCCTGTCAAGAGCAGAAAGACTTTATGTACGCTTGCTTTGAGGAAGGCGTCTCTCCGATGTTCCCTATTGAGTGCCCTTAAACCCGCGCGCGCACACATATACGGAGGGGGAACAAACTGCGCACATAAACGCCCCACATACGTTTGTTTTTCATTACTCTATTCGCAAAATGTATGTTAATATACTACAGTATAAGACACAGTAGCGCAATTCTCTTTAAAGTTTACACATCCAAGAGTTCTGATCCGTCACAGCAGAACTACACATCTGTGCAACTGTGATTATACTGTAGTCTATGTCACCATTGCATTCTCATCCCATCTCATCAACAGTTTAATACTTACTCGCACATCCAAACATAGTCAGAGAAGTGCCTCATCTTCTTTCCAATCGCATGAACGTTGCGAAACAGCAGTCGCATCCTCTCAATGAATCACTCAATTTGCATCAGTGATATGCACAGGTTGATAAGAAATGAGCGGTTGCCGGTTACCCAGACAAATATTTTAATGATATTCGGGCCGCGGTCAGTCGGTCGGGTTTAAAAACTATTTTGAACAATTCCAGGCGGGTTAGTTGAAAATGTCGGTCGGGAGTGGGTTGTTTATACATTGACCCGCGCATCACTGATTCGCATTGGCTACCCGCCAATGTGGCTGGTAGATTGACAGTGTTACCCGCCAATTGCAAAATCCACCCGCATTTGGCGCGTGGTCGGGTGTTAATTTCAGGCCCTGAGCGGTGCCATAACCTGTGGGTCCATGCATAACGTCAGCACGGGAACAAATGTTCAACCAATGCACGTTATTAAAGGGACACTCCACTTTTTTTTAAATAAGCTCATTTTCCAGCTCCCCTAGAGTTAAACATTTGATTTTAACGTTTTGGAATCCAATAAGCCGATCTCTGGGTCTGGCGGTACCACTTTTAGCATAGCTTAGCATAATCCATTGAATCTGATTAGACCATTAGCATCGCGCTAAAAAATAACCAAGGAGTTTCGATATTTTTCCTATTTAAAACTTGACTCTTCTCTAGTTACAACATGTACTAAGATTGATGGAAAATGTAAAGTTCAGATTTTCTAGGCCGATATGGCTAGGAACTATACTCTCATTCCGGCGTAATAAGCATGCAAATAATTTTGACATGTACAGTTTAATATTACACAAAAATTATATGTAAATATCTCTTTTAATAACATATATATATGACATTATATTTACAAATGATTAAACTAAATAGTGTGTTTGTGACATTTGAACGTCTTGTCTTATCTGAAAACAGAAAGTAAATGGATTTGGATTCATGTTATAAAGTAAATAGCTGTTTATTAAGCGAGATAATGTACATTTGCTTCATGTCGTGTCCTGATCCCTGTCGGGGGGTTATTTCTGCGATAACAAATGGCTGACTAAACATTATCCCTTACTTATATATTAAAGAGAATTTAATCTTATTAATCAATAATATAGATTTGATTGCGACCATCCGCCATGGGTTATAATTCATGTCCCTGTTACTTAACTTTTAGCAGTCACACACTTTGTTTTTCAGAACAAGTAAATTCCTGTCTGTTGGCAAAGGCAGAACTGTCATTCACTGTGGACTTAAAGGGGTTAGTTACGTAAGGGCTTTCTCATTTTGTCATAGCGCAAATGGAGATTTATATCAGGGGATGAAACATATCTGCACAAGGGTAACTATGACAAAGAGGTTAGAAAAATCTATCTTTTTTAGAGATTTGAAGAGGCTGTGTCAATAAGAGTTTTTGGTCAGGTCCCAAAGCAGAAATAAGCCATATTAGCGGATTAGTCCCCTGATTTGAAACTTCACTGTACCGTAAAATATAAGCTGTGTCCTTGAGAAACTTCTTGTCAAACACATACTTCATAAACCATTAAAACAGAAAAGACAACGTTGTGGAACAAAAAGCCAAATCTTTCCTCTGAGATCATCTGTGTGTAAAAAGCTATTTATTTGCATAACTTGAAATTAAATTAGTGCATTTGCAGCGGTGCAGCAAAACGTTTGCCAAAAAAGCTTGCCATAATGTTACATCTTGCAAAGATATCTGAACAAAAACTCAATTTTTCTTGGACCAAGAGATCAATAATTTGAAGAATTCATCTTCGGTGCAAAAGGTTATATCTTACATAAGCATCTGGCTTGGACCAAATTCTAGGGTTTTATAAGAAGAAGGGTATGCTGACACAAAGATGTGAGCGAAGCATGATTAGCAATGATCTGAACTTCTTCTGAACTACGTCCCCTTCTGCTCCATTACACATAAACACATAATGAGAGAGGACGTAAGACAGACGCGTCGTCACCCGCTGGCAACTAAAATCGCTCGGTTTAGCCCACAAAGATTCAAAGTTACTTTCAGTACACATCAACTTGATTTGGCCGTAAGCTTGGAATAATGACATGATCAACTGTACATTTCAGTTATCCTGTAAATCTTGAGTTTGGCCAGAAACATACTTCAAAGTAAATGTTTTGTCAGTGCATGCCAAATGTGCTTGTATCACAATGTACTGCAATTTGTAAAATTATGCTTGTGTGCATTACGTTAACATTTTATGCATTTGACGGATGCTTTTATCCTAAGTGACTTATGCTGTTCCCTGGGGTTCGAACCCATGGGCCTCATTTATAAAAGCGTGCGTACGCACAGATTTGATCGTAAAGTATGCGTACGCAAAAATCCACGGCAAAGTCCATATTTATAAAAACTGTCTTTGATGTGGAAAAGTGCGTAGCGAAACGTCAGGGACTGAGCAGATGTCTGCACTTTTGCTTGTCCGATTGCTGCTGGGTTTTGGAAGTATAAGCCATTATTGCTGATCGAAATTGGGTTTAATCATTGACAAGCGCTCTTTTATATGTCTATGACATTACTTAGGCATTGTTTAAAGACTGATATCTGAAACTGCTCAGCTGCGCACAAGTTCAAGATAATTTGCGATTTATAAATTTCACATCTGAAAGAAAGTGGTACTTGCGTTTTCTGCGCGCACGTTCGGCTTATGAATCACACATACGCATTTTTGAAAAATGATCATAAGATCAAATGTGGGATGGTTTCTACGAAGCATTTTATAAATGAGGCCCCATAACCTTTGCACTGCTAGAGCAATGCTCAGCTAGAAGCAACAGTAGCGCTACACTTGTGTAGCTAAAAGCGTTCGAGTTTATGTACTTAATTCAGGCTTTAAAGGGACACTCCACTTTTTTTGAAAATATACTCATTTTCCAGCTCTTCTAGAGTTAAACATTTGGGGCCCTATCTTGCACCCAGCGCAATTGACTTTGTCAGTGACGCATGTATAATTCGTATTTTCCACCGGCGCACAGCGGGTTTTTCCCTCCACAGACGCACGTCGGCAAACTAGGGAATGAACTTGCGCTCCCTGGGCGGTTCAGCGCAAAAAAGGTGGCGTGTTCCGGCGCAAACCATCCCTGATGCTATTTTGCAGTTTCAAAAACAGTTTGCGCCACTGACAAAAACGCGCGTTGCGTGTGGTTCATTATGCTATTTTAAGGGCGCATGCTTGACCATAATGCATAGCGTGCACAACGCTCACACACTTTGCTTATCTAATCTACACAGATGCAACAGTTATTTTTGCAAATCATAAATTGTTACAATAAAAAAAAAATATATATTTTTTTTTTGAATAGGGACAGATACAAAAAACATAGATTATTACATCAAGAACAATCCGATGCCTGTATCACAGTGTTTATAGCCATGGCTAATTCGCAACACCTGTCCCTAGAAGGGCTTTTTTAACAGTTAAAATAATATGAGAATAAAACATAAGAATAAAAAGCAGCAAATATAATTGAATATCCAAAAACCAGTTAAAACCAGTCAAAATAAATTTAGTAATTTAACACATTCACTCTAACTCACACAGATGCACACCTCATACACAGCTATACATCTCATAAGACATGATCACACTGCTGCTGCTGTATGAGCCAGGCTTTTGTTAATTTTTTAAAGGTGGACAGTTTAGTTAGAGTCTTTATATTTGTAGGAAGCCAGTTCCACAGACTGGCTCCTTTCACAGAAAAAACATTTTGAGCAAAAGATGTTTTAAAGAATGGAACTTTACAGTTTCCACATGTAACTGCTCTTGTTAATCTGGATGGTTCCAGCCTGTTAACAAATTTACGAAGTGGCTCCGGTGCAAGTCCAATCAAACATTTAAAAAACAACATTATATATCTGAGATTAACAAAATTAGCAAAGTTTAAAATTTTATATTCATTTAAAATATAACAATGATGAAATCTTTACTACTAATATTAACACATGAGATAAGGGGAATCATAGTGGTGAGCATTGTGGTGATAGTTTTTATTAATTGTGTGGCTGCGTTAAAAAAATTATCATGCAAATAACGATTAAAATATTTTCATGAGTTTGTTGTGTGGCTGTATTACGTTTATTTTATGTAAATAATAATTAAAATGTTTTCATAAGAAACCTTAATGTATATGAACTTGATTTGTAAGTGTACTTTGGGGTTGGACCTAGCTTGCATTTCTTGGGTCCGATTTCAAAGCCCCCAAACCCTTTCAGCGGTGAAGGTGGACGCAGCGATGTCCTCTGCTGGCGTCAGGTCCTGTGTAGAGGCAGATCCACCTCCCGTTACACGGCGTGCCCGATTTATGCTGACAAGCTTGGGATTCCCCCGTCTCCTGACATCATTTTAGCGCTTGCGGCGCAACGATGGGGATGCCAGCTGCTGAGACAATTGTGGCTATTTCCTCTCACGCCTGTTTAACCTAAGCTGATTTGGGCTGGTTTCTCCTATCCCCATACAAAATAACTTCTCTGTCTTTGACTGCTCTTACAAGAACGTCGGTTTCCTCGGCTGTGAACCGCTCCTGGCGTGTGCCTGGTAAATCCGTCATAATAATAGCAACCCGCCATGGAACTTGCGCCCTTGCGTTTAAAGGGAATGTTGGATGACGTTCTGATTGGTTTATTTGACGTTACGCCCAAACCACACCTATGAATAATGAACCTACTCCAGAACAACCCTTTATTGATTTGCGCCTGGCGCAAGAGTTATTTCTCCCGCCCGGAAAATAGCAACAGCGCCCAAGATCCGCCCACAAACTCACTTGCGCTTTGCGCTTCGCACTTGCGTTTCAGATCGTTAAAATAGGGCCCTTGATTTTTAACGTTTTGGAATGCATTCAGCCAATCTCCGGGTTTGGCACTACCATAGCTTTTAAAGCAACACTAAAGAGTTTTTGGTCTTTGCTCCCCCTACAGGTTGGAAGTGGAATTGTCCATTACCACTGTCGTGAATAATTTAGCCTACTGCAGCAAAGCTGGCTCTGATTAGATTGTAGGTCTGCTGTAAAGTAGGGATGCTCCGATCGATCGGCCGCCGATCGGTATCGGCCGATAATGGCATTAAATGACTCGATCGGTGCTCGCTAAATCTGCCGATCTCATAAACCGATCTTTCTGTTTACTTTTGTCATCAAAAGGATCCTGAATGCGGCTGCAATTAAAGACATTTTTTACGTAGCGAGAGCATTTTTACAACCCGTTGCTCATGTGCAGTGTGCAGATTTGTATGTCTCTCTTTGCCTTTACAGAGATATGCGTATTTTCTATGCGGACGCGCTCCGGTCAACAGCGCGAGGCGTCTTCACATCCCCATCAAACAGCGTATACAACACATATCTATCACAGACAATTGCATCCTCTCGCCAAAAGTTTATTATTTGCATGCGTTTTAAAGTTTTGAGCGTTTAAACTTTTATTTTCCTCACAGCTGCTTGTCTGCGTTCAGCCGCCGCCCACACACAGCAGCCTGTCATCAGTGCACGTGAACAGAGCGATCTCTCTCTCTCATGTCTTAAAGCTGCAGTAACCTAATTCATCTCTCAAAAAAATCACTCTCTGCTCTTGACTAAAGAACTTTTATACTTCATACGAATGCGTGTATATTTAATTAATACAGTAAAGTCTGTGAAGTGTTTTATTTTCAGTACTTTTAGGAGACATAAGCCTTTTTAAAGCCATATTAAATTTCTCTTTGCAGAATAAATATTTGTTGTGCTTATTTATTTGAGTCTCTATTACTGCAAGTAATATAACAAAGGCAACATCCGTGGTATTATTTTATCTATAAAAATGTAACAGTTACAGTCATCAAAGAGCTTGCATATCAGCTTTTAAAAAATCGGTATCGAAATCGGTATCGGCCGATCACGAAGATTACAAATCGGTGATCGGTATCGGCTGCAAAAATCTTCATCGGAGCATCCCTACTGTAAAGCAAGTTTTTGTAGTTTTAATCCATTTAAAACTACAAAACTACAGGAGCGCGACTCGACGGTTGGAAACTTCTTTAGTGCGGTTTTGGCCGATAGAGGGCTTCAAAGCGAATGTGAAAGTGCCGTTCACCCTGTTTCAAAGTGGATGAACGACTGAAACATTTTTTTGGAAATGTTATTTTAAGGTAAAAAACTCTTTGGTTTTGCTTTAACATAGCTTAGTATAATCCATTGAATCTGATTAGACCATTAAGCATTGCGCTCCAAAATAACCAAAGAGTTTTTATATTTTTCCTCTTTAAAACTTGACTCTTCTGTAGTTACATCGTGTATAAGACCGAAGGAAAATTAAATGACATTAAATAGGAATAGGATATGAAATTAAATAGGAAAAAAAATAAAACTCTTTGGTTATTTTTTAGCGCAATGCTAAATGGTCTAATCAGATTCAATGGATTATGCTAAGCTATGCGAAAAGTGGTACAGCCAGGCCCAGACATTGGCTGAATGGATTTTATTTAACTCTAGGGGAGCTGGAAAATGAAAATATTTTCAAAAAAGTAGAGTGTCCATTTAAATGGTATGTGATTGTATTTGGCTCAAAAAATTTTAAATGCTCTTACATGCAGGTTGATATAAACCACATGAAAAGAAGCCTTTACTGCAACGCAGGCGAATGAAAGTAATAGTGCATTATCATATTGATTGTTCTGTCCTCATTACATTTCAAAATGTGTCTCATTCCTCATAAAGACTCTGAATTCCCCCTTCTGTGAAACCTGAGAGGTTTGTTTTTGTCTCTCATTGAAAACTTGGTAATCCCTCTAACTAAACACGCTGTGGATAGGGACTTTGTGACCATGACCGAATCTCTCCACTGGCAAGGCTGACTGGAGATGATGACACATTCTAATAGATCTTCTCATAAAATTTAAGAGAGCGTTTCGAGCACGAACCCATCTGTCACCCTATGGACTGACCGTATAAACAGCGGGCACCACTTTGCAAAGGTCACGCACTTAGATACACGACATCTGCTGACATCACATGGATTCTTTCTCTCTCTTTCTCACTGACTTTCCATAAAGTAGACTTTTTGGATCCATTGCAGGAGACTTTTAAACATCTTAATGCATGAATGCATGACGTTATTAAACTTCTTTCAACACATGCAGTCCGCCAAAGATGTTCCTGCAGAATTAAAATCACCCCATCCCAAGCGTCATATTGAGTTTACATTTTCATCAGTATGTGTGTTCCTTGGGTCCGAACCCATGACCATTTGCACTGCACATACAATGCTCTACCACTGACCGACACATGAGCACACGTTATACAATTTAAAGTTCACTGTAATATTGATATATTTAAATGTTTGATTCCTGGAGCAAGACTTGTTGAGAACCACTGGTGTAGCTTTTAAAGACTGTGAAATGTACTGGTTACTGTGAAATTGCTGATTCAATCCCCAAAAGAGAAAAGCCATGAGCCATCAACCATTGTGCCCTTGAGCAAGGCACTTAACCCTGGGTTGCTCTGGGGGGATTTGTCCCTGTAATAATGGCATTTCAATGGTGACATTGTGTGAAAGTCACAGGAACAAATTTCATGAGCTGGTGTGACAATAAATAAAGATTATATTTTACAAAACACATTAAATGTCACCCTGTGGTGAAAATCAAATTTTTAATGTTGTTTATATGTCTGTGTAGTTTTTAAAACAAACCATGTTCATCATGTCAACACCATTGGTGGATATTTTCTCTCTAAAACTGCAGTTGTGTCAAAATGTGGGTTGAGATCCCCCGTTTTAAACATCACAAGCATGTTTTAACCAATCGTGTCAATGTGGTGACAGAGTGGATCAGGAGTGAAGGCAGGGTCTAATTTGCATAGTCCATGTATGCTATATGAAGAAAGGCTATAGATTTTATGATCAAAGATGAGACGGATTTTAATTAAATGATCAACTACATGAGAACTTTTAAAAACACCCCAAAAATGTTGTTCTAAACTATGGGTCTTCAACAGGGGGTCCAGAGCCCCTTGGGGGTCCATGGTGGTATTACAGGGGTCCTTCAAATATTATTTAAAGCAGGTTTTCCCAAATCTTACCCTGGAGAGCCAGGGCACTACGGGGTTTAGGTCCAACCCTAATCAAACTTACCCACCTGTGATTTTCTAGTGTTCATGAAGACTTTGATTAGCTTGCTCAGGTGTGTTTGATGGGGTAAGCAAAAAATCTTGAACTTTTTTCTTAAACACTAAATTCTAGAAAAATGCAAGAAAAATTTGCTTACCCCATTGTCAGATTTTTTTGCTTGTTTTATGCACAAAATCACTTAAATTTGATATTTTTAGTTTAAAAACTAGACTTATTTTCTTGGGTCGTTTTGCTCGTCAAGAAAAAGCATCTTAATTTAAGAAGTTTTAGATATTTTTACTGAAAACAAGACAAAAATACTAAGAACATTTTTCTTGAAAAAAATAGACTGAGAAACAATTATATATGAGCACTATAACATTGCAAAAACAACACATCTAAGTGTGGCACGGTGGCCTAAGACTTTAGCACAGTACTGTATATAGGTGTATACAAAAAATTTGTGTATATATATATTTTTTTTTACATAGCTTAGCACAATCCATTGAATCTGATTAGACCATTAGCATTGCGCAAAAAAAATAACCAGAGTTTCTATATTTTTTCTATTGAAAACCTGACTCATCTGTAGTTACATTGTGACGGAAAAGTAAAAGTTGCGATTTTTTTAGGCAGATATGGCTAGGAACTGTACTTTCAAACTGGCGTAATAATCAAGGACTTTGCTGATCTAACATGGCTGCAGCAGGCGTAGTGATATATCGCACTGACCGAAAATAGTCCCCTGCTATTAAAAGTCTTCCTCCTCTCTATCCATTAAGGAAAAATGGAAAAAAGACTTCTAAAGTTACTTGATTACTTATATTGATAAATTGGTTTGTTCCTTACACTAACATTTACACATTTACACTACATGTGAACTATTTTCTGTATAGCTTAGTGATAGAGCTTTGCATTAACAGTGCAAAAGGTCATGGGTTCGAACCCAGAGAACACACATACTGATAGAAATAAAATTGTTTGGATGAAATTTGGTGTCTGCCAAATGCATAAATGTAAATATATTTGGTGCCCTGTGTATATTAAACCTTTCCTCATCCTCAAAATCTAGTTTCAGTCAATCTTTCTTTTCATTCCCATTGCTCTGAAATCCCATATTGTTTTTTTTTGGTTCACCAGTAGGCCAATCTAAGTGACTATCTCTGCCCTCCAGCATGCAAGTTGAAACTGAGTGCCGACCATTCAATACTGATTGCATCAAGCTGTGGACAGCTGACTTTGCAGTCAGGCACTTGCACACCCTCTTTGACTTTCTTCGTCATTGGCCATACTGCGGAATAGTTATTGTTTAATTGAGGACTGTCGGACAGCTCATCCATCACAGATGTTAATCATATCAAACATTCGCACCTCCCCTAGAAGCTGCTACGTTCCTCCGTTTCCACGGTGACGGGCACCTAATAAATCTAAATATGGTAATCTACTCTAATTTCACCCAGATCCACCCTCTGTTGTAAATGAGATCGCAGTGCGAGACTGCCAGGGCAGATAAGCTCGCTAATATGGAAATAGAGTACCGTAGCGCACACCATTACAGCCCAGAACCAAATTGTCTCGCACCACAGATGTGCAGAAGAAGAGTTATATGTGAATTAAGTCTCAATAACTATTTGATTATAAGGTGACATCATTTTGTCAGGCGCTCGGTTTGGTTGGCAGTGCCATCGTAAGACTGCAGAACGCCAGGAAGCGACTGCCGAGCCCCCTTGCAGCTTGCATTAATTCACTGTTATTAGAGTATGATTTCACATTAGATCATCTCAGCACTGCTTCTTAAATTTCACTTTTCCCACTCGGGATTTTTAAGGGATTAATGAAGTATAAGTAGGAAAATTGAGATTGACTTAAAGTAGAAGTCTCATTAAATTCGTATTGTTTAAAAATGAGCAAAGTGCACATACTTTAAAGAAATAATTATAAAGAAGTTTCAATGTAATTGCAAATTAAATTTGCTTTGGAAAATCACTTAGAATATAGCACGAGTATTACTGTATGGGGAATTTGTGATTTTTTTTTTACATAGTTTAAAGGGGACATTTCGCAAGGCCTTTTTAAGGTGTCAAATAAATCTTTGGTGTCCCCAGAGTACATATGTGAAGTTCTAGCTCAAAATACCATATAGATAATTTATTATAACATGTTAAAATTGCCACTTTGTATGTGTGAGCAAAAATGTGCCATTTTTGGTGTGTCCTTTAAAATGCAAGTGAGCTGATCTCTGCACTAAATGGCAGTGTCGTGCTTGGATTGTGCAGATTAAAGGCTGGTATTATCCCCTTCTGACATCACAGGGGGAGCCAAATTTTAGTGACCTATTTTTTCACATGCTTGCAGAGTATGTTTTACCAAAACTAAGTTACTGGGCTGTTCTTTATCACATTTTATAGGTTGATAGAACAGT
The DNA here is from genome assembly GCF_030506205.2 of Paramisgurnus dabryanus. Taxonomy (NCBI): domain Eukaryota; kingdom Metazoa; phylum Chordata; class Actinopteri; order Cypriniformes; family Cobitidae; genus Paramisgurnus; species Paramisgurnus dabryanus. The sequence continues at coordinate 28,923,291 of NC_133345.1, read as the reverse complement.
GGGGACCCAATTGTAGCACTTAAATATGGAAAAGTCAGATTTTCATGATATGTCCCCTTTAAAGTAATGACTACTGCAAACCTTACACTCTAAAAATATTGTTAAATATGAACAAAACCATCCACTGGGTTCATTGAAAAAAGATAGGTAGGTATTCATTTGTCTAAGTTGAGGAAAGATCATATTAAAATATTGAAAAACAGTGGTGTTTTCCTTTAAAAAGTTTCAACACCCCCTATAAAAAGGTGTGGATATTCTCCTCCAGAGGTGGTCTTGCGCTTTACTATGACATCATAATCACACACTTTTCAAAACGAATCATATTCTGATTTAAATAAAAGCTATATTTTAAATAACAAAGAAGTGTTGAGTTTTGATGCTTACAGGAAATTTTTATAGTTTAACAACCTCTTAATTGTCAAAAGATCAACCTGGATTTTACAGACAGTGTGACAAATAATCATTGCTTAAATTTTTATATAAACAAATAACGCATGTGAAACAACATGTGGGTAAGTAAATAAAGACATGCTGCAATTTTATTTTTGGACAAACCATTCCACTGTTATTTTATATCATATCTGTGAGTGTTTCAGCTTGATACAGATCCTTTGTGCCTTTGTTTATCAAGTTAGCTCAGTCTCTGCTGAGGTCTGTAAATATGAGTTTTGTGCGGAAAGGCTTGGAAAAACAGGATTGGGTCCTGAGGAGTTGTTTTCGAGCCGGAGGGACTCGCATGACTAATGTCGCAGAGAGAGATGTTGCAGCAGGCCCGTTCGCACGTCTATTTTAGCTCCATTTTTCAGCCTATTTTTGGTTATTGTTGTCTCACAGCTGGCAACACGTGTGCACCTGCGCACACAAAAAACTTTAGCAGAGTGGAGGTGACAGGGTAGATATACTCCTTTATAGAGCTGCCACCTACCTTTTGGTTTATTTTCATTTTTGCTTTTTACTTTATCTTCCCTGTGGTTTAAAGCAACACTATGTAGTTTTTTTACCTTTAAATAATGTCTCTAAAATTATTTCAGTGATAGAACAACTTTTAACTGGACAAATTGTACTGTTGCTGCAACCTGAGCAGCCTCCTAGCTGCTACAAGCACACTCTGAAAGTGGCGGTGGAGGGTAGGAAAGACAGCCCCGCCCCTCCCCCTGCCTCCAGAAGAGTGTCTGATACCAGGCACTGTTGCGCTTTTCAACCACATGGGGGAGCTGTAAGTCATTTTTACATGGAAACTACATAGTGTTGCTTTAAGGGGCACGACAATGAACGGTTAACAATGAATTGGCACAAAGATGGGAGGGGCATGGGCGTCGGAAGCAAATGAAAAGTGGGTGGGTCCCCACATAACCCCCCACAACCCCCCCCCCCCCCCCCCGGAAAATACAATTACTGCAATAGATGACATTTTCATGTTTCCTTTTAATTAGCCTGAACATTTGCGTTAAATTAAAGACAGTAGCCTATTGCGGTCGAAATTCTGGTAATAGCCCTTTAAATATTTTGCAAATAATGACAGATGTCATGTTTCATTTATCTTTCTCTGTGTCATTTTTTTTCTCTACTCTGCTGACAGTAGGCTACAATGTTAATTTTTTATTTTGAGGAAATAAAAGGTAAGAAAAACGAAGGAAGGTAAACTGATACAACTTTTGTATACCTTTTTTATTTGTTATACCCAATCTCTCTTTCTCTCTCTTAGAGAAATATAAATGTGAGATTCTGGAAATGAGAGCACTTTATTTTATGATATCCGTCGGGAAACAATGCTGTCATAAGTGTTTGAGCATGTGTACTTCTAAAACACAATCGATTAAACAGAGGTATGACTTTATGAATTATCTGCAAATGTACCTCGCAAATAATAACAATACTTGAAGACGTTCATATCGCAAATGAAAAGTAATTGGCTTCTGTAAAAAAAAAACTTGAAAATTATCCAGCGATCGTGCCATAATCAAAATAAACTATTTTACAGCAGTAATAATATTTTAACGATTAGCCCACACTTTTAACGTTTGAAAGGAACCCCATTTAGTGCGGTGTTAATTATCATTAAAAAGCAAAACGGGAGTCTCTGTGCCTCCGCGACAGACGCAAATCTTCTGGCATCTCTCCTCATCATCTCCTCTTTTTTTCTTCTGTGTCTTGAACTTGGGGCTCGAGTCCGAAGGTTCGAGCTGCCTTTAAGAACACCAAGCTAAGTTCGTTTACCGTTAATTATTAAGACTAAATGGGCAGGCAAACTCGTGAAACAATGAAAATAAAATAATCCGCTATAATATGGTTTTACACGTCTATAGAAAATATACTATAAATAAAGCAGTTATTAATTTTCCTAATGCATGGTTGTTTGACATTTACTTCTGTTTAAAACGTTATACAATTGGCAAATTAGGTTTTTTAGTACTATGTTTGAACAGCAACTCAGCGTCCACTCACCCCCGCGAATTATGTTTAAAAGCTGAAACGGGTCCGCGGTGTAAAAAGCAAAGGTTAGGGATCCCTGCTCTAGTGGAATGGATTTTGACTAACAGCGCTTTGATAAGTGAACAGACAAATGCGCTAAATTAGAGAAAAAGTGGGTGGGTCCATTATCATTGGTCTTAAAAAGTGGGTGGGTCCTGTCCCACCCACGTATAATGGTTCCGACGCCCATGGGGAGGGGGGTCTTCGTGTGCATGTGCTTATTTTACACTTGTTGTCATTTTATTAGGGATGCATCACAGTGTCTGGCTAGTTGACTACCACTAGTTGATTAGTGTGGTTGACTTTTTATCAGATTTTTTCTTTATAATGTTTTTTAAAATGTTTTAATTAGTGTGCTGTGCTTTATCTGTTAGCAGTTTAAACTGTAAACACTCTGAATAAAGAATAATTTATTATACAGTATAATTTAAAAATGACTTTAAATACATATGTAGTTTGGTTTGTTGCAACGCTAAATGAAAGCTGATATGCTGAATTGTGAGTGTAATTCAGATGGCAATTAAAGATTTTGAAGGTCATTAACAAAAAAACCTTAAGGGCATTTAACAAGCACCTATATACTTATGCAGTCATTAGTTTGCATAGCACGACAACATGGGCTTGTAAACAAGAACATCTTATATCATCAGATGTTTATCTCTGTTAACTACTCCACAGACATCAATTAGAAATGCTTTTAGGTTCGATAGCAACACAAAACTTGGTTAAAATAGACAAAGACAAAATACATTTTGAGGTGTGCAAAATTTAAACAGAAATAGACATAGACAAAATACATTTTGAGATGTGCAAAACTTAAATATAAATATGATATATTTGTTCGATAATATGCACAAATAGTTCAATATTGGTAAACACTGTGGTCAGTTTTAAATATCCACTTAAAAATGTACAAATGATCTTACTTGTCTCTGCATATTAAACTGTTCTTTAATCAGGGGTTGATTCAGGACATAATCTGGAAAGCTGGATTTGGTTTTGAATTGCCTGCATACAAGCACCACCACACAACGGGTCTCATTTATAAAACTGTGCGTAAGATCCTTACTAAAAGTCTACGTATGCACAAAAGCCAAAAATGGCATAAGCCAAAAAATATTAGGACTATAACAAAGCAATGTTCCCTTTATAAATCACAGATCACCTGCAAGTGTGCGTACATGAATCATCCTCAGATCCCACCCTGCAAGTCTATTATCCTGTCACATTTCCTGCCCCGTTTTGTGCGTACGCACGCTTTATAAATGAGACCCAACATGTGCACAGCCCACTGGGCCACATCTCCAGCCTTGTCTGAATATTTTATTGACACATCATTGAAGGCATATCATGACATTTAGAGGTCCAAGTGGCACATGATGCCTGTGTTGAGAGGTGTGTTGATGGGTAAGGGACTTGATTCAAGATAGTGGAAAATCCCCAAATATACATACATACAGTATATATACATAAACATACATATATAGCAATATTTTGCAATAACTGAATAATTTTAAAACTTCAAAAAGTCACGTATACGGTTTTAGACTAATGGGGATAGCAGAGAGACTGGGGAGACAGAGTGAGTGAGGCTTTTTTTCAACAAAAATATAAAAGTTTTTATTTTTAAATATTCTAATTTGTGTTAACAAATTAAAAGCATTATTAATTTGCATATGTGATAACGTGCTAATACATTTTATTATATGATATCACGTTTTTCTTCAATATCACGTTGAGGTCACCACAACAGATTCTGTACTAACAAAACAGACTCTTCTACTTAAGAATTTATACTAACTGTGTGTTTACATTTAAATATATTTGATTTGTTTATTGGTGCCTATTTGTGTATATAAGTGTGCATTTTCACTTGCCACTTGGCTTTTTCTGTTGGGTTTGTGTTGTTTGTTACTGTTGCAGATTGTTTGTGAGCCCGCAGCTTCACAGCTGATCAGTCACATCAGCTCTGTGTTCTCAGAGATAAATGTGTGTTCTGAGCTCACTAGTGTGGTGTGACCGCCAAGTATCTGATCCAGGTCTGGGTACTGCACATTGTCCAAAGGGGTTCTCATCCCCTGCCCACCACCAACCGCTAAAGCCATTTCTAGGCAACTGTATCCCAGTATCAGTGGCGCCTCGTCACTGCTTTTCCGAGGGGTGCAAATTCAAAATGTGTGTTAATGAGTGTCATGTGTGTTGCTCGTATTTTAAAAATATGTGTTTGTTGCATCATGTGAACCATGTGCATCACGTGTTTTGTCAAAATAAGTGCCTGCTGCACACGCGTCGAAACCGTTTATGATAAAAGAGACTCTGATTATGCATGAAATTATGCGAGTATCTGCGAGCGTCTTTTTTATCATAAACCCCTTATTTTGGCACTTATTTTGCACATAGGTTTACGCATATTTTGAAATTACGAGCCACACACAACGGGCTACATACATGTTGTGACGAACTTCGCATCGCGCACCCTCGAAAAAATAAGTCACCAGCCGCCACTGCCCAGTATACTCACCCATTTTACACCAGAGGATTACTCTGTGATGAGCCCACACATGTGACTGCAGATGCATAATTGTGGGGTCACCGTCTGTGTGAGACAGGAGAAGTTTGTGATTTTTGTGGTCATGATAAGTCCTGCAAGAATAAATGCACCTTTATTGGCGCCCATTTTAAATAGTCTCTTAATAATAGAAATTAAATCATCATGTCACGAATGATGAAGAGAGACACTAGAAACAGCTCAGGGCAATTATAGCCGGCACTTTTATGCCCAGCAGGATCAGTGTTTCTACACTTTTAAAACAGAGGTCTTCAACCTTTATAAGGCCAGGGACTCCTTAATGGATAGAGAGGAGAAGCAAGGACCTTCAGTACATCTATCAAAATTAACACTGGATTGTCATTCTTCGTTATGATTGTTAAATTAAAAATATATAAAATTAACAGGGCTGGGCATAGATTAATCTAGATTAATCTCATACAAAATTAAAGAAATTTTTTGCATAACATATGAGTTTTTGCTGTGTGTAATTATTATGACACTTGACACTTCAGCTTACACTTTTATACTGTTTTTAATACTACATACACATTTTCTGTATTTTCTGGTTGTATTGTAATAAAGAGACTGAGAAATAATTATGTGTGAGCATTATACAATTGCAACAAATCTTATGTTGGCATGGTGACCTAAGACTTTTACACAGTACTGTACTATTGTACAAACATGTTAAATTACTGAATAGGTTTTAATGGTGGAACCTTAATTTTTTAAATCAAGTTTTATATTATTATTTATTTAGGTACTGTACCTTCATTTTAATGAAGCGTTTTATCATTTTGTGTTATTAGCCAATTAATGCATTTTTGTTTGATGCCTTATTTCATTTTTCCCAAAAAGTAATTTTGAAATCAAACTATATTTGATTTCCCCGAGTAATCCCAGTAAAGTTTATCATTTCACGTGTTTCAAAGGCTTGCAAATGTTAACATGTCAAGTTTAACCCGCAAAAAGGCGCTAAAGTGAGCAGCTTTCTGGACGCACATGCGGTTGTGTGTGTCATACTGTAGTCATACTGTAGTCCATTAACATACATTTGAGGAATAGAGCACAGAAAAACAACTTAGCGTTTTTAGGCTGCACCGTTTGTGTGTGCGTGCGCGTGTGTTTAAGTGCACTCAGTAGTGCACACATGGAGAGAAGCGTTTCAGAAAGCAAGCGTACATAAAATCTTTCTGTTCTTGACAGGGCACATACTGTACAAACAAAATGATCTCCACAGCATTCTTTTTCCAATAAAAACATTTGTTTTTGTCTTAGGGTTATGTATAGATTAGGCAGAAACCAGGTCAGTGCTTCTCTTAAAGAGACAGGAACCTGTTTCTGTTTGAAAGCAGAGGGTCTGTTCTTTCATTTGGTATATTGTATGTTTATATTTTTAAAGAAGAACATTTTCTGGAAGGCATTAAACTTTGGTGAAAATCATGAAAAACGCTGGCGCTGGCTGGCAACTTTTTTTAAAAACGCTGGCGGTGAAAGAGTTAATGTGCAACTTTGTTCTTTTTTTAAATGTTTGTAATTTCTTCATTTTTTTTAATAAAAAAATTGGTGAGGGGGCCCCAAGAGGCTCGGGCCGGCACTGACCGACTCCCAGGGGCCCTGGACCCCCATTGAAGATCCATGCTATAAAAGCAATTGGGTAACAACAATCTAGCTTTGGGTTATTTTAATCTAGCTGTCCAATGTTTACCCAGCCATGTTTAAAAACAACCTTGTATTTATTAGAGTGCAGATTTGAAAGAAATATTTTAAAAGTGTTATTGTCGTGGCATTGTTAATCCAGCATTTTCATGTCCGTGAACCTGTAAGTTTCATTGCGGTAGGGTAAACTAACTGGAGCGTGTGATTTTCACAAATGTTTGCCAGTATTGTCTGCAGTATATATAAGATACATTGAGGAAAATAAGTATTCGAACACCCTGCTATTTTGCAAGTTCTACCACTTAGAAATCATGGAGGGGTCTGAAATTGTCATCGTAGGTGCATGTCCACTGTGAGAGACATTATCTAAAAAAAATCCAGAAATCACAATGTATGATTTTTGTAACTATTTATTTGTATGAATGTTACGTTTGGAGGGGACGCACGCCGAAAAAAACCTGCCCCTTAATGATTTCATGATATACACGTTTCAACCAAACCTTAGCACACCACAGTATCAGCCTTAAAGGTGTTTGCTTTTGAGTATATGACTTCTGGTTGCATTTTAAGCAACATTTATTTTTCAGTTTTGGACATATGAAAGATGCCAGTGAGGAATACGTCTTAACCTTGTAAGACCTCTTAAAATTTGAATTTGGAAAAGTCAGAGTATGGTTCGAGTAAATATTTAATATGGAGGTTGGGTGTGAGTTTTAGTGGCATTTTAAGGGTTGTCTTTCCACCCTGGCCTTTTTTCCTGTGTGTTTAGCCGTGTGACATATCGTCTCTAAAGCCTGGCTCTACAACGGCTGTGGTGTATTTACAGATAAGCTAAAACTGTTTATCTAGCCTGAAGAGACACACAACGGCTTATTTAACTACACTTGATCATAACTCATTGGTGTGCTGTCTTGTGTTTAATATGTGGTATAATGTAAGTCTATAGTCGAAAAATAATTCAGATGGGTCACAAACGAAATTGAATGTAAACCCTATGTCCACAATTCAAAGCTCTTTGTTCAGTCCACTTTAATCAGTTACGGAAACTAAGCCAGAAAAATGGTTTGTTACCATATGATCATAATATTGACATCAGGACCAGGAGTACATTATTATGTGACTTTGCATGGAAAAGCATCATTGTTCAGCAACATGACCTGGCTTGATGAACCACTGCATAAACTACATCTTGTACATCTAGTATGTAAAGGGTTAGGCGATTACAATAGTACTTACTTTATAAATAGAAGCCTGGCCTAAATAAGTGGTTATTTAAAACTACAATAAAAAAATGCTTGCTACTCGTTTCAACCCACGGTTGGATAAAAATGAACAAACCCAACAGATGGGTTTAACCTATGATGAGACACATTTTATCATCAGAATAGTACGTGCACGCACTGTATGCGTACCGGCAGGTTTTGTAACCATGTGTACTTTGTACAGGAAGGTCACGCATGCATGTACAGGAGTACGTAGTGGAGAAGTATTGCATTTTGTTGCAATGTGCATGCGTCGAACATCTGCATACGTTTGAGTCAAATACATTTTGCAATGCTGTGCGTTCAACTGTGCACGTACGCTCACATACACACATAAAAAAACTGTTCTCCAGGCTTAAGGTTAATTTGAACCTATTTAAGTCAGTATTTTACCTAACCAAGTGTTGAAACAACCCAATACTTTTGAAAATGTCTTTCTTCATGCAAGACCATATGCACCTTTTTGTCAACAAAATTATCATTTTTAAAAATAGCTACAAGATGCTTTTGTAAGGTCTGCATATAAATAGCAAACACAACACTAGGATGTATACAAATCTGTGTATTTTGTTAATTCCTTATGCTAAATAAAACCAAAAAAATATTAACCAAGTGATTTTTTATAAAAAATAATTTTTTGGTTTCATTTAGAAAAACAAATGAACAAATGAGCGGATTCACACAATTTGGGTAGTATGTCTAAACATAAGTGATGCTGTTGCACTGTGCGGTCTATGAGCTCCAATAAAATATCACATTATTAAAATATAAAAATAATTATTAGCATTAATATTCCTGTGTATTGTGTTTATTTTATTTTTATTTTTTGAGTATTGTGTTAGCTATCAGTTTGTACTAGCAAGCCCTACTGAAATTAACTGTGAGTTTGTTGTGAGCTTCACGTGACATGAGTAGTGTTATTCATGTGGCATATGCAAGCGACCACAAACACCTGTTACCTACAATGTGTTTCTGATGATCCATTTTTGGATATGATGTTACCCAGGTATCTGCCTTGGTAATGTAAGCGGTGAACAACAAGCAGCACTAAATTGGAACAGAGGTATTGTGTCACAAAAATATGCTATATTCGGCTTCATACGGTGGATGTCACACTTCAGTAACGCCTGCTCTGTTGAGAAACACACTTAATGTTCCCCAGGGAGATTTTTGATTGAACCTCAGCAAAGCTGCAACAGACTGTTGATAATTTTCCAATCTCCTTGTTAAGAAAGATAGATCAACTTTGGCCCCCTTTTGTTTGAAGACCTCCAAACAGCTCTCATCTTTGACAACCTGACTGTATGATGAAGGATCTAGATGTCTCTGACAGCAGTCCTGTGTTAGCTTAGACCCTATTATGAGTTGAATGACTGGAGGAGGATGTCTGTCTTTACTGTATGGTGGCTGTGCTGAATATATGAGGCTGGTGTGAGAAATCATTCAGAAGGTGGACACAGACACATTGGACCACTGATTTGTTTTATTCAATGCAAAGCGATCGTGTAACAATGCAGAGTGCCTCTGTGTAATTAATCGCATGTCATAAATGAGTTATCATTCCAGCTTTTTTTAACAGCGCGTGTTAAGACTCGCTCTCTAATCTGACAATTAATATGGTAATGAATCCCTGCAGAGCTGTAGATTATGAAAGAGATAGATTTCAGAATCTTTGGTTACATTATTTTAGCATTTTGAGGGAAGATGGGCTTGCGATGCTAAAGTTGCAAAGATTGTTAAAAAAACTAATTCCTAAAATAAAATTGATTGGAAATTGCAATAAAATTTATAATTTTCATTTACCAGTTATTTACCTTTATTTTTTTTCTTTTATGTTTTCTAAAGATGCCTTTGTTTGTTTGTTTATTCTAAGCACCATTCCAGCATCTATGGCTATATTCATGGTGAGAACTGGTGAATCCATACATAAAATGTGCTTTTTATTTACTTGCAAATGTATTAGATCCACCAGGGTCACCGGTAAGCACACATTTTAATAGATTCTTCACAACTTTTTTTTGACGAATTACAATATTTGTTTTTAACTTTTCAAGTTTAGGGGACAAACAATGCACCCTCTCTGAACAAATATCGTCTTGTCACCCCACTTCAAAGTCATGTGCTAGAAATGGTTGACTCCAAAAGCTGGTGTGCCAGGCTATGCAATCCTCATGCATAATGCACGTCCCCTTTTATATACTCAGAGGAAATGCAGCACTTCCAAACACTCTTCCATACATCTTGTGTCATCGTTTATTTGCGCAAGCCATCATTTCCATCATTTCCCAACAGGGCTGACTTTGAGGAGGGGAGAGACAACGGAGAACTTTTCGGGCCCTAAAACGACCACAACAAACCTAAAATGCACTTGTTTATGATAATGAAAGTGGCATGTGTGTATAGACATGACGTTAGACAGCAAATGAGTCTTGAAATGATATCTATTTTAAACAACCTTTTGCTAAGTTTTTTGTAATTAATATACCTGCTGCTTTTATGCCCTCATTTCATTGAGATTACATGAATATACTTATTGACCACATCCAAAATGTATAGACTTTCCCTAATTTAAAGGGATTTTTACAGTTTTGGAATCCATTCAGCTGATCTACGGGTCTAGTGGTAGCACTTTTTAGCATAGCTTAGCATAATCCATTGAATCTGATTAGACCATTAGCATCACACTCAAAAATAATCTAAAAGTGTTTCGATATTTTTCCTATTTAAAACTTGCCTTTTCTGTAGTTACATCGAATACTAAGACTGACAGAAAATTAAAAGTTGCGATTTTCTAGAAAGAAATAGCTAGGAACTATACTCTCATTCTGGCGTAATAATCAAGGACTTTGCTGCCGTAACATGGCTGCAGGAGGTGCAACGATATTTTGCAGTGCCAGAAAATAGTCCCCTGTTATTGAAAGTTACCAAGGGCACTATGTTCAGGCGCTGCTTAAAATCATTGCGCCTCCTGTTACGGCAGCAAAGTCTTTGATTATTACGCCAGAATGAGAGTATAGTTCCTAGCCATATCGGCCCAGATAAGAGCAACATTTAATTTTCTGTCGGTCTTGGTACACAATGTAACTACAGAAGATTCAAGTTTTAAATATTGAAACTCTTTGGTTATTTTTTAGCGCTATGCTAATGGTCTAATCAGATTCAATGGATTATGCTAAGCTATGCAAAAAGTGGTACTGCCAGACTCTGAGATCAGCTGGATTTCAAAACGGTACAAATCTAATGTTTACCTCTAGGGGAGCTGGAAAATGAGCATATTTTCAAAAAAGTGGCGTGTCCCTTTAAGGTTTAATGTTAAATTAAACATCTTCTTTCTGTTTTAAGGTACTCCATCTATCCGTATTCTACCCTGGAACGCTGTGGCATCAAACACCCAAAACCGTGGCCATTCTTTGGGAATCTCATGCTGTTTCGAAATGTAAGACTTTTTTAATCATTTTACACAAATACACACCTTGCCCCGCCCCTCCGAAGCTGGAAGAATGATGTTTCTCTCATTGAGCTTCACTTCATTAGATTTGTTCATTAAAGATGAGTCACCTCTAATGACATCTAATGCCATGTGATTCCCAAACAGATTATCTGTCGTGTGGAATGATGTACTTTCACCATGATAATTTAAATGAAGGTCGAGAAGTGGGTGTGTTTAATATCGCAGAATTAATACTTTTAATTCCTTCAGATTTTTTGTGTGTGTTTAATATGAGTGCCCTGAGTGTAATGTAGCAGATCAGCAGCTACCGCGAGGATGCTCATTTCAGACCGTCTTCAGTTTAATGATAATGATGTGATGTGTATTAGAGGAGATTTTAATGCTGTGGGGCTGTTCGATTCTAACGACAGTTTTACAAGAGACCTTTATTTTTGAAAGTGCATGAATTCATTCAGCAACAATTAAGGGTATTTCTAATGAAAATACATACCTGGGTCACATTTCCAATGGCCAGTTCTCATTACTGTAACTTAAATAATCTCATTGCAAAGAAAACAACTATTATATATCATTATGCAAACTGTAAAGTACGGTGGGGTCCAAAATTCAGATACCACATTAAAATTTTGCAATTCTCATAAAAATAATGCCACATTGCAAACTGTTTCATACAATCTTAAAAAAAAACGTTGGGTTAAAATAACCCAGAAAATGTATCTATTTGACCCAACAATGGATTAAAACAGGGGTCTTCAACGTTTTTTGGGTCGGGGACCCCTTAGATGAGAGAGGCATGGAGCAGGGACCCCTCTAATACTAAATGTGTAAAACAGAGATATTTAAGTAAGCAGTAAGGTACGAAAGGCTGCCTTTTCGTATTAGGCACAACGCAAAGTGGAGTAAAGTACGACTGATGACCAATCAGAATCAAGGACTGGAACTGTTTTATAAATAGAAACAAACCATATTGTCACACAGCCATACTATTAACATGCATTATTTTTTGTTAAAGTAGATTTAGTTTTTATATTTAATATAATAATAATAATATAATATTATTTTAAGGTATTTGCAGTGTAATATATTTTCATTTTACTGTGAATTGGACAAGGGCTTTCAGTTTATAAAGAAGACTGATCATGGTGAATGGCACAAAGACTGTCTATTCTGGTGGGGATAGAGGTTGTGCTACTTTATAATTCTGAGGTCTGTTGCCTTTCTCGTGTATCATCATTGTCACGAGTTTAAGTAACGCAGGTTTATTTTCTGTATAGCTTCATATCAGTCTCAGGAGAACAACATGCAATGAGTCCGAGCGCATCTCTTTGGGGAATTTCAACCTGACTATGAATCTTGCACAAAGCACCATCACAGTGCGCGTTTCATGAATTTTTAAATGCGAGCGATAGTTTTGTCACAGTTTAAAATGCAGACGCGGTGTGGTGTCATTTGCCTGTTGAATTAGCGCTTTAAATCTGAACCGCGTGAAACAGCCGTACGTCCAAGTTCAGAAATATAGATGAGACATCATGTCGCACTGATTCTAAAATGACATCCTGAAAGAAAGACACACATAAGATTTACCTGTTTTATGATGACTTTTCTGTCGCTACTGCTGCTTCCTGGGTGGACATTTATAATCTTTAGATATTGTATTTTGGTCCGCTGGCTAAACTGAACGCGCGCCTTCAAACCTATGCGGCCACGCACGTGCACAACATGTAATGTTTTGTACATATATTTTACGTTTTAAGCAAAAAATTGCTTGTCGTTAAACATCATTTGGCGGACCCCCTGCAGTTCCGACATGGACCCCCTGGGGGCCGCGGACCCCCGGTTGAAGACCCATGGATTAAAACAACCCATATGCTCATTTTCACAAGATGTAACATAAGTCTCAGATGTGCCTGTGATGTTTCAGCTCACAATACCCCACAGATCATTTAGTATACTGTAGCATGTCCAAAATGCCCATATTTTGTTGGGAGCAAAAAAGTGCTGATTTTATGTGTGTGGGTTGTGACGAAAATGGATTGGCAAGATGAGAAATTCAAAAAAAAAAAAACATGTTTTAAAAGCATGCATCTGATATATTTCAATGAACATTTTGTATATTTTTGTTGATTTTATGCAAATGGTTATGAAAATATCAAATTTAGTTTACTGCCAATTGCGCTAAAGAATGAAAAATATTACATATTTTATCCACCTTGATGGCATGCAAGAATGATCTTCAAAAAAAAAAAAATCATTTTAAAATATCATTTTATTGGTTATTTCTAAATGTAAATTTTAATGGTTTTTGTAATATTTGTCCGGACATATGCTGAAAACAGCTCTGTTTTCTAAATAATCTTTAACAAAATATTTAAAAATCATATTACACTAAACTAGATGATAATATTTTATTCCTCATTTTTTATAAATATATTTATATTTTCATAAAAAAAATACTAGTTACATCAATTGACACAGACCGGTTACACCACATTGACATTTTTGCAATTATCCCCCATATATTTTTTTCAAAAGACCTGTGTACCTTTAAATGCAAATGAGCTAGTGCGCTCACTCCCTTGCCAAATGAAAAGTGGGCACTTTTGTTTAAAAATATATATCTGATTCCTGTGATTATAGTCTGAGACAATAGTATCTTTAGTTGCGTTAGGTCTACAGTGTGCTAACAAACACATTTAGAGAACCTTTTGGTAAAATTAACCAGCCATTTGGTGGCCGTGGGCGAGGCTTTGTTTGTGTGACATCACATTAACCAGAGAATCATAACAGCATATCTCATGAGACTGCTTTGGTTTAATGAGAATAAAAAAAAAATGAAGGATAGGGTGGATTTTTTGTTTTGGTAGGGTTGTTGTGTTCACACACTGCTAACACATTTATGTCCAAACACCTTGTAAAACTGGAGTTTGCATCCTTTAAATTACAACCCAACATGTTGGGTTTGTCCCTTTTTGACCTAACGCTTGGTTTAAAATAACCTAGCATTTTTTAAAGTGTAGACAAAAATAGGCTTATTTTCTTCATGCAAAATATAACTGCTTATACTATGATTTGGGAATCTTTTAATTTGGAGTTGACATTTAACCCACATGGTTTTGTGAGAATCATGGGAATTTTAAGTGTATCCGTGTATTTTTTGGCCACATGCACACAGGGGCACTTTAAATGAAGCTCTGATATCATTTCATATGCTGTTCTGTCCTCAATAGATTCCCAGATCAATATGTTACTGTCAGACCACCTTGGTGGGCAGGACAGCCTGCTGTTCAAAACACTCAATTCATTCAATCTCCCCATCACCCAGTTATGACAGAGCAGTGTCTTCCTCACGGTCCCTCCTGTCTCTTTCCTTTATCTCTTCTTTTCATCTGGATTCCCGTCTTCCTGGTTGTGATTAAATGTTATTAAAACGAGGTGAGAAAGGCATAGATTAATATGCATGCAGCTCCGTCTTGCATAATTACGAAATGTCTAGATGAAGCTCCCTATAGGTGAACTGTTTTTTTCATATGTGGGGTTTTGTTTGTTGCTGTGCACACTTCGTGTGAATGTATTTACAGTAGTGTGTGTGTAGATATGCCAACGTCAGCAGACTGGCTCTTACAAACAGGGCTCTCCAGAGCATTGCTCTAGCAAAATGCTCTGACCCAATTCTGAAGGCCATCCTCTCAACTAAATCCTGTAGGTCTTTGTGTATGTTTTGTGTTTTTGGCTTTGGAGACACAATCCTCCTCTCAAGTGACAGCTATGTGACTAAAATTCAGGTTTGATTTAAGATTTAAGAAACTGTAACTGGTACATTTCACAACAAAACCACGGTAAAAACGGATTAGAGTCCTCATCTGAATTACACAAGAGTCTCACAATTGATGGTAATCGGTTATTGTTAGAATGTTGCTGTTGTCAGTTATTGCTACAAAACGTGAAATATAAATATACATAGGGCAATATTAAATAGTTAGTTTACCTAGTTATATAAAATGAATGTAGGGGTGCGCGGGGCAAAAACTAACGCAGGGTTAATTGTAACACGGACTGGTTACATCAGGGGTCTCAAACTCAAACTGGCTTGGGGCCATTTCTGAGATTGACATTTCATCGAAGAGCTGCAGACTTATTTTAATGTTCAAAAAAGTAAAATTTTTTGGTAAATGTACTGTTTAAATTCTATTATTTAATGTATAATAATAATAATAATAATACTTGAAAATATATATAATCAGGGGTTTTTATCTTTTAAATATACATTATTTTATAAAAGTAAATCATTTCTTAACCTTATCTTTAATAACTAAGGCCCATTAAAACCTTGCACTTATCTAACAAATTAAATTTCTGTATACATTTATAAACTATTATAAAAATATTACCATCAGTGTTTTGATTTATTTTGGATTGTTTTCAGTCATGGTATTGACTTCAGTAGTTCCATCTTTGATATTCCACAGTTTTAATGAATTTGTTATTATATGTGGAAAAATATTAAAAAGTGAAAGTGATCCTAAAACTTTTGAATGAGTAGTCAATGTTACATAAGCTAGTTAAACAGAAAACAAATATAATACTGCTCTATGTGTAATTGCATAGCAAGCTATAATATATTATACTTCATTATATATAGCAGTATACATACTTTTATCTTCTGTAGGCTACGTTTCTCCACATCTTTCCTCTTTTCTTAACCTGGGCACTTTGATGGTTCTTTTTCTTATCTGTACTTTAATACTGCATTACATCTATGGCTCTCCAATGCGGTGTCTCCATAAAAAGTGACTTGTTGATGTGAACTCCACCGCAGCTCTTCTCTGAGCTGAGAATCCACCCGGAAATAACAAATCTTCTCTGGACAAACACTACAAAGTCCCGACCAGATTAACTGATCGCATTGTGACAATGATATGATTGACGCGAGGTTCAGATGAGGAATTAAAATCCGATCACGCATTCCGTTCTCATCGCAATCACGGAGGGCGCGCGCGGCTCATGGCTGCGTAGCAACGGGTGACCCCACCCCGTACGGAGCGCAACGTCAGAGCACTTTAGAAAGTAAGAAACGCCTTAACACACATTGTTAGACGCGACATGTGAACGAACCATTAAACGTTTAAATTAAAAATCAGACGAATATTTAACAAAGTGAATAAAAATCTTTCTGCGGGCCAGATTATGTTATAATGTTGAAAGGTGCCGCGGGCCGCAAATAGGGGGAGGGCGGGCCGCAAATGGCCCGCGGGCCGGGAGTTTGAGACCACTGGTTTACATTGTTGTACAGGGTCAAGCGATTTGTTTTTCCGGTATTTTTTCACGTTGCCAAAAGACGATCTCCAGCAAATTATTGGAAATGTATAATGGTTTTCCAGAGAGTTATTGATGAACGAGTGTTTTGGTGGCATGTAAGTACATTTTTTCATCATATGTTTTTTGGGTTTCTGAGTTGAATGTGTAAGATACCAAATCCAATGCTATGTCATATTAATCAGTGTCTTGTTGACTAAAACATAGCATCGAAAATATTTTCACCCTGCGGGGTTAATTGTAACTCTGTGTTACAACTAACTCCTCAGCAATAATGATATAAAAACCGCTAACATTAGCTTAATTCTTGCCGTTGTTTTAAATAGGCTACACACAAATGATTGCTGGCTGCCAACAAAATAAATGTGCCTGTCTTATTAAAAATCGTATGTCAAATTTATTTTTATTCATATCTTTAATTGAATAAGGTCACGTCAAAGATTGAAATCATAATGAAATGAATGGCTAAAATCAGACTTATCTCTCATTATCTCAGAATTAGATTTTTTAAACTGTAGTATGATTTTTACAGGTCACATATAAAAATTTTTTTGTCATAATTGTGCTGCTTTATCTCGCATATTCAGACATTTGTATCCATTTATAATTAAACTATTGTTAGAAAAGCGCTGGATGAATGAAAACAGTGTGGATGTCTGTCTCTTATAGACAGATATATAAACAATACCCTCTTCAAGTATATAGACAAAATAGTGTTGAAATATTTGCCTACAATCTTAAAGAGTAACTAAACCCTAAACCAACTTTTTTTAGTTAATGATCTGTAAGAATGGGGCTTTATTAGTGCTGTTCATTGATTTTAGTAACTTTTTTGACATTTGGATATAAAGTGTTTCAAAACTACAATATATGGTGTAAAAGCGTCTGAGTGCAGCCCTCTTCAGGTTGAACGGTGGCTACTGCAGTTGAATTTTCCTATTGGATGATGGGTCCAAAAAATACCTCGTGACGTAAGCAGGTTCAAGCTCACCACGCCCTTGTTACGATCTCACCACACCCTTGATAGGAGCTCAGTTCATCCCCAATATCTCTGTTGGGATCTGCCTACTTTTCTTGCATTTTTCAAATATTGCCAGTGGGTGGAGTCAGGCTCTGACCAGGGGTTTAGTTACTCTTTAATTTTTAGCAAGTGTTACAACTAACCCCATGCCTGTTACAATTAACCCCACTTATGGGGTAAGTTGTAACGTTTGCACTTCTGTCACGTTTGGTGTAATTGTCCAAGAATGGTAAGTAATAGAAACAAACTTCAAATGTTCATTTGTAGCAGAGATGTGTGTGTTGCTTGTGTAAAAATATAATTAATCAAACTCAAATATTTTTTTAATGATTTAGCCAAAACCAAAAAGCGTTAGGTTGTGCCTCACTCTCTTTGATCTTTATTTTCTCGCCTTTTTGTTGTTCAATACCCGCAAGATCTTCAATCATCTTCTGAAGACATAAGATAATTTGATGAAATCTGACAGCTTTCTGATCCCTATAGACAGCAACTCAACTTAAACTGTTAAGGCCCAATCTTCATTTTATGAACCTACGAGAATACTTTGTGTGCAAAAAATACAGACTTTATAAAAAAATTGCACAAGCTAATGCAGGACACCGGCAAAAAAACCTTTAACACCCTAAGAACCTTTCTATGTCACCAAAGGTTTTCAGTAGTGAAAATGTTTCTTTAGACTATAGACCAGGGGTGTCAAACATGCGGCCCGCATGATGATTTATACAGTTTTATTAAATATTAAATACATATTTTAAAAACCCTTTTAGGCGGGTGTCTAGTTCGTTTTTAATATGAGAGACTTGCGGAAAGCAGCAAAACGTGGAACATAGACTAAACACGGTGCCCAAAAATCTTGCCGTTTTATTGTTACCGCTCCGCTAAAGATCCACCGATTCTGGTAATCCCCTTCGTGTTTTCCCGCCCGCTCCACAGCATCTCTGTGTCCACTCTCTGCCTGGAGAGCGAAGACGACAGTTTCCGAAGTTCGTTGCATTAACAGGTAGATTCATTACATTATATCTGTTGTTAAACCACAGAATTAGTAATTTGTAAGTATGTTTATGTATTTCTTCCGGTAATGATTTGCTGTCGGTGTTCTAAAAGTGCTAACAACTTAGCAAGCAAACAACAACAACAAAAAAAATCCACATTCTTATTAACGTTACAATGCTTGTCTAATCGATTTAATGTTCCCGATCAGATCTAAGTTAATATAAACACTAAATTTGCTGTTGTTGGCACACTTTGTAGACAAAAAATACAAAAAACACCAATGCCTTCACAAAATAACGACAGAGAACGGAAAGAGAGGCTTTTAGCAGCAGTTCAACATTGCAAACATGGATTCAAAGCTCCATCAAGCCAGCCGGTAAATCATATTGAATATTTAGCAGATTGTCACACTTTAATTTTTATTATATTTCCCATTATAATCACTTGTCTAAGTTGATGCTAGTAATATAACACATAATATTTATAATACTTTATTAAAACCATAATAATAGTACCACCCCCCATAGTGCCATTTTTGGTTTGAGCCACTGCCCCATCTAGCATTTTCATTTTCTAAATGACTGTTCTCATTACAAATATATTCCAAAGAAAAGTGAATGGTTTATAAATAATTTTGGCATTAAGGCAAAAGAAGTTAAATTAAAGCTTTTCAACCTATAAGGCCAGTGGGTTTTGTTCAGATGTAAATTTGTGTGTATAATATACAGTATGACCTTATGAAATGTAGTTTTCACAAAGCTGTGTGTTTCTTTGGTTTTCTTGCTAAACAAACTAATTAATTGGTTTGTTTAGTTAATTTTAACACAATTATCAGCACACTAAGGTTTAAAAAAAAAATCCGGCCCGCACTTCATGGTGTTATTTACCATCCGGCCCTCAGCCTAAAATGAGTTTGACACCCCTGCTATAGACGGCTTGATGGGAGGCATGCAGATTGCTCGAAGTTATCTTCCGGTTGTGCTTGTTTATTGGTCTGGCCTATTGGATCAGCGCTGTGTATGAGGCTGTTTACACTTGGCATTAACATGCGTTTTCGTCGATCGGATCACAAGTGGACGACGTTAATGCCAGGTGTAAACGGTGTTCAAAACGTTTTGAACGCGTCCACTTTCGACCACTTTCAAACACATCCAGAGGTAGTCGAAACCACTTTCGATCGGATCGCTTTGGAGTTGCGGAATGCATATGTGGTTGAATGTGTTTGAACAGCCACACGCGACCGCCTTCTCTCCGCCCATTTATCTAATCTGAGGTATTAAACACAAGTTTTACGTCTTTTTTGACTTCTGGCATGAACATACGGTGAACAGCGCTATTTTTAGCCTTTAATTTATAAAACTACAGCGGGTGTTCTCCGTAGTTTCGTTTTGAAAGCGTGAAAATTGCGCGATCCTATTTCATCAATTGTGCTGAAAAGTCAGAGAAAGCTCAAAGATATAAACGTACAAAACTCTGTGCAGCATGTTTACTTGCTAAACAAGCAGCGGACTCCGACATAATATTAGTTTGCGTCCATATAAACTAATAATTACTCCCGCTCGCGTTTGAATGACAGCAGAGAGACTCGCCCACCGTCTCACAGACCACCCACTCACAGTATTCAGGACAGATGTGGTCGAAAGTGGACAAAAGAGATGGATTTAAATACCAGGTGTAAATGTAATGTGTCTCTCTCGTCCACTTGTGATCCGATCGATGAAAACACATCTTAATACCAAG
Source organism: Paramisgurnus dabryanus (assembly GCF_030506205.2). Classification (NCBI taxonomy): domain Eukaryota; kingdom Metazoa; phylum Chordata; class Actinopteri; order Cypriniformes; family Cobitidae; genus Paramisgurnus; species Paramisgurnus dabryanus. Next base: position 28,902,829 of record NC_133345.1, on the reverse strand, counting down.
TGTAAACAGCCCCTAGATTTGGAAGCCAGACAAGAATTTAAGGATCTGTGGCTAACATACATTCTTTTTTACACATCAGTGTAATGGTTGACTTTAGCTGATATGAACTAAGTTAATTTACTGGTTATCTATTCTAAAATAATCTATTCTATAGGGGCTCGGTTGTAATTGATACTTTGCGGAAGTCTACCGGAAGTTAAGTTTGGGCCACAAAACCAGGGACTGAACCTGTGAGAGCCTGTGACTGAAAGGTTCTTTTGGGAACCAAAAATGGTTCTTCTACGTCAAAAAAACTTAGTATACTATCTCTACTCTGTTATTAAAGGAAAGAGAAGTAAAAAGGATGTAGTGGGACTGATTTAAAAAGAGAAAGAGAAAAATAGCAGAATCATGGTTTGGTGGGAGAATCATGGGTAACAGGAAGTGATGTACAAAGACAGACAGGGTCGTGGATGGAGAAGCAGATTGAGTCACATTTAGAGACTAGACGACAGAGTCTCTCACAACCCACAGCAGCACATTATCATGACACACTCCATTACCAAATACAACACTCACAGACATGAGACTCGGCCCATTTAAGATCCTAAACAACATTGCTGCAGCTCTCTCTCTCTCTATTTTAAACACACACACCTTCTTTATCCATAAGGGACATGCATGGAAAATGTTTTTATTGCTACTGTATTTTAAAATAGACAAATCTAATGCACTAGCTAAATAACATAAAGGTCCCTTTCTAGTTCACCAAGACTGTTTACAAGATACAGTGCATAATGGTTCAATGTTATACAATTAAAGGAGACATTTCACAAGACTTTTTTAAGATGTAAAATAAGTCTTTGGTGTCCCCAAAGTACAGATCATTTATTATAACACATTAACATTGGTACTGACATCACAAGGGGAGACAAATTTCAATGAGCTATTTTTTCACATGCTTGCAGAGAATGGTTTACTAAAACTAAGTTACTGGGTTGATATAATACAAATTTTTATAGAGATTTATAGAAGCACTGGGGACCCAATTATAGCACTTAAAAAAGTCAGATTTTCATGATATGTCCCCTTTAATGCAACTGTGAACACTCGCATATGTGTTCGCATATCGAAACTAATACTTACAAAAAACTAGATATTGAGAAATCAAAAACTGTAATGTTAATTTTAGATAATCCCTCTATTAGTGGCACCATGTAAACCTGCCCCGTAACATCACATAAAACAAAAACAACATGATATGATTGACATGTAAAGGGTCCAGCCCTTTTTTGGGTAAGTGGGTGGTGTTTTTTGCACAGAGTAAGCTAAAAAGTATTTTTGACATTATGTTAATAGGCAAAAGCCTGAATCTCTGAGACTAAAGACAGCTTTTAATGCATAAGTGGATTAAAAATAAAATACTACAGTGTTACTACAGTGTTAATTGTCTTAATAACTTGAAAGTGCATACCTCACACCTCTTTAAAACACAGGAAAGTTCTGACACACAATGGATTTTTAGAAGTAAACCGGTTTTCTAAAGCACCACACATGTCAAGGTCATACTTGTACTAGAAAACAACTGAAAGTAGGCCTACCTAATCTTTTTAAGACAATTCCAATAGGACACCCTGGAGATCGCTGACTGTGACTGTCCTCTTCAGTCGGGCCACACTTTATTGATCGTATCTGTCTGAGATGAATTCCCAATGCCAAAGACAGAGGCGGTTCATTTGGTTGAATTGAGTCATCCGGCCTCTGAACTCTTATTAACTAAAAGGACACAGATACAAAACACACTGCCAGGAACATGTGCGGATGCACAGCATGTAACCATATGACAATAATGCACGGCTGAAGGAGAGGACATAAGAACGGCAGGGCACGCACCCCGCTGCTTAATGTGTATACTGAGAACACACTCGCAAGCTTCTCTGTCTATTACCCATCAGGGAGACTGCAGGAGTAGAGGGGCAGGTTGCTGTGCTGTCGACCTTCTTGATTTGTAGAGGTAGCAGAGCAATCGACTGTTATTCTTGATATTAAATGCTATTTTGTTGTGCATTTCTTAACTATATTCTACATATCAACTCTTGCGCTGCAAAAAGTTTTGGTCATATGTTGGTATATACGCTCATCTAAAGGATTATTAGGAACACCTGTTTAATTTCTCATTAATGTAATTACCTAATCAACCAATCACATGGCAGTTGCTTCAATGCATTTAGGGGTGTGGTCCTGGTCAAGACAATCTCCTGAACTCCAAACCGAATGTCAGAATGGGAAAGAAAGGTGATTTAAGCAATTTTGAGCGTGGCATGGTTGTTGGTGCCAGACAGGCCGGTCTCAGTATTTCACAATCTGCTCAGTTTTCATGCACAACCATTTCTAGGGTTTACAAAGAATGGTGTGAAAAGGGAAGAACATCCAGTATGCGGCAGTCCTGTGGGCAAAATGCCTTGTTGATGCTAGAGGTCAGAGGAGAATGGGCCGAATGATTCAAGCTGATAGAAGAGCAACTTTGACTCGTTATGACGGAGGTATGCAGCAAAGCATTTGTGAAGCCACAACACGCACAACCTTGAGGCGGATGGGCTACAACAGCAGAAGACCCCACCGGGTACCACTCATCTCCACTACAAATAGGAGAAAGAGGCTACATTTGCACAATCTCACCAACATTGGAGAGGTGAAGACTGGAAAAATGTTGCCTGGTCTGATGAGTCTCGATTTCTGTTGAGACATTCATGTGGTAGAGTCAGAATTTGGCGTAAACATAATGAGAACATGGATCCATCATGATTTGTTACCACTGTGCAGGCTGGTGGTGTAATGGTGTGGGAGATGTTTGCTTGGCACACTTTAGGCACCTTAGTGCCAATTGAGCATCGTTTAAATGCCACGGCCTACCTGAGCATTGTTTCTGACCATGTCCATCCCTTTATGACCACCATGTACACATCCTCTGATGGCTACTTCCAGCAGGATAATGCACCATGTCACAAAGCTAAAATCATTTCAGATTGGTTTCTTGAACATGACAATTAGTTCACTGTACTAAAATGGTCCCCACAGTCACCAGACCTCAACCCAATAGAGCATCTTTGGGATGTGGTTGAACGGGAGCTTCATGCCCTGGATGTGCATCCCACAAATCTCCATCAACTGCAAGATGCTATCCTATCAATATGGGCCAACATTTCTAAAGAATGCTTTCAGCACCTTGTTGAATCAATGCCACATAGAATTAAGGCAGTTCTGGAGGTGAAAGAGGGTCAAACACAGTATTAGTATTAATCTAATACTAATGTTCCTAATAATCCTTTTATTGTATTATATTGTATTATATTATTTTAATATTATTCCTTTTATGGTGAGTGTATAGGTGATATGTTAGTCCAGTTATTGTGTTAAATTTTTATATTTCAGCATAATTTTCTCAGTGGAGCTCTCACAAGGCCCCTTAATAATGAATCAGATCATGTATTTGCTCTGTACTGACCCCTACTGATAGATAAGTGCAGTATGGTTGCATACTATACAGCAACATTTAGACTATTCACAAGCCATAGGGGCAAATGCATATGCTCAGGGCATTATTAAGCATAAATTAATAAAAAGATAAATTGAAGAAATGATAGCTTTATAGTCTTATTCATCTGACATGCAGTTTCTGATTACATAAATCTGGTGAAATTCTCAAATGTAAACACATAATCTTTCTAAATCAGAACTTTCCCTTTTATTTTCTAAACAATATCTTAAGCAAAACTGCACTGTGAATTTGAAGACTAAATGTCAGTCACGTTCTATAAGATGTATCAGTATTGTGTTGTAATTACAGCCCTGATTGTTGTTTTATTAGTTAAGGAGTTTCTTTGTCATTTTGCTTTTCTTTGTTGACTGATGATTGTTGATGATGCAAGGCCTTGACAGTCCAAAGTAAATTGTCTCATGCTTGACATTGAAATGTTTAAATGCTCGTGTTTTTGTGCTTATTTTCAGGGTTTCTTCGGGACACATACAGACCTTATTAACAAGTATGGACGAGTCTGCGGGTAAGTATTTCTGGATTTTACGATGGTCAAAAGCATCTGGCAAGCAAAAAATTAATAATTTGAAGCAAATTGAGTGTTTCTACGAAAAAATCCTTAGGATAAAAGCTGTTAATCTGAATTTTTTATAGTTACATTTATAAACACAAATATGAAAAACTTATTTGTTTTGTCAGGTGAAATATGAAAGACCTCTCATTATCCTGTGCATAATAGAAATCATTTTTTTTCTGATTATATTTCTGTGAGGAAAAGCAAAAGCAGGCAATGTGATTGTCTGAGTTATTTCCATTTCTAAAATAATTTTTCCACACAACGGTCTGAATGAGCACAACATGTGTGGTCGTGCGCTGACGTGATAAGACGGTTTCCTCTTTATATTCCAAAAGACGGGAGGTTTTTGCAGTCTTGTCATTCAAATTTAGACAGCACGAGCTCACGGTGTGCATGGTGTACTCTAATTTAGTCAGTCACTGGCCAGACATTTTGGTTTAATGTCCCTGCACCTGAGAGGCCGGCTTTTCTTCAGAGGAGATCAAAGCACAGTGAGCGTCTCTGCTCTTCCTGTGTCTAATATGAAAAGAATATAAAGATAATCACAACGGTGATTTTGTCTGCTTGTGTGTGTGTGTGTGTGTGTGTGTGTGTGTGTGCGCGTGTGTGTGTGTGTGTGTGTGTGTGTACCTGGTTATTATCACATTGTGGGGACCAATTGTCCCCATAAAGATAGGAATATCAGTACATTTGTGACCATGTGGGGACATTTTGATGTCCCCATGAGGAAACAAGCTTATAAATCAAACAAGATGATGTTTCTTGAAAATGTGAAGTAGCAAAAGGGTTTTTTGATGGTTAGGGAATGGGGTAGGTAAGGGGAATAGAATATACAGTTTGTACAATATAAAATGCATTACGTCTATGGAATGTCCCCACAAAACATGGAAACCTGTGTGTGTGTGACGTGATCCGGGGGACTGGATTGGGTGTCGGGACCGGAAAAGGGGATCTTATTTGGAATCGTGTGGATATGTCAAGAGACATTACGAAATCTTCTGTTTGGGTAATGTAAGAGTCTGAGCTCCTCACAAAAATCAAAGGACTTTGAAATACATATCAGTGCACTGCACTCTCCTTAAACCCCTGTCGGCTCCCGGAGCACAAGACATCAGTCAACCAAGTTCAGAAGTTTTAGCGCATGCGGGAGCACTCGGCTTAAAATGAGCTGAAAGGGTGGTTTATTTTTAAGGGTGCGATTTATTTTTCACTTTATACCTGAAACTATACGTCAGGTAGCCTATAATTTGAAAATGTCTTTACTCTTTAGTGAGAAGCCATATGGTGTTGTGCCTGACCAATTGTCACAAATAAGCCAAAACATATAAATGAAATATTAGTTTAACAAGCCACTAATTATAGTATACATACAAATATGTGACCCTGGACCACAAAATCAGTCATAAGTCACACAAGGTATATTTGTAGCATAGACAACAATATGCTGTATGGGTTAAAATTATAATTTTTTTATGGCAAAAATCATTTGGATATTAAGTAAAGATCATGAAGATATTTTGTAAATTTCCTACTGTATAGACCATTTCAAAAGATGTAAACAACACTGGTCCAGAAGCACTTCCTGTTTTCGTTTTTTAACACTATAACGTTGGGATAAAATAAACCAACTGAACATATACATCTGAATTAACTGAAGTTAAACAAACATCTTAAAGATAATGATATATGTGAAATAAAAAAATAACTGTCACAAACTGTAACAGGAAGTGTTTCTGGACCAGTGTTCTTTACATCATTTGAAATGGTCTATATATGTATATACAGTAGGAAATACTTAATAAGTAATATACTATAATAAGTAATATAGTTGTTCTCAGCTAAATATAATCCTATCCTAACAATCTATACATCAACTAAAAGCTCATTTTTCAACTTTTCGATGATGTATACATTTCAATTTTAAAAAATTGACCCTTGTGACTGGTTTGTGGTCCAGGGTCACATACAGTATGTTTAACTCTTAATCAAGGTGCTAAATTATGTCATAGAAGAACCATTTTTGGCTGTATGGTTTCATAAAAACCTTTTTACAAAAGGTTCTTTGTAGTTTCACAGTAGTCTTCAATCTACACCGTCAGAAAAAAAGGTACAAAAGCTGTCACTGAGATCATGGTAACCTTTAAAAGATCCTAATACAGTATGTACCAGTTATGTACCTTTGAGGTTCCAATATGCACCCTTAAGGTACAGAAGTATACTTTTTGAAAGGGTACCGCCCCAGTGACAGCTTTTGTAAAAAATTTTTTTAAAGGGGCTACAGTATACAAACATTAAAAATAAACCTTTGGGTGAACAGTTCTTTGGTGAACCAAAATGGTTATTGTATGGCTTTTCATGCACCCTAAAGGAATATTCCATTTTCTTAAAAGAAAAATCCAGATAATTTACTCACCACCATGTCATCCAAAATGTTGATGTCTTTCTTTGTTCAGTCCAGAAGAAATTATGTTTTTTGAGGAAAACATTGCAGGATTTTTCTCATTTTAATGGACTTTAATAGAGCCCAACATTTAATACTTAACTCAACACTTAACAGTTTTTTTCAACAGAGTTTCATAGGTCTATAAACTATCCCAAACGAGGCATAAGGGTCTTATCTAGCAATACGATTGTCATTTTTGACAAGAAAAATAAAAAATATGTACTTTTAAACCACAACTTTTTGTCAAAGTCCGGCCAGCGCGACCTAACGTAAATGCGTAGTGACGTAGGGAGGTCACGTGTTACATATATAAAACGCACATTTGCGGACAATTTTAAACAATAAACTGCCACAAAGACATTAATTAGTATCAGTTGACATACAACAACGTAGGAACGGTCCTCTTTCTCAACACTTGTAAACACTGGGGCGTAGTTTCGCGTTCGTCCTCTGTGACCTCTTGACGTCATGACGTATTGCGTAGGGTCAGTTGGCGCATCACGACCGGATCTACATGATGAGAAGATGTGGTTTAAAAGTGTATATTTGTTATTTTTATTGTCAAAAATGACTATCGTTTTGAGATAAAACCCTTATGCCTCGTTTGGTTAAATGTTGGGCACTATTAAAGTCCATTAAAATTAGAAAAATCCACCAATGTTTTCCTCAAAAAACATAATTTCTTCTCGACTGAAGAAAGAAAGACATCAACATTTTGGATGACATGGTGGTGAGTAAATTATCTGGATTTTTCTTTTAAGAAAATAGACTAATCCTTTAAGAGCGTTTATAACTAAAGATGGTATAAGGAAACATGCTCTTCTATGTGTTTTACACAATATTAAAAATAAACCTTTCAAAAGGTCCCTTTTTGGGCTGTGTGGTTCCATACACTTTAAAAAAAAGGTACTTAAAGTGGCAGTTTCCTGAACAGAGTTTAGGTTAAGCCAGGACTAGGTCTTAGCAGTGTCGGGGCGTGCATTTCACACCTAGGCCGTTCAGTGGTTTCCTGCCTGAATTAATCCATATTGTAATACCATCATGACATCAATAGAAACACATTAACTGTTAAATTACTATTTTTTACACCAAGGAATAAGTGTCAAATTTTAGTTTATATAAAAGACACTACAAAATGAGATACCTCAACAAATTATTTGTACACAAAATGTATCCTCCTTTCTTTGATGACTCTGTTGTACAGGTTAAAGGCGGAGTCCATGATGTTTGAAAGCCAGTGTTGATATTTGAAATCGCCTAAACAAACACGCCCCTACCCCAATAGAATCTGGACCTTCTGTTGATAGACCCGCCCCACACATACGCAACCCGGCATTTGATTTGATTTGATTGGCTATAAGTGTGTTTTGGTAGTCGGCCCGTCTCCTTTTCCAAACCGTTTTTCAAACATCGTGGACTCCGCCTTTAACAATAAGTCCTTTTCTATCGCCATGGAGGCTAATGCTGAAAGTCGAGACTGCCCAATAGTATTTCGGGCATAAGTTTAAATTTGTTGTAGGGCTGAGAATGTTCGTTTGACTGAAGCAGTGGACACAAATATAGACATCACCGCCAAACATGTCAATGTGTACAGCTTCATGACCTCACCCAGATTTTTATGCTGAAGGAAATCAAGGATTTCAACAGGATTTTTGCCTTCAAAATCAGTTGTGGCAAATTAATTGGCACTGATATATGTTTTGATATGTCAGGATAAGATGGTTTTAAATTAAGGCAGCTCAAACATGCATTTTAGTCTGGGACTAGTATAAGCCCTGTCTGAGAAACCACTTGAAAAGGTTTTTCACAGCGATGCCATAGATAAACCATTTTTGGTTCGACAAGGAACCTTGCAGTCTTTAAAGAACTACTTCTTTAGTGTTAAAGTTGTCTTATAAAACCAATAAAACCATAAATCCAAAAATGTTTCTTCTATGGCATGTGAAGCATGATGAAGCATTTTAACATCCACAAAACATTTCTGTTGCAAAATACTGTAGGTTCTTTCTAGTGGAAAATGGTCTTTAGACTACAGTGCAAAATGCATAGAATAGAAATGATTTTTTTATGGCATCACTGGGAAGAACCCTTTTATTTTTAAGAGTGTACCATACAGCCTGCACACATGAAGGGAGAGTACAGTAAAATGATAAGGGTGATCTGTCTCTGCTGCATTTGCCTCTGGCCGAGGACCAGCTGGGTATAACCATGTTTTACAGCCACTGGACGCGGTAATGAACCTTAGAAAAGCCTTCTGCTGGAACAGGAAGCCTCCGAAGCTTGTATGAACTAGATTAATGGCTTGAATTATTTGCCTAAAAGCTTTTATATCTAATTATCAGAGCTTAATGAAGGTGTTTAATTATCTACTCATTCCTGTTATTTCCTGTGAAATTGATTCTCGACTACAGACAGAATGAATGGAAGTTGCATGTTGGATGAAGGCGGTCTCACACTGGCACACGCTGTCAGTTCTCCGTTTCACAGCGTAGATGCCACGACCTCGGCAGCGAAATCTGCCATGCGTGACTACAAAAGAGAGAAGCATCATCAAACTTCTCACAGATCTGACCTTGACACACACACATAGACACACACATATGGTGTGTGTGTGAGACAGATGCATGTCAGTGGCCAACTCGCACATGTGAAAGGGGTGTCTGGAGGGTCTATAGACCTGCTGTGTTTTATCTTTGTCTGTGTGTGCATTTGTCCTTTGTTCTTTTCTCTGCTGTTATCCCCCTGGAATTTGAGGAGTGCACTGTTATTTATTCATTTCATCTTGTTTGTTTGTGTGTGTCAGTTATTATTTAGGCCGTCGGCCTATAGTGATCGTGGCAGACCCGGATATGCTCAGACAGGTGATGGTGAAGGAATTCAATAAGTTCCCCAACAGGATGGTGAGTGTGACATTTACACACCCTCATTTTAAACACACAGAGAGAGAGAGAGAGGAGAGAGAGCTACACTGTAAAAAAAATCTGTAATTTACTGTAAAACCTACAGTACAATACCAGATTTCATTTATACAGTATTGTTCTGTATACTTGCATTACAGTAAAATTACTAAAGCAGTTACTGTAGCTTAAAGGGATAGTTCGGCCAAAAATGATATTAAACCCATGATTTACTCACCCCCAGGCCGTTCGAGATGCATATGTCCAACAGTTATTTAAGAAAATGTTTTAGATCTTTCAGTTAATCAAAAGTTACAGGGTCCACGTCCTTCAAGTCCAAAAAAATATGCATCCATCCTTTACAAAATAAATCCAAACGGCTCCACGATGATAAACAAAAGCCTTCTGAGAGTAATCCGCGCGGTGTTGTTGTAGAAATATCCATATATAAAACTTTATAAACGAAAATAACTAGCTTCCGGTAACGCCGCCATCTTGGTCGCGTCCGCATTCAAGATGAGAGCGTACGCAGTTTACGGAGGGTTCTGTGCTGCTGCTCTGTGCCCCCGCCCTCCGAATTTGTCATACGTCACTAAGAAAAGTGTGTACACTACACTGATACTCTCTCCTGAATACAGAGGAGTCTAAGATGGCGTCAGGAAGCTAGTTGTTTTCTTTTCATAAAGTTTTAAATATGGATATTTCTACAACAAACGGTACAGATTACCCTCAGAAGGCCTTTGTTTATCATTGTGGAGCCGTTTAGATTTCTTTTGTGAAGGATGGATGCACATTTTTTGGACTTGAAGGAGTGGACCTCGTAACTTTACATTTGATTAACTGAAACATCTAACTGTACGTTCACACCGCCACCGGCGCGAACGTCAAAAAATGCTCTGGCTGCCCTGCCACTCTGATGCTCGAATGCATTCTCTGGAACCTTTACCGCCTTCTGATTGGTTGCCGCCGAACGTTTCTGCCTTCCGATTGGTTGCCGCAGAACGTTTCCGCCTTTTGATTGGTTGCCGCTGAACGTTTACGCCTTTTGATTGGTTGCCGCCAAACGTTTCCGCCTTTTGATTGGTTGCCGCCAAACCGCGTCATAGCTCATTACCATAAAGTTGCCATGATTTCAACTTTCCTCGATGCTCACACCGTCCAAGATGTGCTGCGCTGCTACTCGCCAGAGCTTGACATCGGCTCTTATTGAAAAAGAATGACTTCCGGCCACTTGGACGCTCTCGCCAGTGGCGGTGTGAACGCACAGCAAGACATTTTCTAAAATAACTGAAAATGTATTTGAAAATGCATCTCAGACGGCTTGGGGGGTGAGTACTGTAAATCATGGGTTTAATATCAATTTTGGCTGAACTATCCCTTTAACTGGTAGTCGTGCTATATATATATGCTTTATATCAACTACTTTATCATGAATTAAAAATGTTTGTTTTACATCTAATCTCTCTTCATGACAGCTTTTTGGTGACTAATGTCCGCATCTAGCTTACTGTGAAGGACTTTGGGTAACTGTAACTGCAACTGGTTGTGTGTAAATTTGCCGTATAGGGGAATTTAACTAAATTAAGTCAATTTTTGTTACTGTAAACTGTCTTCCTGGCCAGTTTTTTTTGTAAGGTCATCCGCTGTTAGACATGAATGGCACATACATACTTCTCATAATTAAAAACAAATAATAACTAAAACAATGACAGGGATTGGTTTTTCGATTTTTTTACCACTTTTATAGTCAATAGGTATTTTTTGTGCCTGTGTTAATATATAAACAGACTGTTGAGAGCAAACCCAGTCTGTCCGGTAATGTTTTGCCAAAAGGCTCCAGAGCTTTGAACTCGAGTTAAAACTAATGATCACATGACTTATGTATCAAAGCAGAGTCAAAGGTCATAAGATGGCCTCGCTGCTAGAGCAGTGCATGCTGGGAAATGCACAAAACAAACGATTATGGAAGGTCCAGATCAATATTGAGGCCATGTGCACCACTGGGGCTTATCGGCTATCACTTGACCTGTTTGTGTGTATTCTCATGGGTGGGTGCTTAATACATAACAAAGGCCGATTTACAATTTATAAACCTCACACGGTCTGCAACCATCAGTTAGAGAAAGCATATAAAGTAGATTGCCAGATTACCAAAAAGCCAAAAGATAGTATGTGTTGGCGCCTGTTGGTTAGTTAACAAATGTCTGCCTCCAAACACACACACACACACACACACACACTCAAACTCAAATCATCAAAGTTGACCTACAGCACAAAGCTTTGCCACCTGGCCCCACTTTAACATCTAACAATCTAAGCCTGGCCTGCTCGGTTTACAACAGTAGTTTTAATGAAACCAAGACAACACTGCCAAGTGTGATCCACGTAATGAAGCAATTTTAGGCGCTTAAAGGTTTGTGAACGCACATGCTGATGCTTGGCCAAGAATGTTTTCCTTGTTTTTTGGTAGTACATGAAGTGAAGCCACAAAAAAGTGTGCATATTGTAGTATACTGTGCTGCAGTGTGCATTGTAATACACTGCATATTTCTGCCAGGAGTAAAGAAAATGTGCATATTTGCTACAAAAATATGACCCTGCAATCTATGAGATTAGAAGCATCAAAGTTTGATTTTACTTATTGATTTCACATGATCTTACTCAGTCAGTATTAAAGATATCAAGGTTATATTTTCACAAAATGGTCTTTAAATGATCTTGGATAGTTTTATGTAGAAAACACAAAAATCGCAAACAATGACGGAGCTGGGTTTTTACACAGACTGGGTAATAATAAATAATAAAAGTTGGATGCTGTTATGCTATTGCAAATGCTGCCGTTCTTATCAAACTATTGCCGTGCCATGACAGTAGATCACCTTACAAGAAACAACAAAATACAGGGCCCTATTTTAGCGATCTAAGCGCATTGTCTAAAGCGCACAGCGAAACGTCTAAATGGGCGTGCCCAAATCCACTTTTGCTAATTTAACAACGGGAAAAATGGTTTGTGCGCTGAGCACACGGTCGAAAAGGGTTGGTCCTTTTTTTTAATGAGTAATGCAATAAACCAATGAAAGTCTCAGCTCTCATCCCCTTTAAAAGCCAGTTGTGTTGGCGTTATGTCTAATCCCTATTTAGATGACGGACTTTGTAAACTGAAAAACTAAGCGGAGGAAGAAGATCCCCAGTTTAAGATTAATGTTAAATAATTGTGTTGTTTTTTACTTGTATTGAAATTGTTATTTTTTTATTAAAACCTTTAAAACCCGTTTTCTTTTAGTCATGGAAGTAAAAAAGCAGGCTTTTAATTGCTTTAAATGTATGGCTATCCAGTATCATCAAAAAATAATTTACAAGTATGTAAGAAAAGCTTTGTACTCTAAAATACTTTATTTGTAACAAACAGGAGATAAAGAATTTACAAACGGCTCTCTGCAAGTTTTAGCACTTGGACAGCGTCATTAGTTTTTTTTTAGCATTAATTAAAAATGTTTCTCATCTCACCATATCCACAGGTACAGAGTCATCATATACAATAGTTCCGTGAGGTAGCATTTAAAAAAAAAACATTTAAAAACAGAAGCATTTGTTTAAAGCAAAGCATTTGTTTACTTACCAGGCTGCAGGTGAAGCCGCTCTTTGCACCTTCTAAAGTCTCATAATCGGTCCCCATTTATGTCCAAGAGACTTAATAATAATCTTTTACATTCAATCCTTTAATCTTTCATATTTAAAAGCATTTTTGTGCTGCGGCGCATTTATGTTTGTGATAAGCAAACCCGCGTTGTCGTCCCGTTTTTAGGCGCATATTACTAATGCGCTCTTTAAATAACAAAAAACATATTGCGCCATTGACTTTATACCAGGTTTTTGTTGGTCAATGGCGTAGTCTATTTTAGTTGCCTCAAAATAGCAATGCGCCAACAATGCGCCTGAACACACCTCGTTTTCAGACCAGAACGCCCATGGGCGCAAAAGGGGGCGCTTATGCATTTGCTATTTAAACAACATAGCCCTAAACGTGAAAATGATAATTGCGCTGGGTGGAAACTAGCAAAAGACACTTGCGTCGCGCACTGCGCTGCATTGCGCCGGGTGCACTGAAAAAAATGATTCATTGAATTTAATCAATTTTTTTAAGGTAAGTGGTTGCAATCACGTTATTTAGGCTACATTTAAACAAAAGTTTTACATTTTATTTTACTTTACTAATATTTTTTGTTTAAATATAGCTTAAATACATTGATTGCAACCACTTACCTTAAAAAAACTGATTAAATTCAATTTATAATTTTTTTCAGTGTGTAAGAGAGCCCACAGTTTCCACTATTGCAGCACTGCAGTTACACTTAAATGTAATAAAATATGTACTTTTGCTTGCATTATAAATTTTGTTTGACGTATCACAATACAGCAAAGGATAGTATGCACAACATCAAGCATTTGTATTCACACATGTTTAATGCCTAAGAATAAATACTAATATTAATTTTTGCAATATTCTAATAGTGACTGATGTTAAATGAGAAATTAATGTAAGATGGTTTAGGTTTTAGATTAAGACTGCAATGATCATCACATGTATTTTGTTCAACATGTTGTTTTTAAGGAAAACACCAAATTTTTTAAAAATATTTTACTGTGTTCTTACCTCAAATTAGAATGAATACATCCCTATCTTTTTTCAATTTGTACACTTAAACTTTGTACAGCGCGTCGTGAACGTGTTAGCATTTAGCCTAGCCCCGTTCATTCTTTAGGATCCAAACAGGGATGAATTTAGAAGCCACCAAACACTTTCATGTTTTCCCTATTTAAAAACTGTTACATGAGTTGTCACATGAGTAAGCATGGTGGCATAAGGAAAACATGGAAGTGTATGGTGGCTTCTAAATTCATCCCTGTTTGGATCCTAAGGAATGAATGGGGCTAGGCTAAATGCTAACACATTCACAACGCGCTGTATAAAGATTAAATGCACGCATTGAAAAAAGATAGGTATGCATTAATTTGTCTAAGTTAAGGTAAGAACATAGTAAAATATTGAAAAACTGTGGTGTTTTCCTTTAAGACTTTCAAAATGTACAAACTATGATTTCGATGCAGACAATGAGGGGCGGGACTAAACCAATGACTGAGAGTCTGATCGCGCTGAAAGATGACCGTTGGAAACGGGTTCGCAGCATTCTGACCCCATCCTTCAGCGCTGCCAAGATGAAAGAGGTGAGCTCTTGTAAATGTGTGTTACAATACTACAAAGAAATCGTTCCTGCTATGTAATCACATTTTATGGTTTTAACTCTAGCGCTATTGAAACAAAAACTTGGCTGGAAAAAAACTTGGACAAATAAACAATCTCATTTTCATAACAGTCATTAATAATGCTTTTACAAAGTTTTCACAAGCTGTACATTCTGCGTAGGCCATGAGATTCATTATCAGATGTTCAAATAAGAATGAATTTCCCACACTGATGGTAATCTGCCTACCCTCATTTCACACAAGAACACACACATTCATGGGTAGCTTAGAGTTTACGCAGCATTTGGAGTTAGGAATTCTCAAAAGACGTTGTTGGTTTATTGCACAAGGAGCTGTGATTTTGGAGGTGTAGACTTGTTAAACAAGCACAGTTTTAACATAAACCTATAAACTACTCGGCTTCTGTCACCTAGATTTAACTCTTTCTTCGTCCTTAAAATCAAACTGGTTAAGGGTTTGCACCCCAAATGATAGCAAAAACAATTTTGATATACCAAAGTAAAAACTATAATAAGGTTAATATATGTGACCCTGGAACACATATCAGGATCAATTATTTGAAATTGGGATTATTGAATAAGCTTTCTGTTGATGTATGCTTTGTTAGGATATGACAATAATTGTCAGAGATACAACTATTTGAAAACCTGGAATCAGAGGGTGAAAGAAATGAAAATATTGAGAAAATTGCCTTCAATGTTTTCCAAATTAAGTCTTAGCAACACATATTACCACTGATAAATAATTTTTTATATATTAATGGTAGTAAATTGACAAAATATCTTCATGGAACATGAACATAATATCGTAATGATTAAAGGGCACCTATTTCATTGCTAAAAACAACGTTATTTTGTGTATTTGGTATAATACAATGTGTTCGCATGGTTTATGGTTCAAAAAACACATTATTTTGCACATATCGCACATTTTTGTAGCTTCAGATATCGCAGTCTTTCTGAAACAAAATTATTTTGTACAAAACCAATCGATCCGAAAAGCGATGTGTCCCTGATTGGCCAGCTAATCTGTACGTTGTGATACGGCCTGAAAACCTCTGACGTCAGCAGGAAATGTGATGCTCCTTACCATGTTTAAAAGATTCGGTTACAATGCAATGCTAACAGGAGTTAACTTACAGGCTGTGAGTCCGAAGCGGGAGGAATTATATTAATGTGATAATGTGGGTCTTGTCTACGTCACCAATCCCAGGAAGAAAACTGTTGCCTACAATCCGTGTGTTTATTGTAGTCGAAGAAAATAGATTTACGTTGGAGACGATAACTCACGTCATTGTTTCCTTTGGGGCGTGTACCTTAAAGGAACACGCCCACATTTTGGGAATTTAGCTTATTCGTTGTATCCCCCAGAGTTAGATAAGTCCATACATACCTTTCTCATCTCTGTGCGTGCTGTATCTCTGTCTGACGCAGCCCCCACTAGCTTAGCTTAGCACAAAGACTGGAAGTGAATGGCTCCAGCTAGCATACTGCTTTCATAAGTGACAAAATAACACGAACATTTTCCTATTTATTTGCACAACTCTGACCGAACTCTCTGCTCCTCACCAGAGGGCTTCTCGGGTACTGCGACCAAATCATTCCGCCTAAGTAGCAGTACTTCGCCTTCTGAGAATATAGTTTCCAGTATTAAATACTGTTAAAAGATGGCTGTGTCTCATATCACCTTGTTATTTGTGACTATACAAATCACAACACATAAATTCGAAAATGTTCACGTTATTTTGTCACTTATTGGGAGCAGTATGCTAGCTGGAGCCATTCACTTCCAGTCTTTGTGCTAAGCTAAGCTAGCGGGGGCTGTGTCAGACAGAGTTACAGCATGCACAGAGATGAGAAAGGTATGTATGGACTTATCTAACTCTGGGGGTTACGGTGAATAAGCGAAATTCCCAAAATGTGGGCATGTTTCTTTAACATGTACTAATACACACTTACACACCAAATGAAATATAAAATCGTGAATCTGAGGATAGGTGCTCTTTAATCATCGTCTGAGATAACGATTGATTCATGTACATTCAACGATATAATATATATATAATATATATAGAGAGAGAGAGATATCATGACAACCTCAAATGTTGTCTCTAGATTAGTTGATAGCATGTTGATCTAGGAACACATCCTATACTTGGCAAAATCAAAGTGAGACTATTACACCCAGTACAAAGAACATGTTCTACTTAAAGACAGCACTTAGGCATTGAACCCTGACAGTAAAATGTGCTTTGAGTTCTTAACTGAGAGTCTTTACACAGCATGTGTTTCTATAGCTTGCACTGTTCTCTCTCTCAAGAATTGTTGTTGATGGAGTGCATATCAGGCTGTTTTCACAATGTGTAATAATTTTTCTGGAGCCTGTGTTCACAACATTTAGAGGGTCGATTCAATGATACTTGAATATTAGTTTTTTCAAAGCGAGAGACAGGAACTGAGAGAGAGAGACCGAGATAAGAGGTTAAGAGAGTTTGACAGCCACCTTTCTGTATTTTCCTGTTGCGCATCAAGTGTGTGACAACAAAGACTGCACATTACATGCACACTTTTTTACTGAAATAAAATGTGGTGAAATAAAGATGAAAGCAAACGGAGAACAGAGACTCGGCAGTCAGAGGAACAGACAGACGATAGAAAGATGAGGTTGAAACGTCTACACTCCTAAGAATAAAGGTGCTATATAGTTGAACCAGTTTTGGATGAATGGTTCACAATACTTTTTTAAGATGATTAACAAACCTTTGGTGTCCCCAGAGTGTGTATGTGAAGTTTTAGCTTAAAATACTATATAGATAATTTATTACATCATGTTAAAATTGCCACTTTGTAGGTGTGAGCATAAATGTTCCATTTTGAGTGTCCTTTAAAATGCAAATGAGCTGATCTCTGCACTAAATGGCAGTGCTGTGGTAGGATAGTGCAGATTAAGGGGCGGTATCATCCCCTTCTGACATCACAAGGGGAGCCACATTTTGAATGACCTATTTTTTTTTCATTTACCAAAACTAAGGTACTGGGTTGATCTTTTTCAAATTTTTTAGGTTGATAGAAGCACTGGTGACCCAATTATAGCACTTAAACATGAAAAAAGTCAGATTATGATGTCCCCTTTAACATTTGAAGAAACTTTGTTTCACAAAAGGTTCCTTTTATGAAATGGTTCTTTTAAGAAACCTTTGACTGAATCATTCTTTGAAGAACCAAAAATGGTTCTTTGGCATCACTGTGATCAGATCTACAGTACGTCAAACCCTGATAAATGAGTGCAGCAATTCACTTTTTAGGATAGAGCCAGACTTCACGTGACATCAGTGAGAAGAAACATGGATGCATGTTTGAACAGTCTGAGAGGTTGTGATTGGCTGGGAAATACAATAGTTGTGTTGTGATTGGGTGGTCTTGAATGACAGAAGTTAATTGCTCTTTCATCCTTTTGGCTAATGTGTTGTGAAGTGCCAGTCATCAGATCTCACATCAAAGAACAGGATCGATTCTCAATCTTTGTGTCTCATGTGACTGCTTTTTCATTTTCTAGTATACTGAATGATTGAATAAGATGAAAAAAGTCACTGATTAATTAAATCCTGCTTTACATTGTGGTGTTGATGTTCATATCTCCAAAGTTGACTTTTTGTTGTTAGGAAAAGTACTTATAGGATATGTACAGTACAGTGACAAATGATGCTGATGTCTTCCAAAACGTTGATGTTAGAAATCTTGTGGTACCCACTTTGTGCTTATGCATTTGAAGCAAATGTGGCCATTTTAAGGGATAGTTCACCCAAAAATTAAAATCCCTCTGTGATGAGCCTCTGCGATGAGCCTCCAGGTGTTCCTGCTTTGGTCGACCGGTGGGAGTGGCTAGGAGACTCATTGTTTCGGCTGCTAATGAATTCCACCTGTGTCTTTGGTTTAAAAGGAAGTGTGTGAGTGGAAAAGAGGAGTGATTGCCTTTGTGAGGATGTCCTGAGTTTGGTGCTCCTGGGTTAAGTTGTTTTGTTTTCTTTAGTATATGATTTTGTTTTGGTTCTTTCTGATATTTTTACATCTTTTATCAGAAAGATGTTGCAGTAATTTTGTTGATTATTTAATTGTTTAATCTTACTTTTTCTATCTATGTTAAATAAAACATTTAATTACCCTTACCAACCACCTAGTCCTCCTCTTATTTGTCGCGGCTCTGAGCCAGTCGTGACACCTCATGTTGTTGTAAACCTGTAAAAGTGACTGTTTTGTGAACACAAAAGAAGGTATGTTGAACCAGTGGCGGCTGGTGACTTCTATTTTCGAGGGCGCACGATGCAAAGTTCGTCACAACATGTATGTAGCTCTTCATGTGTGTGTGTGTGTTTTAAAATTTGTGTTCGGCGCATCGACTGAACCTATGTGCATCACGTGTCTTGTCAAAAAATTGCCTGATGTTGCGTTTACACCAGCCGCGGTAGGGGCGGCAAAAACACGCTATTCGCGCGTAGTTGGGCGCTTGAACATTTGAGTTAATTGCTTCATTCAAGCGTGAAAGCCGCGCCTGAAATTCTAGTCATTCGAGAAATTCACGCGGAAATTCGCGTCATGGGAGGGGCTTCTGCAACTCCGCGGAGACTCCGCCACTCCACTAGCTTCCTGTAATCACGTCACTACTACAGCAAGGTCGTGATTGGTTAACGTGGTGCAGAAATCCGCCGAAGTTCAGATTTTTCAACTCGCGCGTTTCCCGCAGCAACGCTCAATTCACGCGGAGTACGAACCTTTAAAAGGTACAGTCCTAGTGACAACTTATTTTACTTCAAAATTTTTGACAGTGTACTTGCTGCTTAATATGAAGCCACAATTTATATATATATATATATTTTACATATTTTCTACAGTATTTATTTGAGAGATTTTCGCACAAGCTACAATATAAGGCCACACATTTTTGTAGTTCAATTGGAAGCTGGATTCCAGTTGTTTCTGGGTTCGATTCCCAGATAAGTGTGCTTGTATTAAAAAAAAAAAATTTTAAGTCACTTTGGACACACTTACATTTGACAGATGCTTTTATGCAAAGTTTGTCTGGTAGTGTATTCAAAAAACACTGTATTATTTGAAAAATATCTGAAGTCATCATTTTGGCCACAAACTGTAAAGTACAGTGTTTATGTTTGCCTATGCACCAGCATATGCATTACAGATATCATTTCCCTTGTAAGGCTGAAATGGTAAACATGTTCATCAGGAATATCCGTTGCACGCACACGCGTCTGAAATACTCATAACACGGGAGTGACATCCAACCAAAGCTAATTTTGACATGGTGTGACATCATGCATGAGAAATCCACAGACATCACTCTCTATTCCACATTTGTGAATACACGGTGTGGAAAAGAAATTTTGCACTGTTGCAGAAACGCAAACCTCTAATAAGCTCATAAATGTCTTTACAGTGTACTCAAACCCGTGTGCTGTATCCCAAACAGTGTTCATTTACTTAATTACAGTCAACAGAACTGGTATGATTGAATTGTAAAAGCCGCAGTATCGCCTGCTTTGTCTCAAACACGTGAGATGTTATGCCGTTAAATACTAGCTGTTCGGGCGGAGGGTTATATGGAAAATTAAAGCTGGTTCAAAAATCACTTTGCCAGTGTTGAAAGTGTAACCGAACCCCAACTTTTGTGTGTATGTGTGCAGGCACACGTGCATGTTGCTGGTATTGATTTTCATTAGCTGTGGTGTAGCATAAGAAGGACACCGCTCCTGTCGTACTTCATGAGCTTTTCTAGTCATCTTCATCTAAGTCAATGCGTAAACAGACACAAATGCACACACACATCTATTTTTCTTATTTTATTTCTAAGCCTCACCAAGATGTAATTTGTTCCAGCTAACTCACATCACATCTTTTGACCTATCTAAGGTGAATACTGTATGTTTTGTATATTACTAAGTTTTTGGTTAGATTTGCAATTAAGTTAGACTACAAGCGTTAAGTTTCCAGATAACCCATAATTTTAAAATGAATCCAGCATTAAAACCTCAAGTTTATTGGGAAATCAACAGCTATTTGTTTGAAGCACGAAGTAGCCATCCTTTGCTTATATTATAGTTTGCACATTGTGAGCATTGTAACCAAATTCATAAAATGTATTTTGGGAAGATTTACAGTGTTTTATATAAAGTGCCCTCCATAAGTATTGGGACAGTAAAGACAAAATTGCTTTGTTTGCTCTGCAGACAAGAAATCTGTAAGATGAATGTAAGGCAAAAGTACAGAATGTTAAATTTTTTAACATCTCATTATGTTTCCAACAAAAAACAACAACCTCTCTTCCACAGCAAGAAGAGCAATTTTGCCTTTAAAAAGGCTGCTTTTGTATTCTGGGTACTTGGACACCATTAAAAATTTTTAACGTAGACACTCCTACAAAACATTTAATTTAATAAAAAATGTACTGTTTTGGAATGAAGGAAAATTCAATTCAATTTTTTTTTGCGTAAACCATTCCTTCAACTAGTTACAGTAATGTATTTGGTTCAATCCGAACTGGATCACCATGTAAATACATGTTGGTGTAATGTACACAGTGTTTTTCAACAAAGTCAGAGATGAATTGATGAGATTGATCAGGTTTATTGAATGCTGATCACCAGCTCTTCCTCAATCATTTCAACTTAAGATTTTGCAATGCTGGACAGAATAGCCTGAGTATACCTGCTTTACTTTCTCTCAGTTCCTTTATCTCGCTCTGTCTTTGCTCTTAAGCAGACTATATCTCTGAAATCAATAGGTCTCATTGAAGCCGCTAGCTTATCATAGCTGCAGTCATGGGTGTCGGGGAGAAAAGCCCCAGTATTGAAGACAGAGTGGACAAGCTCTCATCTCAAAGAGATAGAGAGGAAGAGACACTGCAGGTATAAAGCAGTGCAGTTCTCAGGATCTCAAGTGCTTTGTGTCTCTCTGGTCTTCTTGTCTTATCTTATGTTATACACTGGTAGACATATATGAGGTCATGATTCGCACTCAAATACTGTATTAAAAATGTGTTATTTTATTTTACACAGATGTTGGTAACACTTTATTTGAAGGGGTTTTCATAAGACTGACATGACACCTTCATAATCATGCATGACACGTGCTATAAACATGAAAGAGATTTTATGACAACTGCCATTAAGTGTCATTTGTTCAAATATGTCATTTTTAATGCAAATATGACATTGTTTGAAATGTCTTTGTTATGACAACTTGACATAAATCAATGCATCATAACTTGTCATAAATCGGTCATAAACATGACATAGCAGAATTATCAAACTTAAGAATCTACCTAGTGTCACGGTTAGTCCGTGTCATGTTTTGTTTCTGTTCTGATCGTCGTCACCTGGATATTCATTGATTAATCACCTGATTCATTCCACCTCTTTGTCATTTAGTCTGTGTGTATTTATACCTGTGTTTGTGCTAATACTCACTGCCGGTTCATTGTCTCTGATTCCTTGTGTGTACCTGTTTTCAGTTTTAGTGTTCCTGTGTTTACTTACCTGCCAATGTTTGTTTCTCGTGTTTTGTTTTTTTGCTTATTTTTAATAAATGTTATTTATTCAGCCAGAACTTTGCACTTGCGTCCTCACTATTGTTACCAGTCGTGACACCTAGCTTTAGGGGTTAACATTACATTAAACTGTCATTTAAATGTCATTAAGTGTTAATACTATGTGAAATAGTTTTAAATAACTTCACAAAATGCAAAAAACACGTCAAAAGAGTATACTTAACTTTATGTATGTGCACAACACATAAAAAACTGACAACTAACAGAACTTGTTCTTCTTCACACAGAAGATACTGAAATTTTCTGACATTTCATTAATTTAATGTAATTAACTGTTTTTCCAGCAATATGGACCCAACGCTGTATGGCTTAACCCATTATTGTACTGTTTTCATTTAATTTTAGGTGAATCGGTCTCTAAATACAATAGAATATAATTCTATCAATTTTAATTATTATTATTATTGGATTATTGATTTTATTCCTTAAACAACTGGAGGAAACTTAAAAAACATTATAATCTGAAGTATATCATGACACTGTTATAAAACTATTTGACAGAGTATTAACACTAAATGGCATTTTAATGACAAATTATATTTGTTCCACTGTAGTTGAGGTCAAGAAAAGTATTCATGACGTTATTGTAAAACTATATATGGCAGAGTATTAACACTTGTATTAACACAAAAAGTGGTCAGTTATGCAGTTATGTTGTCTTGGTTATGTCAAGTTGTCATAACAAAGACATCTCAAGCAATGTCATCTTTGCATTAAAAATGACACGTCATGTCATGATTATGAAGGTGTCATGTCAGTCTAATCAACACCCCTTTAAGTAAAGTATTACCCAGATGTAATGCCTTCTTCAGTGTGTTAGCCATCTCCTTTTAAAAATGCCTATTGACTTGCCATTTCTCGATCCCATACCCCTCTCTCCTCCCTGTACTTTCTTCTCCTCTCCTTACTCACTGTTAAATAAAAGGCAAAAATGGCCATTTTATTTAAAAATATAACTTTAAAAAAAAGAAGCAACTAGAGTGCTCATACTACTAAACACCCTTGGTTTAAATGGTAGATCGGTTTAATGGTTAGATAGTTGCTTATGCTAATATCTGTCAGTCATGTTGTTCATTTTTCAGATGGTTCCCCTCATCAAGACAGCAACAGACACATTATTGAACAATCTGAAAACCCATGCTGAGTCTGGTGAAAGCTTTGACATCCACAGGTAGAATTCCTCGAGTATACGTTTCTGCAAACATGTTCTCACACTATATCATTTTATACATTAGCAATAAGGTACGAGGTCGTGATGTATTATAGAGAAAACCAGAGCTGAAGGGCGTTGTTAGGCACAATGCGAAGCTCGGCTCGATGCGCACTGCAAAAAAATGACTCTCTTACACTGCAAAAAATGATTTTCAAGAAAAAAAATCTTAGTATATTTGTCTTGTTTTCAGTAAAAATATCTAAAAATTCTTAAATTAAGATGCTTTTCATGATGAGCAAAACGATCCAAGAAAATAAGTCTAGTTTTTAGACCAAAAAAATCCAATTTAAGTTTGTGCATATAAAGAGAAAAAAAATCTGCCAATGGGGTAAGCAAAAAATCTTGAAAATTTTTCTTAAACACTAAATTCAAGAAAAAACAAGACAAATTGTCTTACCCCATTGACAGATTTTTTTTTTTTTTTTAATGCACAAAATCATTTAAATTTGATATTTTTGGTCTAAAAACTAGACGTATTTTCTTGGGTCGTTTTGCTCATCAAGAAAAAGCATCTTAATTTAAGAATTTTTAGATATTTTTACTGAAAACAAGACAAAAATACTAACATTTTTTCTTGAAAATAATTTTTTGCACCAAGTTTTTAGCCCAAAAATTACAAGAAAAAAAAAAACAAGCAAAAAAAATCTGCCAATGAAATAAGAAAAAATTTGCTTAATTTAAGTGTTTAAGAAAAAAGAAAACTTTTCGATTTTTAGATTAGACTTATTTTCTTAGGTCATTTTGCTCATCGACAAGAAAAAGCATTTTAAATGTAAGAATTTTCAGAAATTCTACTGAAAAAAATATAAAAATACTAAGTAAGAAAGTCATTTTTTGCAGTGCCGCTCCTTCAGCCGTGACTAATTCACATTACAGCACTAGCCGAGTACCTTATTGCTTTTATGAAACAGTTACCCCGCAACACAAATTTTAAAGCAAAAAATACTGTATGTATCAGTGCAACTTTCATGATGTAAATTCACTAAAAGCCTTTCTTCCGATGGAAAAAATAGTCCCAGTCTTCACATGTTTATGTTGCTAAAGCCCGATTTATAGTTGTGCGTAGGTTGTAGGCTATCCGTAGCCTGTACGTAGCTCTGCGTAGCCTGACGTGCACCTCGCAAAAATTTTAGCAGCGCGTCAGATCTACGCGGACCACAAGCGCTATGATTGCTCCACCAGAACCCCTCCCGTCAGGTAAAAAAAACTGCGTCATAGGTATTTACAAAGATGAGCCAAGCAATGTTCCCTCTAATTTTTTTCAGCACTGAGCAAATAATTTTTTTTCTGAGCACACATTTCAGTACTGTGAGGAATTCGCAACCACACGACCTGCCGAAAATGAACACGAGCCTGCGTTAACCATAGGAGATTCAAAGAGATGACAGTGTAGCGTGTAACGGGGTTTAGTGTATACACACGTATAATGTTCAATGTGGGCCTGTGTATAAATCCCAATACATGTAATTAACACTCTCTTTGAATTTACCAGGTACCTGGGTTTAGCAGATTGAACCGTTCACCTCAAGCTGAAAATCAGTTCTCATATACTACAGTGCAAATAAATAAATAAATAAAATACTTGTAAAAGTGTAACACTGTTTCATTTTGTTTGTAATCCAAATTCATGATTCACTTAAATGACTCTGTTGGGTTGAATTCATGAATCAATTGACTCGGTTCAAAGGACCGTTTGTTCCTTTATATAGTTCAAATAGTTCAGTTCAAAGTCAGTGTCCTGTCCTTTAAAGAAAATCCAAGAAAATACGGAAAATGAAGTTTCAGCGAATTCACGTCCTAGTAGTTGTCCGAAACAAAAAGGAAAAATACCCTCCTACCAGTTCTGATGAATTCAAAGCACAGCTCTGGTTGGCTCGCCTTTTTGTATACACCTTCACTTAATTGTCTCGCGTGTCCAAGATGGAGCAGGAGAACTTTACAGATGTTCGAAATTCTCACAAAAAAACCCAGCCTTGTAAAAACACAAGGCAGAACAGTAATTAATCTTCAGTTCAACAGATTTATCAATAAGCATCATGTAAACATTTCAAATAACAACCTAACTCAGGGTTTCAACACTTATTGAACATATTGACACTTAAAATTTTATTTTTTAATCACATTTACGTTACTTGACTGTTAACTTTCAAATGTAAATAGCTTCAGCTCGTTCGTTATATACCAACGGCCAATGTTAACAAACTAATAAAACTCATAGTTTGCTGCCAAATTTGCAACACTTATGCCACAATGTCAAGTTAATATTTAGAATATAACTCACCAAAGCATACATTTTAACTTCTTATTTAAAAGAAGAAGTTCATTCGAAGTGTTTTGATGCTCTGTGATTCTGCATTTGCCTCCGTTCTAATTCTCTATTTTGCTCTCTCCTCACTCTAGCGACAGCTTTTCCAAGTTATCGCATCACTTCAGGAATCCAATAATTTGTTTTAAATCACTGTTTTGAATCTGAACTTTTTCCTCTTAATAAATATTTTAGTTTCTTGAGATCGACCCGTGCAGCTGCTCATCTGGCTCGCTCTCACTCTGTGCTCGTCCGTGCTGGCAGCGTCACTGTGTGAACTGAATGCGCTGCTACCATTGGCTCATAAAAGTGTCTGTCACCGTAGCAAGATCAGCGATTGGTTGAAAGTTTCTTTCCTTCTAGAACACTCGCCTTCTCTCTCTCTTAATTCTTTTACAACAGCAAATGCATCAATGAATATGTGCGGTCTGAAAAATGTGCGCGGTCTGACAAATCTATTGCGCGGCCACTTTGGCTGGCCTGCGCGGCCCGCGCACAGCGCGCAGCTTAGAGGGAACATTGGAGCCAAGTTGAGGAGTGATTTAACTCAACTTCATCAAAAGTCGTTGTTTATTTACTTCCATCATTGCTGGTCTTCTCAAATTATACACAACAAGTTGCTGTTTCTTCTTCGTTTGTGGGTTAACTTGCTAAGCTTCTTCTTCTTTGACGTTCGCGCTGCTACTGTGGTTACACGGGTGGTTACTGCCTTCCAACGGTCTGCGCCTGTGTTTGCACGTCGACGACGACGCAAAAGTATAAATGAAAACCGACGTGGATCCTACGCCGTCGCGGCTACGCCGTAGGACCTACGCACAACTATAACAAGCCCTTAAGGGTGGTTGCTGCGCAATTATACACAGAATCATTGGGTGCAGCGGTCATAGCTGTTTTATCGTAAATAAAACACAGCTATTGACCAATCAGAATCAAGGACTGGAACTAATCATTTTATAAATTACAATATGTTTTAGGCATTCTGTGTAGAATTGGAGTAAAGGTTTACTCAAACATTCTTGAGCTACTGCATGTTACTCTGTCAAGCTCGGCTAATTTTTGAACAAACAATGTGTTAATCAGCAAATAGCTTACTTCTATGCATCTCTGCATTTTAAGCTGTAAAGTGTTTTAACATCTAATTACACACTTCAGCTTTAATAACACAATGTGGTCTCTTTCTGCAGGTGTTTCGGCTGTTTCACAATGGATGTAATTGCCAGTGTTGCATTCGGTACGCAGGTGGACTCTCAGAACAATCCTGATGATCCTTTCGTGCACCAAGCCTCCAAATTCTTCTCCTTCACCTTCTTCCGGCCCCTCGTGATCTTTTTTAGTACGTCCCACCAGAGCACATCCAGAGCACAACCTGCTCTAAATATAAGCATTTATTTCTGTCTCATTATTTAGCAATGGATATCACAGCTTGTAAAATGCTCCCACCAGACGATAATATGAAACGAATTTTCATTATGCTGATATTATAATTAGCATATTTATAATATGAGAAGGTTGAAAAAACGTTCTTGCTTTCTTTCAGTCGCATTTCCATTTCTTCTTAATCCTCTTGCCGGCCTCCTCCCCAACAAATCGAGAGACAGCATGAACGGTTTCTTTATCAGCTGTATCCAGAAGATCATTAAACAGAGAGATGATCTGCCAGCAGAACAGGTGTGACCATCCACAGTTAGTAAATGAACGAACGAGACACCTGACAAACAGTTTTTATGATCTTGCGTCTCTTGTTGTCTACAGCGACGTAAGGATTTCCTACAGCTGATGCTGGATGCCCGGAGCAGTAGCGAGTGTTTTTTGGTGGAGCATTTCGATGTGGTCAATCATGCTGATGAACAGGCCTGCCCAGAGCAGGAGACGGCCAGCGGGCAGGAAAACAGTCAAAGCCCCGGCCACGAATCCACAAAGCGTGTCCAGCAGAAGAGAATGATGACGGAGGATGAGATTGTGGGACAGGCATTTATCTTCCTGTTGGCCGGCTACGAGACGAGCAGCAACACGCTAGGATTTGTGTGCTACCTGTTAGCGATTCACGGAGACTGCCAGGACAGAGTCCAACAGGAGGTAGACGAATTCTTCACCAGACACGTAAGAATTATTATTATTATTATTATTATTTTGAGCTTTTTTTTTGAGCATTTATTATTTCACATTATAAAAAATTGGTTTCATAACTGACATTTTCTTTAAAAGACCTCATTTATTTGTAGATAGGATAGAGAGGATAATAAATAATCCTTATCAAATCATATCATGAGACCAGTGACGATTCACACACCCCTAATAAAAAAACATACATTTAAAGGCACAATATGTAATTCTTGCTTTAGGAACCATTAACGAAAAACAACAGTAATCACAGCTTGATGACCCTGTTATTTCATCGGACGCACGTGTGGTAACGCAATTATGCGTCTTGAGTCTCTGTCTGTCTGACTAGTTGCTAAACTGAACTCTTGATCAAATACCTTGTCGTAAATAACAAATGGTTTTGGTTTCCTAAAGACGAGGGAAGATGGCGATTATGGATTACCACTATTTGATGGGAGGTTTGGCAGCTGATCTGTAGTTACAGTAAGATTGCATACATTATATAGATCCTTTTACAGCTCACATGATCCAATAGCCTGCGCTTGCATTTCGGCAACAGAAGTGGTGTTATTCCCCATTGGTTCTAACATGTTAGCAACTCATAAAGTTGATTAAAACGGTTTCCCAGCATCAAAATGTCTGGTTGTTGTGTTTGGTTGCACTAATATAATATACAACCCCAAATTAGAAAAAGTTGGGACACTGTAGAAATTGTGAGTAAAAAAAGGAATGGAATAATTTCCAAATCTCATAAACTTATATTTTATTCACAATAGAATATAAATAACATATCAAAAGTACAAAGTGAGAAATTTTGAAATGTCATGCCAAATATTGGCTCATTTTGGATTTCATGAGAGCTACACATTCTAAAAAAAGTTGGGACAGGTAGCAATAAGAGGCCAGAAAAGTTAAATGTACATATAAGGAACAGCTGGAGGAGGACCAATGTTTAGGAATAGTAATGTTGTCCCATTCTTGTCTAAAACAGGCTTCTAGTTGCTCAACTGTCTGAGGTCTTCTTTGTCGCATCTTCCTCTTTATGATGCGCCGAATGTTTTCTGTGGGTGACAGATCTGGACTGCAGGCTGGCCATTTCAGTACTCAGATCCTTCTCCTATGCAGTCTTGACATTGTAATTGATGCAGTATGTGGTCTTGCATTGTCATGTTGGAAAATGCAAGGTCTTCCCTGAAAGAGACGACTTCGGAATGGGAGCATATGTTGCTCTAAAACTTGGATAAACCTTTCAGCATTGATGGTGCCTTTCCAGATGTGTAAGTTGCCCATGCCACATGCACTCATGCAACCCCAAGCCATCAGAGATGCAGGTTTCTGAAATGAGCACTAATAACAACTTGGGAGGTCCTTGTCCTCTTTAGTCCGGATGAAATGGCCTCCGAGTTTTCCAAAAAGAACATCAAATTTTGATTCATCTGACCACAGAACAGTTTTCCACTTTGCCAAAGTCCATTTTAAATGAGCCTTGGCCCAGAGAAAACGCCTGCGCTTCTGGCTCATGTTTAGATACGGCTTCTTTTTTGACCTACAGAGTTTTAGCTGGCAACAGCGAATGACACGGTGGATTGTGTTCACTGACAATGTGTTCTGGAAGTATTCCAGAGCCCATGTTATGATCTCCATTACAGTAGCATTCCTGTATTTGATGCAGTGCCGTCTAAGGGCCCAAAGATCACGGGCATCAAGTATGGTTTTCCAGCCTTGACCCTTACGCCCAGAGATTGTTCCAGATTCTCTGAATCTTTGGATGATATTATGCACTGTAGATGATGATAACTTCAAACTCTTTGCAATTTTTCTCTGAGAAACTCAGAAAACTATGTTTCGCCGCAGCATTGGGGGAATTGGTGATTCTCTGCCCATCTTGACTTCTGACAGACACTGCCACTCTTACAGGCTTTTTTATACCCAATCATGTTGCCAATTGACCTCATAAGTTGCAAATTAGTCCTTAAGCTGTTCCTTATGTGTACATTTAAATTTTCTGGCCTCTTATTGCTACCTGTCCCAACTTTTTTTTAATGTGTAGCTCTCTTGAAATCCAAAATGAGCCAATATTTGGCATGACATTTCAAAATGTCTCACTTGATGTCTCATTTGATATGTTATTTATATTCTATTGTAAATAAAATATACATTTATGAGATTAGTAAATTATTCCATTCCTTTTTTTACTCACAATATCTACAGTGTCCCAACTTTTTCTGATTTGGGGTTGTATTTATATACAGATATATGTATCTGGCCACTTTATACGTACAGTGCAGTATTGTGAGAGCGATTGGAGACTTAAGTGGATGGTTTGCAGTTTGTCTGCTCTGCTACTTCGATCATTTACTCTTCTGTATAAAAATAGCACTTGCAATGATGATGGTTCCTCTGCTGACTTAATGTCTTATATGTGTGCATAATATGCTGCTCATGAGAAACACAGAGAGAGAATCATGACTGATTTTTGAATTAAAGCTGTAATCTGTGCTGGAGAGAGCTGGAGAGGTTGAATGATGATGAGGAGGGTCAGTTGTGGAA
The DNA here is from genome assembly GCF_030506205.2 of Paramisgurnus dabryanus. Taxonomy (NCBI): domain Eukaryota; kingdom Metazoa; phylum Chordata; class Actinopteri; order Cypriniformes; family Cobitidae; genus Paramisgurnus; species Paramisgurnus dabryanus. Next base: position 28,872,345 of record NC_133345.1, on the reverse strand, counting down.
AGAACAGCTTTTAGGGCAGCTTTTATGTAAATGACTGATGTTTGTTTCTCAATATTATTTTGGGGGGTCACATTTCCCTGCATAACTTAAACAAAATGTTCCTCATAATACAGCTGTAATGACATTTTTGAATACATAGAATATTAAATGTGTGTCCTCGCGTGCGCGTGTGTGTGTGTGTGTGTGTGTGTGTGTGTGTGTGTGTGTGTGTGTGTGTGTGTATGACAAACTGCTAGAGAGAGGATAATAAGATAATGGAGAGATTATGATCAGTATTCAGTGGTCTCTATTACTATTACTCAATCAGGCGTTTTTGAAACCCCTAAATGTTACACGTGAACATGTGAATGATATCTCAAATCACATGGCTTGTTAAAGAAAAGTGTACTATTGACATTACATTTACATGTGCGGTATGTTTATGCATTTGGCAGAAGCGCATTTGGGAGGGGTTAAAGCTATTTCATGCTTTCTAACTTATTAACACTATTTAAAGGAGTACTCACCCCCATGTCATCCAAAATGTTGATGTCTTTCTTTGTTCAGTCGAGAAGATCTAGCGAAACGTGAAAAATACAAAATAAGCACTTTAAAACTACAACTTTTCGTCTTGCACTAGCCGTGTGATGTGCCAGCACGCCCTCACGTAATTGCGTAATGACGTCGAAAGGTCACACTTACATCTATGAAATGCACATTGTGGACCATTTTAAACAATAAACTGACACAAGGACATTAATTAGTATCATTCCACATATGACAGCGTGTGAACGGTCCTCTTTATCCACACTTGTAAACACTGGGCCAGTAGTTTCGCATACGTCACCCGTGACCTTTTGACGTGATGACGCAATTATGTGAGGTCGCGCTGGTGCGTCACACGGCCAAGACAAGAAGTTGTGGTTTAAAAGTAATTTTTTTTTTCTTGCCGAAAATGATAATCGTTTTGCTAGATAAGACCCTTATGCCTCGTTTGGGATCGTTTAAAACCCTTTGAAATTGCGTTGAAACTGCAATTTGTTGGGGTCCAATAAAGTCTATTAAAATGAGAAAAATCCTTGAATGCACCCTTGTTTTCAGTAAAAATATCAAAAAATTCTTAAATTAAGATGCTTTTTCTTGATAAGCAATACAACCCAAGAAAATAAGTCTAGTTTTTAGACCAAAAATATAAAATTTAAGTGATTTTGTGCATAAAACAAGCAAAACAATCTGCCAATGGGGTAAGCAAAAAATCATGAACATTTTTCTTAAACATTAAATTCAAGAAAAATTCAAGAAAAAAGTTCTTACCCCATTGGCAGATTTTTTTGCTTGTTTTATGCACAAAATCACTTAAATTTGATATTTTTGGTCTAAAAACTAGACTTATTTTCTTGGGTCATAAATTATTTTTGTTGAAAATTATTTTTTGCAGTGTTTTTCCTCAAAAAAAAAAAAAAAAACGTACTTTCGTCTCCACTGAACAGAGAAAGACATAAACATTTTGTATGACTTGGGTGTGAGTAAATAATCTGGATTTTTTTAAAGAAAATGGAGCATTTCTTTAAGATTTGGATTCCTCATGCTAAACATAGGCAAAGTGTCAAAAAAACAGTTGGATGTGTAAGAGTATTTCTGTGCACCAGGGTTCGTACAAGTTTTGGAAAGTTTTTTGCGAATATAAAAGATTAATATGTAAAAATTGTGCTTAATTTTTTATGGGCAATTTCAGTGCAGGAAGTACAGTGGAAGTCCTTATATGGGAATAGCACAAAATCAAAATCAACCAAAGAAGTGTGTTGTTGTTTGTGAGGGAAATTTAAACTTGTGCAGCTTCCCAAAAAAACAGCATTATGGAAACAATGAATATAGTTTGTTTATCAGGGGTAGCAGCGGAGTTGTGCGTGTGTGTTTGTTTAACTCTGAATTTTGTTGAAATGGGCCGGTCCCAACCAGGTCATGAGATGCAGGGGTTAAGTAAAACTGCATCAAATGTCTGTGTTTTTTGTCAGTCGGCGCCTAAGTGCATATAATGTAAATGACACGAACTTGAAGTGAATCCTAAGTTATCCAGAAATAGTGGGATCATGTTTTGTGTGTTTCTTGCTCCAAATGTGGTACGTCTCCAAGATCTGGCTTATTTGGAAAGAATTTGTACAGCTGATCTGTTTTTATAAATCTGATTAAACTAAAAGACTTTGGATATATGAAGAATGTAATACTACTCTATAGGTACTCAAGATTAACATGAGATAAGTGGAAACAGCATTTTAGCGATATAGTGTGTTTGCTAGGAATCAAACGTCAATCCTCTTAGTGATTAGACTTTTGACTTGGAATTGTAAGCAACCACATAGCAATGCACTAAAAACATTTAGTCTTTATAAGCAACCACCCAAAACACATATGCATTGTGGCAGTGAATTTTGCAAAAGCAAGTGCCACTTCCTAAAAAGAAACTGAGGATCATTTTGGTGCCAATCAATACAATGTTGCTTTGAGATTTGAGATGCATCTAATGGCTGAAAATAAACAGGGACTTTATAAACCCAGACCTGCATCTCTTGAATCTTAATACCTGCAGCTCAGGGCTGGCAGTCGTGCACCGGAGGAGAGGATCAAACGCAGAGTCCTTCTGTGAACTTCTTTATTTCATTCATCTTTCTCTTCCTCTCTTTCAATTTAAGCACTCCCTTTCCATTTCCAATTTCTCTTCTCTTGAAGTTAGAGTCTTTTTCTCATAACAGAGGGAATAAATGTTCAGAGCTGCATTTAAGAGTTCATTTATCATTGGTAGAACGCAGGGTCGACCGGAATGCCAACGGGGGTCTGCCGAATGCATCTTTACAGTGCCGAACACATGGAGGGCCCTTTGAATTTAAACATTGGTCTGGGTATAATGCATTGATATTTTATGCGTGTCATTATGTCAGGGTAAAGCACATCTTTTGTTTTGATAAATAGAAAAACAAGATGTTTTTCTTTCTTTCATTGTATTCTAAGAGCTATTTGTTTGGGAATACGGTCTGAGGAATCTCTCATAATGCATCATTTGATTGATGGTTTTCTTATGTAAGACATCTGGCAAAGAGCCGCCGGCATATCACGCAACCCATCATGCTTTACATTGTGTCCCTTGGTTTTTGAGGTTAGCCCAAAGATCTCCGTGATGGAAAACAAACCAACGAGATGTTTATAAACCCACTTGAAGTTCTCATATAAAAAGCTTATAAAACCAGTAAGCATTATAGGAGCACAGCAATAAAACTCGAGCCCAGCGTTGGCCTTACGTCCATGGTATAGTTGGCAATAACTTAATACTCTGTATGGATCCCCAGCTGCTTGATATAAAGAGAGACCCCATCTGGCCCTGGTGCATATTGAAGGTCAGTCTCATCTACCCTGCTGCTCTAATGTCTATCTGTGCTCTTGTGTTTAACTCAGGGAAAAGTATCCTCGAGTCCTGTGTCAGAGCAGTTTTAGTCTTTAAATGCCCCTCACCGCGTGCAGTTTTAAGCTTTAAAAACCTTCTCAAATGTCAAACTCTCCTCAAACACCCTACTTGAGAGCAGCTAAAGTGATTTTGGCAGCTAAAATGTACTGGAGTGTAACCGCTTCTGTGCAACGGGGAAAGTGTTTACCTGACTCTTTCTGGTGGGAAACAATATTTAACCAATCACAAAATAAGTCGAAACTCAGTGTTCCTGCAGTTTAATTGGTGGAGGTTCGGAAATATCAAGGTCATGGGTATGATTTCCAACGAACACATGGAGTAAAATGTGTAGTAGTTTGGATACACTGCAAAAAATGACTTTCTTACTTACACTGCGAAAAATTATTTAAGAAAAAAAATTCTTAGTATTTTTGTCTTGTTTTCAGTAAAAATATCTAAAAAATTCTTAAATTAAGATGTATTTTCTTGATGAGCAAAACGACCCAAGAAAATAAGTCTAGTTTTTAGACAAAAATATCAAATTCAAGTGATTTTGTGCATAAAACAAGCCAAAAAATCTGCCAATGGGGTAAGCAAATTTTTCTTGATTTTTTTCTTGAATTTAGTGTTTAAGAAAAATTTTCAAGATTTTTTGCTTACCCCATTGGCAGATTTTTTGCTTGTTTTATGCACAACATCACTTAAATTTGATATTTTTGGTCTGAAAACTAGACTTATTTTCTAGGGTCGTTTTGCTTATCAAGAAAAGCATCTTATTTTAAGAATTTGTAGATATTTTTACTGAAAAGAACACAAAAATACTAAGAATTTTTTTTCTTGAAAATAATTTTTTGCTGTGTTTATTTTGCTTATCAAGAAAATACATCTTGATTTAAGAATTTTTAGATATTTGTACTGAAAACAAGACATAAATACTAAGTAAGAAGAAAAAATGTACTTAGTATTTTGTTAATAAACCTTGAATGCACTCTTGTTTTCCATAAAAATATCTAAACATTCTTAAATTAAGATGCTTTTTCTTGATAAGCAAAACAACCCAAGAAAATAAGTCTAGTTTTTAGACCAAAAATATCATATTTTATGCACAAAATCACTTAAATGTGATAGTTTTGGTCTAAAACTAGACTTATTTTCTTGGGTAGTTTTTCTCATCAAGAAAAAGCATCTTAATTTAAGAATTTTTAGATATTTTTTACTGAAAACAAGACAAAAATACTAAGTACAGTTTTTCTTGAAAGTCATTTTTTGCAGTGTAAGTGTCTGTCAAATGTACAAAGAAAGCCAAAATGCAAGGCAGCATCTTCAGAGAGTTGGGTTATTTTTAACTCATGTTGGGTTAATATTGGACACAACATACCGTTGGGTTAAAATTGACCCAATGCTGGGTTATTATAACTCATGATTGCATAACACAACAACCCATCCTTGGGTCATTTTTAACCAAGCATTGGTAACTTTTAACCCAGCATGTGTTTTTTCCAATATTTTCCCAATATGGGTCAAAAATAACCCAGCTATTTTAACAGTGCTGTATATGAGTTGCTATATTTCAAGTCTTCTAAAGCTTTACGTTAGGTACACATATTGGCATTTTAAAATAGGTAATTTATGTGTTATTTTAAAACACACTGCAGATCTACACAGTCAGAATATATGGTCAAAAAAGGGTCCCAAGCTGTCACTGGGGCAGTGCACTTTTAAAAGGTGCTATTATTTATAATTTAGGTACAGATATGTATATATTTGGTACCAATATTTACCTCTGAGGTATTAATATGAACTTTTTAGGTGCAAAGGTGTATTTTTTGAAAGGGTACCACCCCAGTGACAGCTGGGGACCATCTATTTTGCAAGTTTGTGGTTTGTCTTCCAAAAAAACTAAAGGAATATAGCACTTTTGTGTCCTAAAGAGCTCTTTTATGGTGCCTTTTGTCATTGGCTTGCTTGGACAAACTTTCACTTTTAATTTTCCAAAATAAATAAAGTCATATGGGCTTGGAAGGACACAGAGGATGGTAAATGTTAACAGTATTAACATTTTGGGGTGAATTGTTCTTTTTCATCACTGTGGAGGTGATTATGATAAATTACTTCTCACTTACACGCCCGTGACCTTAACAAACTATATGTCAAGGGTGAATTCTAGAATTACCGTCATCGATTTGCTACGGGGACAGTTTAAGTGGCAAGCATGTAAATGCCTTGCTCGACTGACTTGGTGAATGTGTCGCAGGCTGCACATATTGTATCTTCTGGTCTAGCCTTTCATTTTCTCTTCCTGGGCTGCGTGGTGCCTCCCTGGGTGCCTGTCATTAATTTGCCTTTTTTATCTGCATAAATAACAGGGATCTGAAGCGGAGCGCTACCTAATGAGTCATCTAGAGGTGGGAGACGAGGGCAAGGGGGGGCAGAAATCGAATGAAATTACACGTTTCCAACTAAGACCTCTCCCACAGAGCGATAGAGAAAGAAAAAGAAATGGTTTGGCTCAAAAAGAAAGCCGACAAATCGTTTAGACACATTTTTTAAATGGCACAATTTGAAAGCAGTAAAATTATGTATAATAATTATATTTTACCATTATGTGCGTTTATTAACCCTTATGGGTTGTTGAGGCCATTTTTGGCCTTTTTTGTCTTAATTTGGGTCAAATGGAATGATTTTAGTGACAAATCTTATATTGACAAAAATTTTGAGAAAATGCTTTAAATATATATATATATATATATATATATATATATATATATATATATATATATATATATATATATATATATATATATATATATATATATATATAATTAGGGAGAAAAAAAATTATCTGATGCTGCACAAAAACTAAAAATGGATCAAAGCCAATGTTTTTACTAATCTTTGACATGCCTAAAACTGTGAAAAAGGCAAAAAAAAAAAAAAAATCCAGTCCACAATCACTTTTTATATTGAAAATTAGCTATTTTGTGTATTTTTCGCCCAAATCAGTGACATCACTTATGAACTTGGTAATAAAGAGTTAATATCATGAAATTTTTGTAAACATTTGGTAGTTTTGATCAGTACTGCACTGTAAAAAAATTCCGTAGAAATTGCAGCTGGGTTGCCGGTAATTTACCGTAGATTTAAATTTATGTTTTTTACTTGCAATATTTTGTTCAAAGTTAAATGAACATTAAACATTTATAAGTATTTGTCTTTTCAGAGTAAAACTAAAAAAACAGCATCAAGCAAAGCATTCTGGGAAACAAAATCTGGAGCAAAAAAACAGAAAAAGGTTGATGATGATTTCTGATTCCCAGAATGCTTTGCATGAGGCTATTATTGTATAGTTTTATTCTGTGAAGATAAAGACTTGTTAATATTTAAAATTTATTTAACTTTGAACAAACTCTTGCCAGTTAATAACATAAATGCAAATCTACGGTAAATTACCGGCAACCCAGCTGCAATAACATTGTAATTTTTACGGATTTTTTTTACAGTGTGGGGGTGATTAACAGATGCATGCAAAAAAATCAGATACATTTTTACAGCCATTTAATTTAGCAGATTGTATCAATTCATACAGTTACAAATTGCCATGAGATTGTGTTGCTAATTTCACATGACCACGAAGTGAATTAACCCTTGTGGGTTGTTCAAATTTACTACACTACAAAAAATTAATTTCTTACTTAGTATTTTTGTCTTGTTTTCAGTAGAAAAATCTAAACATTCTTAAATCAAGATGCTTTTTCTTAATTAGCAAAATAACCAAAGAAAATAAGTCAAGTTTTTAGACAAAAAATATACAATTTAAGTGAATTTGTGCTTAAAACAAGCAAAAATATTGGAAGATATTTTTGCTTGTTTTGAGCACAAATTCACATAAATTGTATATTTTTTAGTCTAAAAACTAGACTTATTTTCGTAGTTCACTATGCTCCGTCGCATAGTCATCGGTGTATGAATGTGCGCGTGAATGGGTGAATGTGAGGCTAATTGTAAAGCGCTTTGGATGGCTATAGGTCTGTTAAAAGCGCTATATAAATTCAGTCCGTTTACCATGCTCATCAAGAAAATATATCTTTATTTAGTTTTTAGACAAAAAATGTACAATTTAAGTGAATTTGTGCTTAAAACAAGCAAGAATATCTGCCAATGGGGTGAGATTTTTCTTGAATTAGAAGAAAATATGATGCACCATGTGTCAAAAAATTTGATTTATGACTTTGATTTACGACCTAACACCTAGGTGTGAAATTTGTCACCTTATGAGTTGTTTGTTTCCTGTAATAAAATTTTATGGCAGTACTTGATGTTTATACTCAGGAAGTTGTTCAGGAAATGATGTTTATCCAGGTGTCCTATAGTCTCTGTTGTTTCACGCCTCCCCTCTCATACGTGAGTGTTTAAAGAAATCAGAAGTTAGTAAAAAAAAAAAGACAAGTTAGAAATATGTTTGTCAGAATGTTTTGCTTTTAAGCATAATGTCTGTGATTAAATTAATACACATGATTAAAGAAATAAGAATACATGATGAAGAATCAATGTCAAATAAAATAATTTGTAATAGTATTTAGTTAGGTTTTTAAAAGAGGTACCGGTTAGGAGGTCAATTGAATAAGCTGTTGTCTTCCTGTCTTGAAAGTTGTAATGTAAATCTTTCCTTCCAAGCCCATCATCATCGTCTATCCGGGGTCTCACTCCAAGACCTCTGATACGTCGGTATAGTTCAATAGAATAAAAGTTTAGGATCTCGGGTTAGGTGTTAAGACATTTTCCCTGCAGACATGTAGTCTCTTGTCCCTGCATGATATTTAAATACAACCAATACAGTCTGTACCTTCTTCAGCCTGTATGGAAGCAAGGCGCTAGGTCGTTAGATCAATGTTTCAGAACAATGCTAGGGCGTGTAGACTTATGGGGCTACACATACCAAACGGCCCTTGCTTGATATTTAATACAGCCAATACAGTCGTCTTCATCCTGTATGGCTCGTTAGATCAACGTTTCAGAACAATGCTAGGTCCTGCAGACTTGACGACTGCACATAGCAAATGGCCCTTGCTTGATATTTAAATACAACCATACAGACGTCTTCATCCTGTATGGCTCGTTAGATCAACGTTTCAGAACAATGCTAGGTCCTGCAGACTTGATGACTGTACATACTAAACGGTCCTTGCTTGATATTTAAATACAACCAATACAGTCGTCTTCATCCTGTATGGATCGTTAGATCAACGTTTCAGAACAATGCTAGGTCCTGCAGACTTGGCGACTGCACATACTAAATGGCCCTTGCTTGATATTTTAATCATCCCTTTCATAAACACACACACACACACACACACACACACACACACACACACACACACACACACACACACACACATAATTTTCTTGGGAAAAACAACTCTATTGATTTGTAGTGTTTAAATGTAATTTAATTAAAAAGTAGATTTAAGTATAGCATTGCTTATTCTTTTGTGCTTTAGATGTCTACACAAATAAAATTGTATACATATCGCTATAAGTATGTGAGGGTGAAATGTAATGTCATTTGTCTTATACTGTTTAAAATGTTAATATATTAAATGTATGATTAAAAATAAAATTATTCTTTTAACAGTGATGAGTAATTATACTTTTAACTACAGGCTTGTCTAGTTCATTCATTTTCCCATCGGTTTTCATGAAGATATGTTCTTTACATTATAAATGTATAAGTATTTACTAGAGAAGCTTATATTTATAGTTGATAACCTTATTTGTAAAAGGTTTAAAAAAATAACCAAATAAAATATAGGGCGGGTTTTGTGCCATGCAAATATGTGGGGTACGGCCTCCTGAGTATGGTAAGCCCCGCCTCCGTAGTTCAAAAGGCCGGATTCTCATTTGGACCCTTACAGCAGTAAATGATTTTCGCGAGGACATCTCTTTTCTCTCGGTTATATTAAAGAGGCCTTGGTTTATTTTTTCAAACAATGGACTCAGGACTCACCGGTAAGTTATTTTGCTTTATATGTTTATTTATCAAGTTTGATTTACCAAGTTATCTTCATTTGTAAAAACAGTCTTATTTTATTTTAACATTTAACAGGCTTTTAAATGTATATGTATACGATGCAGGAATTTTTAAAACGCTGCCCACCTACCATCATTTTGACCAGATCGACCAACTTTGTAAGTGTTTTAAGTATATTTTTAAGGAATTTCCTGAATGATTATATAAATACATTTATATATTATATATGTATATTTTATTCTACACATTTTATTCCAAATTAGTGAATTCTACTTTGATAAATGTTGAAGAGCAAAGCGCCACTAGGAACGGCGATCTACAAGGTAATACTGTTTATTTTAATTATACATTCAGATTTTTTTTTTCTGAAAAATGTATTACTTACATTTTACACTTTTATACCAATAGTAAATGACCCTGCAATAAATGAGGGTTCTCAAGGCGTTAATGAGGGCTGCGAACTGCAAGGTAACTATATTATGTGATCTTTACTTGTCTTTAATCTGTATTATTGAATGCTATATGTGTATTGATTCTTTTTGAAAAAACTTTTCTTTCTGTTTTATATATATATGTAGATGCAGCATTACTAGTTACACAGCCAGGGTTTGTAACACAGAATACCTCTACAAAATCTTCAAGACTTAGTCTTAGTCGGAAACGAAAGCAGTCCCGTTCTATTACCCGTGATAAAAGGGCATGCCCTGACAATGCACTAGTCTCTGATGTGCAACCTCGGGATACCACCACAGATTTCATTAAAACAGTTGGTAAGTGTGATTATGTAGCTAAATATTCGATGTTTAAATACTGTTGTGTTGTAGTATAATAATCTTACTGTATTTAAACAGATTTCTATACAGAAAACCTGTTAGGAGCTGGAGATGTCACAAATTCATGGTCTGCAGCGTTGGCAAGTGTCTCAGAAGCTAACGGTGATGCGATAGTGCCGGTAGCTACTACCGTACTGACATCTTCTTTGGACTCGCAGACATCTGCGGCGGTTAATCTGCCACGTGTGGTTGGAGCCCGTGTCGAGGATGAATCTTCTATGATTTTTGAAACATCTCTACCTGCAAATCAGGAACATTTCAATAATGAGTTATTGCTGGAATTGATAGCGCAAGTGAGAAGACTGACTGAAGACGTCGCATCCATAAATTCAAGGTGTACAGCTCAAGAGGCATTGCTGAGAAGCCTGGCAGAAGGCATCGCTGCCATAATTTCATGGTCTAAAGATCAACAGGTGTTAACCAGACTTATATTTGAAGCTCACCAGAAGACTTCTGAAGAACAAAACTTGGTGAACAGAATGCTGCTTGATCGATTGGTGAACATTGAAAAAGTCCAGAGAAAGGAATTCGATCTACAGGGAGGTACGGTAATTCTACTTCAACAAGTTAAAGATGCTGTTTCACACAATAATGGTTTATAGTTGAAATAAGTGTTGTTTTTGCTGGGTTTTTCCTACCATTTTGCGGTGCTGTTTTTAAATGTGTTTTTTAAATATGTTTTGGTTATTTTTGTGATGCTGGTTTTTTTTTTTTTTTACTATTTTGCAATGCTGTTTTTAAATGTGTGTTTTTAAATATGTTTTGGTTATTTTGGTGATGCTGGTTTATAGTTGAAATACGTGTTGTTGATGGGTTTTTATACTATTTTGTGATACTGGTTTATTTTTTTTGGATTGCTAGTTTTATTATGGTTAAGAGAAATTTAAGTGTTTTATCTTTTTGTTTGGCTATATCGGCATTGGCTAACGTTAATTTGTAATGCTATTTTGGGCATAATCAGAGAATATATCTGTGTAATCCTGGAGAAGTTCTAAATATTATTGAAAATGGCTGGTAAAAGAGTGCGTTCAGATGATGATTTACATAGTTGTCCAGAAATACCTAATGTAAGGGCTAGGCATGAGGCTGAGACTGAAATGTTTGCTGCTGCACAAGACCAATTACTTGAAAGGGTAAACGAAATGATTCGGACATATCCACATCAGAGTTTAGAACCTGTGCCTGCGAGGGTAGACCAAACATACGAACAAATAAGTGAAAGGCAAAATGAAATGATTCGGACATATGAACAAAGATTTGAAACAAATTTGTCACAAACAGGTTATGGTGTAGTAAATCCTACCGATAATTCTAATACGGCAGACACCCTTACGGGTCTAAGTCAGAGTGACGTGGACACGCTAGTGCGTGATGGAGGGACAGTAAGTGATTACACAATAGTCCCGAGACCCTATTTTAACGGTCTAGAAATCCACAGAAATCTAAATTTGCGCGAGATCATAACCACAGATTTGGCAGCGTACACTATATTTGTCCAAAATATTCTGTCGGAAATGGTTTCATTCTCTAGAGATATAGGAGGTGAGGGATCCTACATTAATATCAGTCTTAAAGGCCCAAGTCTCAAATCTGACGTTAACACTATACTGTGTCCCGGTAACGACTATGATGAAAATCGTTTTATCGAACAGTTTGAATCGGTTGCACAAAGTAATGAACAGATGTTGGCGGATGACAGTTTGCAACTGCATGTATCAATAGCAAGAAGTATGAATGGAGGGGTTCGTAGGAAGATTACAGATATAGCCCATGATGAAGTGATTAAGAAAAAAAGGATGTGTTTGTTCTCACCTACCAACTTTACAAACAATCTGTGTTTTGCAATATGTTTAGCATACTTTCTTGAACCCCATGCAGAGTATGAGGAGTTAGAACGTATGGCTGTGGATATACAGACTGCTGCAGGTCTAACCCCTCAAGACTGTGTGGGCTTTAATCACATTACAAAGTTTGAGAGTGTGATGAAAGTGAAGATTGTGGTGTTTTACAGGTCAAGTGAGGGTGTGTTAGAGCATCATAAGACACATGATGAGCCGCATAAAAAGACAGTGTTTTTGTACTTGCATGATGCCCATTATCACTTGATAACTCGTATTAAGGCATTTGTTGGATCATCGTATGTCTGCGAGCACTGTTACAAGGGGTACACAAACAGACAGGGTCACGATTGCAAATATACATGTTCTGTATGTAATGACAGTAGGTGTTACAAACATGCTAAAAAGACAATACACTGTCCAGACTGTTTGAGAATTTGTAAATCGCAATATTGCTTTGATGCCCATAAAAAACCCTCTGCTGCTGCATTTGGGAGATCGCCCTGTGATATCACCAAATACTGCGTTAAATGCGGTAGACGGTACCATGTGGCAGCAAGTAAACCTGACCAGGAACATGAATGTCCCGCAGATTGTTGCTACTATTGTGGTGAGGATGTAAGTCACGATGGTGAACATGAATGTTTCATACATCCTATATCTGTTGAAGAGGTTGAGGATTGCTACATATTTTATGACTTTGAAACCCGTTGTGATAATGGTAAGCATGTTGCTAATTATGTCTGTGCCATGACCTTTAGCGGTGAGAAATTTGAAAGTGCAGGTGAAGGGTGTGTAGAGAACTTCGTTCGCAGATTCCGACAGCCAAGATATAAAAACCACACATTTGTGGCTCACAATGGGGCAGGTTTTGACAACTTCTTAGTCCTAGAGTATTTCTGCAGGGAGGATCTCAAACTTAACATTATCATGCAAGGCTGTAGATTGACCTTCATGTACGATGAGACTTACAAACAACGATTCATTGACTCGTTCAGTTTTATGCCTATGGCATTGTCAAAGACACCTGCAGCCTTTAATTTGACCAGTACAGAGAAGGGTTACTTCCCCCATCTCTTCAATACATTGCAGAATCAAAACTATGTAGGACCATATCCCACAAAAAACTACTACGGCTATGCCACAATGACTGATAGTGCCAGGCTAAAGTTTGATCAATGGTATGACACACTTGAAGGGAAGGTTTTTGACTTCAGAAAAGAGATTGGATTGTACTGTATGAACGATGTTGTCTTACTTCGGGATGCATGTATTAAGTACAGGAAAGAGTTCATTGCATGTACAGAGATAGACCCCTTCAGATTTACGACTTTAGCATCATGTTGTATGGGTGTGTTCAAAACACACTTTCTAAAACCTGCTACTATAGCTCTGACCCATAACAATGCATACATACATCAGCACAAGACATTCTCGAATGCATCGATTGAGTGGCTTGAATATGTGAAAAAGACACGTGATGTCGACATGCATCATGCTCTGAATCACGGTGAGATGAAAATTGGTAATCTCTTCCTCGATGGATTTTATGTCCAAAGCAATGGTGTGCAGAAAGGTTTGGAATATGCGGGATGTTGGTTTCATGGCTGTAAGTCTTGTTTTAAACCTGACAGCATAAATGAACAGTCCAAAATACCACATGGAGCCCTCTATCGTGCGTTTATCGACAGAAATGAGGTTTTGAAAAAATCCTACAATATTGACCTGGAGGTGATGTGGGAGTGTCAGTGGCGAAAGCTTAAACAGACCGACCCGGATGTGATGAGTTTTATGTCTACCTATTCTGCACCAGAAAGACTGAAACCACGTGATGCTCTGTTTGGTGGCCGTACAAATGCTTACAAGCTGTACCACAAAGCTGCAGAGGGGGAGAGAATTAGCTATGTTGATTTCACAAGTCTATATCCTTTTGTGCAGTCTCGAAAACCCTACCCCATTGGCCATCCTGAAATAATCTTCAAGGACTTTCAAGACCTTGAAAATTATTTCGGGCTTGTTAAGGCTACAGTCCTTCCTCCCAGAAAGTTGCTCCATCCTGTGTTACCATACAGGAGTTGTGGTAAGCTGATGTTTCCTTTATGTCGTACCTGTGTGGATGAGCAATGCAAAATCATGCCTTGTACACACACAGATGAGGAAAGAGCAATTTCTGGGACATGGGTGAGCCTTGAATTGTTAAAGGCCATTGAAAAGGGCTATGTAGTCGTGAAAATTGATGAGGTGTGGCATTTTCCTCAAACGTCTGACAAACTGTTTTGCGGCTATGTGAAAACATTTTTACAGTTTAAACAGCAGGCCTCTGGTTATCCGTCACATGTAATCACAAAGGCAGATAAACAGGCATACATTGATGACTATTACCAGAAAGAGGATATTCAGCTCGATCCTGAAAAGATCTGCAATAACCCCGCCCGTCGCTCGATCAACAAATTGTTGCTTAATTCATTGTGGGGGAGATTCTCTCTCAGAGAGAACATGCCTAATTGCAAGCTTTTGAAAAAAGCTCAAGATTTTTCTCAGTACATCTTTGGATGTCAGTACGAAGTAACATTTTTCAGGTTTGTGTCTGACACAATTGCATTGGTGCAATACAAACATGCAGAGGGGTCCTCTTATGAGACCCGAGATGTTAATGTGTTTATCGGTGCATTCACGACGGCACATGCACGGTTGGAGTTGTACAACCTTATGGATAGGTTGGGCGATAGACTCTTGTATGGGGACACAGATAGTGTTATCTATGTCTCAAGAGATGGAGATTGGGAACCTCCATTGGGACCTTATTTAGGGGATCTCACTAATGAACTTGATTCTGACGATACCATTACAGAGTTTTGTTCCGCAGGTCCTAAAACATATGGTTACCGGACTGCAAAACAACACATATGTCTCAAGGCTAAGGGTGTAACGCAAACAGCAGAGAACTCTAAAGTTATCACACTACAGTCTTTAATAGGCCTTGTTGACGATTTTGTAGCATCATCTGAAAGCACTCGGCAACTCCTGGCCCACACTGACATTATTGTCAGAAATAAAAAGAATTTCACACTGAAAAACAAGTCAGTTGTTAAGAAGTTTCGTGTCGTTTATGACAAAAGAATATTGATGACGGATTTCACGACACGCCCCTTCGGATATTGATCATGACTTATGCTTATCGAGGTATGCAAGGTACAGAGGGGTTTGATTTCAGAATTCAGCATCCTTTCTCCATGATAATTTCAGGCCCCTCATGCTCTGGAAAAACTTTCTTTGTAAAAATGCTGTTACAAAACGCTGAGAAAATTGTTTCTAAAAATATTGAAAATATTGTGTTAATTTATGATTGTTGGCAGCCAATGTATGATGATTTGATGAAAATGCCACACCTCATCAATTTTCACGACTACATAGCCCTTTTCAATGGCCTTTAACAATTCAAGGCTCACCCATGTCCCAGAAATTGCTCTTTCCTCATCTGTGTGTGTACAAGGCATGATTTTGCATTGCTCATCCACACAGGTACGACATAAAGGAAACATCAGCTTACCACAACTCCTGTATGGTAACACAGGATGGAGCAACTTTCTGGGAGGAAGGACTGTAGCCTTAACAAGCCCGAAATAATTTTCAAGGTCTTGAAAGTCCTTGAAGATTATTTCAGGATGGCCAATGGGGTAGGGTTTTCGAGACTGCACAAAAGGATATAGACTTGTGAAATCAACATAGCTAATTCTCTCCCCCTCTGCAGCTTTGTGGTACAGCTTGTAAGCATTTGTACGGCCACCAAACAGAGCATCACGTGGTTTCAGTCTTTCTGGTGCAGAATAGGTAGACATAAAACTCATCACATCCGGGTCGGTCTGTTTAAGCTTTCGCCACTGACACTCCCACATCACCTCCAGGTCAATATTGTAGGATTTTTTCAAAACCTCATTTCTGTCGATAAACGCACGATAGAGGGCTCCATGTGGTATTTTGGACTGTTCATTTATGCTGTCAGGTTTAAAACAAGACTTACAGCCATGAAACCAACATCCCGCATATTCCAAACCTTTCTGCACACCATTGCTTTGGACATAAAATCCATCGAGGAAGAGATTACCAATTTTCATCTCACCGTGATTCAGAGCATGATGCATGTCGACATCACGTGTCTTTTTCACATATTCAAGCCACTCAATCGATGCATTCGAGAATGTCTTGTGCTGATGTATGTATGCATTGTTATGGGTCAGAGCTATAGTAGCAGGTTTTAGAAAGTGTGTTTTGAACACACCCATACAACATGATGCTAAAGTCGTAAATCTGAAGGGGTCTATCTCTGTACATGCAATGAACTCTTTCCTGTACTTAATACATGCATCCCGAAGTAAGACAACATCGTTCATACAGTACAATCCAATCTCTTTTCTGAAGTCAAAAACCTTCCCTTCAAGTGTGTCATACCATTGATCAAACTTTAGCCTGGCACTATCAGTCATTGTGGCATAGCCGTAGTAGTTTTTTGTGGGATATGGTCCTACATAGTTTTGATTCTGCAATGTATTGAAGAGATGGGGGAAGTAACCCTTCTCTGTACTGGTCAAATTAAAGGCTGCAGGTGTCTTTGACAATGCCATAGGCATAAAACTGAACGAGTCAATGAATCGTTGTTTGTAAGTCTCATCGTACATGAAGGTCAATCTACAGCCTTGCATGATAATGTTAAGTTTGAGATCCTCCCTGCAGAAATACTCTAGGACTAAGAAGTTGTCAAAACCTGCCCCATTGTGAGCCACAAATGTGTGGTTTTTATATCTTGGCTGTCGGAATCTGCGAACGAAGTTCTCTACACACCCTTCACCTGCACTTTCAAATTTCTCACCGCTAAAGGTCATGGCACAGACATAATTAGCAACATGCTTACCATTATCACAACGGGTTTCAAAGTCATAAAATATGTAGCAATCCTCAACCTCTTCAACAGATATAGGATGTATGAAACATTCATGTTCACCATCGTGACTTACATCCTCACCACAATAGTAGCAACAATCTGCGGGACATTCATGTTCCTGGTCAGGTTTACTTGCTGCCACATGGTACCGTCTACCGCATTTAACGCAGTATTTGGTGATATCACAGGGCGATCTCCCAAATGCAGCAGCAGAGGGTTTTTTATGGGCATCAAAGCAATATTGCGATTTACAAATTCTCAAACAGTCTGGACAGTGTATTGTCTTTTTAGCATGTTTGTAACACCTACTGTCATTACATACAGAACATGTATATTTGCAATCGTGACCCTGTCTGTTTGTGTACCCCTTGTAACAGTGCTCGCAGACATACGATGATCCAACAAATGCCTTAATACGAGTTATCAAGTGATAATGGGCATCATGCAAGTACAAAAACACTGTCTTTTTATGCGGCTCATCATGTGTCTTATGATGCTCTAACACACCCTCACTTGACCTGTAAAACACCACAATCTTCACTTTCATCACACTCTCAAACTTTGTAATGTGATTAAAGCCCACACAGTCTTGAGGGGTTAGACCTGCAGCAGTCTGTATATCCACAGCCATACGTTCTAACTCCTCATACTCTGCATGGGGTTCAAGAAAGTATGCTAAACATATTGCAAAACACAGATTGTTTGTAAAGTTGGTAGGTGAGAACAAACACATCCTTTTTTTCTTAATCACTTCATCATGGGCTATATCTGTAATCTTCCTACGAACCCCTCCATTCATACTTCTTGCTATTGATACATGCAGTTGCAAACTGTCATCCGCCAACATCTGTTCATTACTTTGTGCAACCGATTCAAACTGTTCGATAAAACGATTTTCATCATAGTCGTTACCGGGACACAGTATAGTGTTAACGTCAGATTTGAGACTTGGGCCTTTAAGACTGATATTAATGTAGGATCCCTCACCTCCTATATCTCTAGAGAATGAAACCATTTCCGACAGAATATTTTGGACAAATATAGTGTACGCTGCCAAATCTGTGGTTATGATCTCGCGCAAATTTAGATTTCTGTGGATTTCTAGACCGTTAAAATAGGGTCTCGGGACTATTGTGTAATCACTTACTGTCCCTCCATCACGCACTAGCGTGTCCACGTCACTCTGACTTAGACCCGTAAGGGTGTCTGCCGTATTAGAATTATCGGTAGGATTTACTACACCATAACCTGTTTGGGACAAATTTGTTTCAAATCTTTGTTCATATGTCCGAATCATTTCATTTTGCCTTTCACTTATTTGTTCGTATGTTTGGTCTACCCTCGCAGGCACAGGTTCTAAACTCTGATGTGGATATGTCCGAATCATTTCGTTTACCCTTTCAAGTAATTGGTCTTGTGCAGCAGCAAACATTTCAGTCTCAGCCTCATGCCTAGCCCTTACATTAGGTATTTCTGGACAACTATGTAAATCATCATCTGAACGCACTCTTTTACCAGCCATTTTCAATAATATTTAGAACTTCTCCAGGATTACACAGATATATTCTCTGATTATGCCCAAAATAGCATTACAAATTAACGTTAGCCAATGCCGATATAGCCAAACAAAAAGATAAAACACTTAAATTTCTCTTAACCATAATAAAACTAGCAATCCAAAAAAAATAAACCAGTATCACAAAATAGTATAAAAACCCATCAACAACACGTATTTCAACTATAAACCAGCATCACCAAAATAACCAAAACATATTTAAAAACACACATTTAAAAACAGCATTGCAAAATAGTAAAAAAAAAAAAAAACCAGCATCACAAAAATAACCAAAACATATTTAAAAAACACATTTAAAAACAGCACCGCAAAATGGTAGGAAAAACCCAGCAAAAACAACACTTATTTCAACTATAAACCATTATTGTGTGAAACAGCATCTTTAACTTGTTGAAGTAGAATTACCGTACCTCCCTGTAGATCGAATTCCTTTCTCTGGACTTTTTCAATGTTCACCAATCGATCAAGCAGCATTCTGTTCACCAAGTTTTGTTCTTCAGAAGTCTTCTGGTGAGCTTCAAATATAAGTCTGGTTAACACCTGTTGATCTTTAGACCATGAAATTATGGCAGCGATGCCTTCTGCCAGGCTTCTCAGCAATGCCTCTTGAGCTGTACACCTTGAATTTATGGATGCGACGTCTTCAGTCAGTCTTCTCACTTGCGCTATCAATTCCAGCAATAACTCATTATTGAAATGTTCCTGATTTGCAGGTAGAGATGTTTCAAAAATCATAGAAGATTCATCCTCGACACGGGCTCCAACCACACGTGGCAGATTAACCGCCGCAGATGTCTGCGAGTCCAAAGAAGATGTCAGTACGGTAGTAGCTACCGGCACTATCGCATCACCGTTAGCTTCTGAGACACTTGCCAACGCTGCAGACCATGAATTTGTGACATCTCCAGCTCCTAACAGGTTTTCTGTATAGAAATCTGTTTAAATACAGTAAGATTATTATACTACAACACAACAGTATTTAAACATCGAATATTTAGCTACATAATCACACTTACCAACTGTTTTAATGAAATCTGTGGTGGTATCCCGAGGTTGCACATCAGAGACTAGTGCATTGTCAGGGCATGCCCTTTTATCACGGGTAATAGAACGGGACTGCTTTCGTTTCCGACTAAGACTAAGTCTTGAAGATTTTGTAGAGGTATTCTGTGTTACAAACCCTGGCTGTGTAACTAGTAATGCTGCATCTACATATATATATAAAACAGAAAGAAAAGTTTTTTCAAAAAGAATCAATACACATATAGCATTCAATAATACAGATTAAAGACAAGTAAAGATCACATAATATAGTTACCTTGCAGTTCGCAGCCCTCATTAACGCCTTGAGAACCCTCATTTATTGCAGGGTCATTTACTATTGGTATAAAAGTGTAAAATGTAAGTAATACATTTTTCAGAAAAAAAAAATCTGAATGTATAATTAAAATAAACAGTATTACCTTGTAGATCGCCGTTCCTAGTGGCGCTTTGCTCTTCAACATTTATCAAAGTAGAATTCACTAATTTGGAATAAAATGTGTAGAATAAAATATACATATATAATATATAAATGTATTTATATAATCATTCAGGAAATTCCTTAAAAATATACTTAAAACACTTACAAAGTTGGTCGATCTGGTCAAAATGATGGTAGGTGGGCAGCGTTTTAAAAATTCCTGCATCGTATACATATACATTTAAAAGCCTGTTAAATGTTAAAATAAAATAAGACTGTTTTTACAAATGAAGATAACTTGGTAAATCAAACTTGATAAATAAACATATAAAGCAAAATAACTTACCGGTGAGTCCTGAGTCCATTGTTTGAAAAAATAAACCAAGGCCTCTTTAATATAACCGAGAGAAAAGAGATGTCCTCGCGAAAATCATTTACTGCTGTAAGGGTCCAAATGAGAATCCGGCCTTTTGAACTACGGAGGCGGGGCTTACCATACTCAGGAGGCCGTACCCCACATATTTGCATGGCACAAAACCCGCCCTATATTTTATTTGGTTATTTTTTTAAACCTTTTACAAATAAGGTTATCAACTATAAATATAAGCTTCTCTAGTAAATACTTATACATTTATAATGTAAAGAACATATCTTCATGAAAACCGATGGGAAAATGAATGAACTAGACAAGCCTGTAGTTAAAAGTATAATTACTCATCACTGTTAAAAGAATAATTTTATTTTTAATCATACATTTAATATATTAACATTTTAAACAGTATAAGACAAATGACATTACATTTCACCCTCACATACTTATAGCGATATGTATACAATTTTATTTGTGTAGACATCTAAAGCACAAAAGAATAAGCAATGCTATACTTAAATCTACTTTTTAATTAAATTACATTTAAACACTACAAATCAATAGAGTTGTTTTTCCCAAGAAAATTATGTGTGTGTGTGTGTGTGTGTGTGTGTGTGTGTGTGTGTGTGTGTGTGTGTGTGTGTGTGTGTGTGTGTGTGTGTGTGTGTGTGTGTGTGTGTGTGTGTGTGTGTGTGTGTGTGTGTGTGTGTGTGTGTTTATGAAAGGGATGATTAAAATATCAAGCAAGGGCCATTTAGTATGTGCAGTCGCCAAGTCTGCAGGACCTAGCATTGTTCTGAAACGTTGATCTAACGATCCATACAGGATGAAGACGACTGTATTGGTTGTATTTAAATATCAAGCAAGGACCGTTTAGTATGTACAGTCATCAAGTCTGCAGGACCTAGCATTGTTCTGAAACGTTGATCTAACGAGCCATACAGGATGAAGACGTCTGTATGGTTGTATTTAAATATCAAGCAAGGGCCATTTGCTATGTGCAGTCGTCAAGTCTGCAGGACCTAGCATTGTTCTGAAACGTTGATCTAACGAGCCATACAGGATGAAGACGACTGTATTGGCTGTATTTAAATATCAAGCAAGGGCCGTTTGGTATGTGTAGCCCCATAAGTCTACACGCCCTAGCATTGTTCTGAAACATTGATCTAACGACCTAGCGCCTTGCTTCCATACAGGCTGAAGAAGGTACAGACTGTATTGGTTGTATTTAAATATCATGCAGGGACAAGAGACTACATGTCTGCAGGGAAAATGTCTTAACACCTAACCCGAGATCCTAAACTTTTATTCTATTGAACTATACCGACGTATCAGAGGTCTTGGAGTGAGACCCCGGATAGACGATGATGATGGGCTTGGAAGGAAAGATTTACATTACAACTTTCAAGACAGGAAGACAACAGCTTATTCAATTGACCTCCTAACCGGTACCTCTTTTAAAAACCTAACTAAATACTATTACAAATTATTTTATTTGACATTGATTCTTCATCATGTATTCTTATTTCTTTAATCATGTGTATTAATTTAATCACAGACATTATGCTTAAAAGCAAAACATTCTGACAAACATATTTCTAACTTGTCTTTTTTTTTTACTAACTTCTGATTTCTTTAAACACTCACGTATGAGAGGGGAGGCGTGAAACAACAGAGACTATAGGACACCTGGATAAACATCATTTCCTGAACAACTTCCTGAGTATAAACATCAAGTACCGCCATAAAATTTTATTACAGGAAACAAACAACTCATAAGGTGACAAATTTCACACCTAGGTGTTAGGTCGTAAATCAAAGTCATAAATCAAATTTTTTGACACATGGTGCATCATATTTTCTTCTTGAATTTAATGTTTTTTTTTTATGATTTTTTTTCTCACCTCATTGGCAGATATTCTTGCTTGTTTTAAGCACAAATTCATTTAAATTGTATATATTTTGTTGTCTAATAACTAGACTTATTTTCTTTGGTAATTTTGCTCATCAAGAAAATGCATCTTGATTTAACAAGGTTTAGATATTTCTACTGAAAACAAGACAAAATTACAAAGAAAGAAGTAAGAACACAATTTTTTGAAATGTAGTCAGTTTGAACAACCCACAAAGGTTAGTTCACTTTGTGGTTATGTGAAATTGGCAACACAATCTCATGGCAATTTGTAATGTTGAATTCATACAATCTGCTTAAACCCTAGTTACGTTGAGTTTAGGGTTGGGCTTCATTATTGTTTTTAATAATTGAAATTTGAAACTTTGAAATTTATGCAAATTAGGCTGTCTCGACATTTGCTTAATTTGAATGAAAGTAATGTACGGTGAAAAACCCATTAATTTTCCAAAAATAGAATTTATTTAAGCAAATATATAAATTATTTCTCCCAGTTTATCAGTTCTTGAGACCTCTGTGCAAAAAGCTGAATGTTTTTAAAATTTTCCGAGAGCTCTTGTACACATACATGTATGAGGCAACGTATTGTTAGTCCATAATACAAATTAGCTTGTTACTATTGATTTAATGGGTACTTTTATCATGACATAAAGACTAAACTTACGACCATAGTAAATAAACACTGTTCTCCCTGTAAGACTTTCTAATCAATATAGCCTGGAGGATTGTATTGTATTGTGTGAATTGTGTGAAACAGCCATTTCACACCACAATGATGCTTTTAACAGCGGAATTACACACACATACTGTACTGTTAAAATGTATACTTTATTATTTAGGTTAAAAGCATCAGCCAAATGCATACCGTACATGTAATGTAAATGGCATCCCATTGTAATTCATACAGTAGGTTTCAAACTGTATAATCATTATTGGGATGCCAATATACAATTCAGCATCTGCCAAGACCTTTATAATGCATATATGATGATATCACAAAAATTCCGACAAATAAAAAATCAAATATGGTTTAAGAAGGAAAAGGAACTGGAAGAAAGAGAGCAGCTAGTCCGATGTGAATAATTCATTGGTGATGTGCCTCGACCTCCAGAGGGCTCTTTGCCTCATTCAGGACTGAGATGGGCTCCTCTCCCCTCCCTCATAACATTCAAACCTGAATAAAGAGATCCACTCTCCCCCGCTAAATTTAATAACACAGTCTTTGATCCTTCTGAAACCACAGCGCTGTATCTGTCGGTTCTCATTGATGTGGCTGTTGGCTCTCTCATGCCAAACCCAACAGCCTCGCCTCTCGAATTTAGAAAACACTCGACTTAGGAAATGATGTGTGTTGTCTACCTGAGTGAATGTAAATGAATTGAACATGTTTTTACAATCTGCTTGTGTGTCTTGTATCTTTATAATGCTGTAAGGCAAGCGGTAGAGAGCAGAGGTGGGTAAGAGAGTCAGGGGCTGAAATAGGTCGTAATGTTATTTTTTTACTTTCCTAGTGTGCATTTTAAGGCATCGGTTGGCAGATGCTTTTATTTGAAGTACTGTAGCTTACAGTACATTTATGGTATACTGTACAATTTATTAGTAAATCAATTGAGAGT
Organism: Paramisgurnus dabryanus; assembly: GCF_030506205.2. Taxonomy (NCBI): domain Eukaryota; kingdom Metazoa; phylum Chordata; class Actinopteri; order Cypriniformes; family Cobitidae; genus Paramisgurnus; species Paramisgurnus dabryanus. The sequence continues at coordinate 28,848,356 of NC_133345.1, read as the reverse complement.
CGAGTGCTTTTTGCACGAGTTGTTGAAAATTGGGCTGGGTTTTGGAAAAGGTATCAAATTTAACTGAATTGTTTATCGGCTCCATCCATCCGGGTGGGCCCGGGGTATTTTTGTTATATAAACTTTTACATTTACTATTTATTCTATTGTATTTTCACAAACTTTACAACATTATAACCTTAAAAAAGCTTTATTATAAGGGTTAAGCTTTGATATCAGATCTGGTGTAGTCTCTCAAATGAGCTACAACAAGTAAGAAAAATGTCCAGATAAGCCATTACTATATTATTGAGAGCCAAATTATAAGGAAACATCAACAACTGACATTTACGTAACCTCATGCACAGCGTCCAGGATTGCGGCTGATGACAAAATTGATGTAATATCCCCTGCAAACAGGTAAAATCCGATTTATACTTGAGACAAAGGGTCCACCATGTAGTTAAGATATTTCTGTTTCACCTAGCAAGTGCTCTACAAGTCCCACATGACTTCTCAAGCGCACGCAGAGAGACAGATGCACATAAACATGCGATAAGCATGTGCATTCATGCACAAATACAGTCACGGTCCACTGCATCGAACCCCTTTGCGGTGTTACCAAACAGGGTTTTCACATCAGCCATCATTGTTTGTTGTAGAATATAGAGGCAATTTCATAAAGTTTTCTCTGAACAGATGCTCCCATCGTGTTGTTATGATGTTGATACTGTGGAAGGGGGTATACGACTCCCCTGTTTGTTATTTAGTCTTTGTGCCGGCCGTTTCGATCTCCTTCCCATGTGCAGTGAAACGGGGCAGATGGAGTCATCAAACCACCGCTGCCACTGTTGAAGGGCTGGAGAATATGTAAGGACCTTTGGGACAGGGAGGAAGGAGACTTGTAATGTGACTGATTTTAAACAACCACAACAAATTCGCCGGCAGTCAGCTGAACCTCAACCTGACGTGTGTGCGTCGAATGTCAACAGAGATCGGAGGCCTGCCATTGTTTGAGAAACAAAGTCGGTTTGATTCACGGGGGATATGGAAATAAGGTGATGATGAAAATAGTTTTGATTATTTGTCTGGTTGATAGAGAGGTGGATAGAGAGAGAGAGAGAGAGAGAGAGAGAGAGAGATTGATGGATGGATGGATAGAGAAAGATAGATGGATGGATGGATAGAGAGCGATGGATGGATGAATAGAGAGAGATAGATGGATGGATAGAGAGAGAGAGGGAGAGATGGATGGATGGATGGATGGATAGAGAAAGATAGATGGATGGATGGATAGAGAGCGATGGATAAATGGATAGAGAGAGATGGATGGATGGATAGAGAGCGATAGATGGATGGATAGAGAGAGAGAGAGAGAGAGAGAGAGATTGATGGATGGATGGATAGAGAAAGATAGATGGATGGATGGATAGAGAGCGATGGATGGATGAATAGAGAGAGATAGATGGATGGATAGAGAGAGAGAGGGAGAGATGGATGGATGGATGGATGGATAGAGAAAGATAGATGGATGGATGGATAGAGAGCGATGGATAAATGGATAGAGAGAGATGGATGGATAGAGAGCGATAGATGGATGGATAGAGAGAGAGAGAGAGAGAGAGATTGATGGATGGATGAATAGAGAGATAGATTGATGGATGGATGGAGAGCGATGGATGGATGGATGGAGAGTGATGGATGGATGGACAGAGAGTGATGGATGGATGGACAGAGAGCGATGGATGGATGGACAGAGAGCGATGGATGGATGGACAGAGAGCGATGGATGGATGGACAGAGAGCAATGGATGGACAGAGAGCAATGGATGGATAGAGAGCAATGGATGGACAGAGAGCGATGGATGGATGGACAGAGAGCGATGGATTGATGGACAGAGAGTGATAGATGGATGGATGGATGGATAGAGAGAGATACATGGATCGATGGACAGAGAGAGAGACATGGATGGATGGATAGAGAACAATGGATGGATGGACAGAGAGCGATGGATGGATGGATGGATAGAGAGAGATAGATGGATGGATAGAGAGCAATGGATGGATGGACAGAGAGCGATGGATGGATGGATGGATGGATAGATAGAGAGAGATGGATAGAGAAAGAGAGAGATGGATTGATGGATGGATAGAGAGATGGATAGAGAACGATGGATGAATGGATAGAGAGAGATAGATAGATGGATAGACAGCAATGGATGGATGGATGGATAGAGAAATATAGATGGATGGATAGAGAGCGATGGATAGAGAAAGAGAGGGATGGATGGATGGATGGATGGATAGATAGAAAATGAGATAGATAGAGATGGATGGATGGATAGAGAGAGAGAGAGAGAGAGAGAGAGAGAGAGAATGAAAATGAGATAGAGAGCGAGAGAGATAGATAGAGAGAGAGGGGGAGTAAGAGAGAGAAAGGGACCGATGGGTGGATGGATAGATAGATAGATAGATAGATAGATAGATAGATAGATAGATAGATAGATAGATAGAGAAGGAGATAGATAGAGATGGATGGATGGATAGAAAGAGAGAGAGAAAGAGAATGAAAAGGAGATAGAGAGGGAGAGAGATAGATAGAGAGAGAGGGGGAGTAAGAAAGAGAAAGGGACAGATGGGTGGATGGATGGATAGATAAAGAGATGGATGGATAGATAGATAGATAGATAGATAGATAGATAGATAGATAGATAGATAGATAGATAGATAGATAGATAGATAGATATAGAAGGAGATAAATAGAGAAGGAGATAGAGAGGGAGAGAGACGGATGAATGGATAGATAGATGGATGGATGGATAGAAAGAAAAGGAGATAGAGAGCGAGAGAGGTAGATAGAGAGAGATAGAGAGAGAGAGAGAGAGAGAGAGAGAGAGAGAACCGATCACAAGTTGAACCAATCAAAAACTTTTTTATAGTATATATAAGTATAAGGCTCCGTAAGTGGATCATTTGTGAATTTTGGCCCGAACCTTTTACTATGTTGCAGAAAGACTCTCCAACAAACTGGCCACCGTTGAGTATTTATTGCCAAAGCCCATTTTATTTTAAATTCAGCGGTTAGCGAGTGTGTTTTTATTCCTGCCCGTATATCATCCTCAATGAGCACAGACTAAATCTTTATTTCCTGGAAACAGGGAATAATTTAATAGACGGCTGCGCTTGCTTAATAAGTGAAGGTAAGCATTCCTGTCTGGCGAAGGCAAAGGTGAGCGAAACCGTGCGGAGCTGCATCCACCGTAATGAGCATTTTAGCTGCACTATCTAGCAGAATCATGATGGCCAAAACTCTCATAATTGCTTTTGCGGCGGGGAGTCTCATGACCTGTCATTTGATTGTCCATTACCGCTGTATTTTCCTTCACATCCAGTCAAATTGAATAAAAGGTGTTGGGGTCTGTGAGGTTGGGGTGGTGTTAAATCCCAAAGGCAGCGCTGGGCCATAATAGCTCTATTGCAGGCACACAGAACAGCCATGTGAAGAACATAATGAGCGTCAGGCACATGGATGAGACGCACAGCGAGTTCACGGCCCAGCCGAATGGGCGGCAAAAGCCGGAAGCGTAATGAGGCCGCGGGTTAGTGTGCAGTTTTGATGGAGGCCCATCATTGTGGGTGAGGGTGGATTGAAGATGAGATGAAACTGAGATGAGAGTCTCTGCACAACACACTCATTTAGATTGGATATTTTTAGTATCAGATCTCCTAAACATTTACATTTATGCATTAAGCAGATGCTTTCATCTTTTTCAATTTACAGATGATTTTGGTGCACAGACATTGCGCTGATGTGCTCCAAAGCTTTTAAAGTGCTGAATTAATAAAATGAGTCCAATTTTGTGTGCATTTGGGTCTCTCTAGTGTGGGTCTCTATATAAAGCTATATAAAACAGGTGACATACTCTCCTATTTCAACATATGCATCTGACATAAATATTTAGTAAGCACTTGGTTGTATCTTGTATTTTTATCTATCCCTCTTTACAATTGTCCAATCCAACATAATTTTTTTCTCTTTATATTGAGTCTCACTTCAAAAATGTTACATTGCAGGAGTAAAGAGAATTGCAAATCAATTTCATGTTCATTTCGGACACCGGCCATTTTAAAAACGTGTCGCTACCTATAGAGCCCTTTTGACTTACGATGGCACAAATTTCCCTCCATCAACTATTCAGACCATGACAAAGTATTGATTTTCTGCTCAGGTGATTTTAATTAGGCATTTTTAATTAGTTTGCCCATTGTGTGTCCCTCGTTCATTGGTTCAGACACTGGCCAGGGCTGTATGGTTTATAGAGCCGACCCACAGTCTTCTGACATAGACTGTCTTCAGTTGATAAGAGCACAATCAATGACTGTGACACTTCCTACAATTAGCTTCCATAATTAACCATTTGGCCAAGGAAAAAGTCACAGCGGAGGGCTGATTTGAAGCCTCGAAAAGCTAGAAGTGTTGATTCTGGAGTTTTACAATTTGCAATTGTAACCTGACAATAGGTGGTCATTTTCTTGAAAAAAAAAATGTTTGTTGAATAAATTAAGTTATTTGAAATCAAGGTTTGAAAGTAAGATTATGAATAAGTCTCTACTTACAATTTACCATCCTTAAAAAAAATATATATATATATATATATTAAGGATGGTAAATTGTGGTAAATATATAATTTTTTTTTTTTTGCTTACCCCATTGGCAGATGTTTTATGCACAAAATCACTTAAGTTTGATGTTTTTGGTCTAAAAACTAGACTTATTGTCTTGGGTCATTTTGCTCATCAAGAAAAATTCTCTTAATTTAAGAATTATTAGATATTTTTACTAAAAACAAGACAAAAATACTAAGAATTTTTTTTCTTGAAAATAATTTTTTGCCGTGTATATTTTTTTTCTCTGCTCATAAACTCTTAAATATGGGTGTTTTTCTTTACAAAAAAAATGCAAAAAGCTGAAATAATTGCATTTTTGTGAAGGAATTTTGTTAGAGATCAGATTCAGAACAATTATCAAAACATACACAGAGTTTAAAATTAGTAAATAATTGTGTTGCTTCAGTTTTTTATAAATTGGGTAAGAGTGCCATCTTGTGGATATATTATTTTTTTTCATGCAAATGACGAGATAAGAGGTCAATGGTGGGGAAAGAGTTAAAAATGTTTGAAATCACGTAAAAGCGGTCAAGCATCTGTGGGTCCATTATGGCTGCATTTACACTGCAAGTCATGATGCCCAAATCCGATTTTTGACTATATTAGTTTTTATTGACAACCTGCTTACATCACCTTTTTAAAGCAAATCTTATCTGATATCTACATTTACATTAAAAACTTGGCGAAACAATTCAAGGTTTCAAGCTTGAGCCACAGAGGAAGTAAATGTCACGATATGCAGTGGACACAGACAAAATGATTATACAAGGTTCAAATACAAGATTATTCAACTTTATTCCTGTAACAAGACATAAAACGTCAGCATTACTCCACTAAGTCATGTGATCGTGGGTGGTGTCCAACTAAGTTGACGTCAATAATTGCCAATATCGCTTTTTCAATGACGTACGAGTTGACGTCATGACACAGGAATATCTATCCATCTATCAATTTTATGTTGTTTATTTCCACATATGAATGAGGAATATAGGAACAGGAATTGAGTCACCTATTAGTATCAGAAACCCAATGAGTCCTGCAGCCTATCTGCCTCTGTTTTATGTTATCAGAAGACAATGCAAGATGACACTCATTGTGTTTGTACACAAACAGCACCCTTGAGCCATCTCCAGTTTGAACATGCGTGCGTCCATCACTGTTGATAACAATACATAAGCGTCTCTGTGCAAACCCTAAAGGGACGGATGAGATAAGGTGCAATATTAGCTGTTTACAACCATCCCACCAGCACTTTCCCATAAAACTGTAGGGGTCTACATTTAGAAAGCGAATGTGATCATTGGAACAAAGAAATGGAACAAAATGTAAATAGGCTCTATTTTTTGTGAATTATTTCAATTTTTAGATCAGTCCCCACATATTCACACATACAGAATGATGGGCAACCATCCGTAAACAGAAAGTTAAATGTTTAAAATTCAAGAAGAGATTGATTGGCTGTCTTTCGCTTGACATGAACGATGGGAGAAACACATTTACGGGTAACGGTGAGGCAGGCTGCCTCTGCTCCGAGGCCTGCGAGCACTCATACACCCTCGCGCCGGAGAAATGAATCTCATTTTCTGAAAAGAGGCTGATATTAATACCAAGGGGCACAGAAATATGCAGGGAAATGAGTTGTTTTAGCGCCGTGCTCCTTTGAACACGGCGAGGCTTTTTTGTCTTCCTTGAAATAAATTTGAAGGAAACGTTTGAGTATTTTTAGGTCAAAGCATTCCCGTGGAGAGCGCGTTTCTTGTTTTATTAATTCAAACGGTACAGGCCTTTGGATTTTAATGATATGCTCTGTTACTTTTTAAGTGAATTTATTTTGACTTAATGAGAATGCATTAGGGTACTTGCACAGCAGAGCGTGTTTGTTGTTGAGGTATGAGAACAAGCAAATCTGCAATTAAAATCAGAATAGAGACGGTTGTGAATTTAAAAAACGCTTATATTTTTTATAAGTTCATGATGATCTATAAAGAGGGCCAATAAACAACATGTTTAAAGGGTAAGGTGATAAAATATTTGTCTTATTTCCTCACCAGGACTCCTGGTGTTGCCACTGTAAACCTTTATACTCTGCTTTTCCTCTTCGCCATGGTTATAATATTACATATAACTCCCTTATCTTATTGTGGTATAAAGACAGCCTGAAGTTATCCTTTAATGTGCTTTGTGAAGCATGCTGCGTATCACTTTGTGCCAAGATTGCTGGCAGACTTTGATCACAGTCATTAATTATGCCAGCATTTAAGCAAAACTCATGTTGTACAGAAAGGTATCATGGATGCATTACATTGGAAAACCTTACTGTATACTGTAGATGTTAGTGAGAAACTTTGCACCGGGCTTTCGTTTGATTTGTCTGATGAAAGCACGTAGAGAATAAACAAGGAGAATCAACCGAGACACCAAACTCTGGTTAACTTGACTGCAGGGCTGTCTGACCTTGGTTTGTGCATCAATATGCATTCAATGGAGTTAAATTTAGTCATACTCCAGGCTGTGATTCAGGGATAAACAGAGACAGGGGTCTGTCCTTTCGGTAGAGATTTGGCAAATTCTTCTCATTTCACTAAAACATTATTGAAATAACGTAGAGCCGTGCCAGCTGAATCAAAGATTCCTCTTTTGCTTTGAAACAAATGTCACTGGAAGCAATCCAATGGATTGGATTGTAGATTCGTGGGGGATAGATAAATATTTAAATACACTGGTAAAACTTTGTTGTTGTATTTTGTTAATATTAATAAATGCATTAGATAAAATGAACTAACAATGAGCCATATACACTCTTAGAAAGGATGTGTTAATTTTCAATAATAACACAGAGATGGGTGGATTTTGGGACAATGCATTTAGTGTTTTTAATACATTCGTTCTAAGAGTGTAGTTTTTCAGAATTTATTAATCTTTGCCCGATATTAAATGTGTTTTCAGTTTGTTACACCACAGAAAAATTTGATTAAAAAACAAATAAATAAAAAAAAGTTATCAAAATCTTGGAAAAACTGTTGGATACACATGCAGGATTCTCTGCTCTCAAACGCTGGGGGCGTGTCCGCCGAAAGCGCAGAAACCATGCCCACTCACGGGAAAGCTGCGTTCTGTCTCTGGCTAAAAGGGATACAGCTACAGCCAAATCTCGCGAGATGTTTGGTAGGATATAACAGCGCTTAACCGGTGAGATTTCACAAGCTTTTGGCCGTAGCTTTATCCCTTCTCGACAAAACCGAAAGCTGGGGCACGTTCAATCTCACACCGGTGCGCAACGTTTTGCTACGGTTTCCGGGTTGAACGACATGTTTCCTGGAAACGGTGTGCAACGGAATGCAACAGGTTTTAGAAGCGTTTTCTCTTGTTTGGTGGGTGTGTCAGAAATGTCCGCCCAATCAGCGGCAAGATGTATAAAACCACGCGATAGTAAAGAGACAGCTCGCTCAATGGGTTCAAGTTGGATGTTGTCTTTCATTCTGGACGGCAAGGTCAGTGACTGTAACATCGAGCGTATTTTACAGTATTAAACACACATTTATAACGATTTCATCAGGCTTCAGAAACATTTAAAAAAGAACACAAAGAATGGCCTCTCAGCTACCGTAGTTGCAACTCTTGCGTCATCACAACAGGGTGTTCAATGCATCACCGTTTCAGTTTAATAAACGTTGTGCAACGTTTTGTCGGGGCTGAACGCAGCCCTGGCGTCTCTCTCTCTCACTTGCAAATACAGCTAAACTGAATGGATGCTCACGATTGTGGTACGGTATTTTAAAGATAAAGATTTATTTAATAAAATTCAATATTTATATTTAACTCCTTATAAAAAGATTTGGATTCCAAAATACCAACCTCGTGCAGGTTACGGTGTAAAAAAAATTTAATTCTATAAAATGTCATAAATTTGTTAAATATTTAAAACCACACACTATCATTCAAAACCTTCTCGCGCGCCTCAGTGAAACAAAGCTCTTTTATCATAGTTAGTCACATCACTCCACACTAAAACCAGACTGATGCCCAATGAGAAGTGACAGTACAGCCAGACAATAGAAGGGCGGGGGGGTCAGAGTGCCCCTCTTTCACCCCGCTGCATCTTCTTATTTCCTTAACGGATGCTTGCTGTTATACCCACATTATAAATGTCTGGGGGCTCTGAGACACAGGATGTGGGTAAAACTGCAGGGGTGCGTGCTCACAATCTGACCTATGTTTTTACAGAACCGTGCAGTAATACATTGCTCAACCCTGCCTTCTGGGTTTAAATGGGTTTCAGACAAAGCTAAAGTCTCATAATCGAATTATAAGATGAGCATTTCACTCATTGATTACAATCTTTTGACATGACTTTACTCAGTCAATATTAAATACATTAAGGTTATATTTTTACATTGTGTAGGATGATTGATTCAGTTAGGTTTTTACAGTCAGGGTCACAATCGAGTAAATATCATAGGCCGTTTCTCAATCCGAAGGATGCAGCCTCCGGAGGTCGCATTTCTAGGCTGCATACGTCATCAACACTGTCTTATTTCAGAATAATAAAGTTGACTATTATTCTTAGTTAATCGTAATTTTTGTAATATGCTTATGACTTGCAAAAGTAATGGTCAGTTAACTTAAATAAACCAGGCTTGATGACGTATAGAGCCTGCATACTGTATGCGTCCTTCGGATTCAGAAACGGCCATACACAGCTATGAATTCACATCAAATATGCTGCTGTGCCTCCATCTACTGGTCATAGGTCGTCACTGCAGAAACTCGTGTGGTTTAGTGCTAAATGTTATTATTTGTCCTTATAGGAAACAGCTGACTACAGTAACATCCAGGAGCTGAAGTATGTAGACATGGTCATATGTGAAGCACTCAGACTCTACCCACCTGCGTTCAGGTATGTTTGTTTAACTCAGATTACTATAAAACACATTTCACAGGAATTGCAAGGAAATTATTCTCATCTGTCATCACAGGTACGCCCGTGAAATCGAGCAAGACTGTGTGATAAATGGTCAGCTATTACCTAAAGGTGGATCCTTGGAAATCCCTGCAGGTTTCCTTCACTATGATCCAGAGCATTGGCCTGAACCAGAGAAATTCATACCGGAGAGGTGAATAATCTCGGTTTGTTCATTTATTGTCTTACACTGCAAAAAATTACTTTCTTACTCAGTATTTTTGTCTTGTTTTCAGTTAAAATGTATAAAAATTCTTACATTAAGATGTATTTTCTTGATGAGCAAAATTACCTAGGAAAATAAGTCTAGTTTTTACACTGCAAAAAAATTTTTTCAAGAAAACAAAAGTCTTGTTTTCAGTACAAATAGCTAAAACTGCTTAAATTAAGATGCATTTTCTTGATGAGCAAAACGACAAAGAAAATAAGTCTAGTTTTTAGACCAAAAATATCAATTTTAAGTGATTTTGTGCATAAAAAAGTAAAAAAAAAATCTGCCAATGGGGTAAGCAAAATTTTCTAGAATTTTTCTTGAATTTAGTATTTAAGAAAAATGTTCAAGATTTTTTGCTTACCCCATTGGCAGATTTTTTTGCTTGTTTTATGCACAAAATCACTTAAATTTGATATTTTTGGTCTATAAACTAGACTTATTTTCTTGGATCGTTTTGCTCATCAAGAAAAAGCATCTTAATTTACATTTTTTTTTTTAGATATTTGTACTAAAAACAAGACAAAAATCCTAAGTGAGAAATATTTTTTTCAGTGTACACAAAAAAATTGTGCTTAAAACAAGCAAAAAAAAAAAAATCTGTCAATGTAAAAAGAAAAATTTTCTTGAATTAAGTGTTTATGAAAAAAAGTTTATTTTAAGAAAAAAATTCTTATTCTATTGGCAGATTTTTTTTTTTTTGCTTGTTTTAAGCACGAATTTACTTAAAGGTTATATTTTTTTTGTCTAAAACTAGACTTATTTTCCTAGGTCATTTTGCTCATCAAGAAAATACATCTTAATTTAAGAATTTTTTGATATTTTTTACTAAAAACAAGACAAAAATACTAAGAAAGAAAGACATTTTTTGCAGTGTAGCATAGTATTACTGCAGTGACTGATTCACTTCAATTCAATTTTATTTATGAAGCGCTTTTCACAATTGTTCATCGACTAACTCACCTGTACCAACATTACTTAGGCAGATTAAAGATTACTAGAGCTGTTACACTGCTACTGTTTTTTTATAGAAAAATAAATATACTTGCATTTTGGTATTTGTTTTTTTTTTATTGTCAGCCATTGTTTTGGCTGACAGAACATCTTGTGGTATTTCTCATTTTCTCTGTAGATGTTCCATAGATCATTTTTACTACGCCGTTTTGTTTTCTGGGCCTTGCACTGTACCAACTCAGTTTCTTTGTTTCAGATTTACTCCCGAAGCCAAGGCCAGCCGGCACCCGTTTGTATATCTGCCATTTGGAGCAGGGCCACGCAGCTGTGTGGGCATGAGACTTGCCCAGGTTGAGATTAAAATGGCTCTGGTTCACATATTTAGGAGATTCAACGTAGTCTCTTGTGAGGACACCAAGGTTAGTTTTTCCACAACTTTCCACAAATTTGGAGGACATGAGGACAAGTGACTTACAGTATACTGTATATTTTTCTTTAATGTCACACAGGTTCCTCTGGAGTTAAAGTCGACCACAACCCTGGGACCCAAGAATGGGATTTTTGTCAAAATCACCAAAAGAGAGCATTATGAGGAGGAGTCATAATATTTTCAATTGCCATACGTGACCCTGTCTGTAAAAATCTAAGATAAAGTCTCATAATCTGATAAGGAGCATCAAAGTTTGATTTTAACCATTGATTTCAATCTATGATATGACCTTACTCAGTCAATATGAAAGATTTCAAGGTTATATTTTATACTGTAGTATATCATTATTTTACGTAGAAGACAGTAAATCACAAAAAAATGACTTTAGCCGTTTTTCACAGGCTAAACAAATTTCAGTTCTCTTCAAAGGTTTGGTTTAGAAATTGATTAATGAACAAATATCTGAACTCATATTTTTGAAAGCAGCTATGCTAGTTTCAGCTTGGCATCACACTAATTACATGTTAAATACTGTGAATATTTATATACAGTGAACAATATTTACAGTAATATTATAGCCTCTCTTTAGTTTTGATTCATATTTTCTCAGTATCAAAGAATCATAGCCATAGAGAAATAACCAGACCTCTGTTTAGTCCATATGATGCACATACTTGTTACTGAAGATAATGATCATGTGCCTCAATTATGTAGTACGTTGTTACAATAACACTGATTTTTTAAGAGGGAACAAAAGGGTGAACATATATAAAGATTTAAAATTGCATTTATTTATACATAGAAATGTAAAGAAATGGTTTAAATTTGGATAATGCTCCTTGCTGCAAAAAATGACTCTCTTAGTGTTTTTGTCTTGTTTTCAGTAAAAAATCTACAAATTCTTAAATTAAGATGTATTTTCTTGATGAGGAAAATGACCTAGGAAAATAAGTCTAGTTTTTAGACAAAAAAGTAAATTAGTGCTTAAAACAAGCAAAAAATCTGGCAATGAAATAAGAAATATTTTCTTAAAATAAGTTTACTTTTTTCATAAACACTTAATTCAAGAAATGTTTTCTTATTCCATTGGCAGATTTTTTGCTTCTTTTAAGGACTAATTTACTTAAAGTTTATATTTTTTGTCTAAAAACTAGACTTATTTTCTTATGTATTTTCTAAAATGAGCAAATTTACTTCTTAAGAATTTTTAGATTTTTTACTGAAAACAAGACAAAAATACTAAGTACGAAAGTCATTTTTTGCAGTGCTACATTGCAAAAAATTATTTTCAAGAAAAAAATTCTTAGTAAAATTTTTAAGAAAAACATGTTCAATAAAAATGTTCAAGATTTTTTAGGTTACTCCAATGGCAGATTTTTTTGCTTGTTTTTATGCACAAAATCACTTAAATTTGATATTTTTGGTCTAAAAACTAGACTTATTTCTAGGGTCGTTTTTCTCATAAAGAAAAAGCATCTTAATTTAAGAATCTTTAGATATTTTTACTAAAAACAAGACAAAAATACTAAGAATTTTTTTTCTTGAAAATACTTTTTTTGCAGTGTATATTATGTACTTTATTTAACTGCATTGCAGTTGATGGATTTTGTGGTTTTTAAGGTTTTCAGATAAACTGAATGCTGCTCTGTTCTGCATTATTAAATGTGATTATTATCTCAATATATGGGCATTATAAAGGGAAGATACATTTAAGACGACATACTCAAAATGACGAAATAAACAAATAGTTTATTAGTGCATGTGTGTGAATAAATGAAATTGATTTATTGTTAAGCATCTTACACCCTCACATTGTTAATATATTTTAAGTTTTTTTTTTTATTTAGTTAAACATAAGCACATCAACTATGCATACAAACCGTGTTTGGTCAGTTATGTCATGTCTGCTAGATCTTAAGTGTCTGCTTTTTGCCTGTAAAAAGCATCAAACTGGCATCAAACCTCTGCTCTAAAATTAACTACACTTCTCAAGCTCACCACTAGAGGTTACACAGAAACACTAAGGGTTTGTTTGCATACTATTTTATGCATACTTGCACCAGTACAGACAGAGAAGTTCACAGAGGTCCAAGCGTATGAAGGGAAGAACCAGGAAACATTTATGATCCTAAGCACAGGATTACTGACTAAGTGATGAATATAGTCCAATTCTTCCCATGCACTCTTAACTTTTCATAAAATAAGTTCTTAGTGAGCATTTCACACTAATAATCTTTATGTACTTGACTTGCGTATTGTACTGTGAATCATTAGAAACCATATAAGCAACTGTATCCCATTCACCTTTGTAACATTATAACATGTAAAACATGTAAGTTACTATACACTCTGAAAAAATGACAGTGAGCTACCTTTTAAAAAGTATACATTTGTATATAAAGGGTGGATATTAGTACCTCAAAATGTACGTATTGGTACAGCAGATAGTCTGGTGACAGCCTTTGTGCCTTTTTCGGAGTGTATATAAACATCTAAATCAGAAACATTTTGGTATTTTGACATATTTTGGAATTGTTGTGTAATCACTGGTGAATCATTGGCTTAACAGTTAATCAGGTATTCATTAAAATGAATACAGGAAGTACAGCTTTACAAGCAGAAAGATTGAATGTATCAGTACTTTTCATTCACAATACATAATTGAGAAGACACAGGCTTGATCTGTGCTAAATTAAAACACATCTAAACATGAAAAATATCTTAAATGGAGCCGATTCTGCCAACTTTTGCTTGCGGAGATTATGAGTATTCAATGATGTACTCTGGATAGACCTGGAATTTCTCAAACACGACAAAAATGGCCGGGTTGGTTTCACTGTCAACACAGCTGTCATAAAAACCTTGATTGTTGTTGTTCTTCTGTGGAGGACGAACGAAACTACTTTTACCCTTTGTGAACTCTCCAACCAGCACCAATGCCATGAACATCTTCTTTCTTCTGCTGGTTTTGGGTTGTGCATAACGGTCAGAGTATGAAGCATCTCTGGCAAAATAGCTGCCTGTTAACAATGATACAGACGTCATTAAGTACCATGTAGACAATGCTTAGTAACAGTTATACGTTGTAAAAATGAAGCAAGAGTTCAAATACCTTTGCCATAAAGTGTCCCGTGACTGCCACAAACTCTCCAGTCAAAGTTCTGGTCACAGATTGGCTCTATCAGAGACTCATCCGTACCGTGAAAAAGGTAACGCTCGTCGACATCCTTTCCTCCATTCCTCCCCTTCATCTGTTCTTTTTGCCTAAGAAAAAAAACACAAAGATCTTGTGACAATGCAGTTTTATTAAGAAAACATTTTAGTTTTAATACATACATACATACAGTATATCAACAGGCTGCATATAGTAAATTATATTTTCATTTATGAATTGTTACATATTTTAATTTTTATCTACATAAGGTGCAATTTGGGACTCAGACTGTGAAATCAGTCCACAGCTCACCCCTCCCTTTCTAAATACTGGCCGGCTACTGAAACGGACGTCTCACACAAAAAGGCAAATACGTCACATCTCTTTCTTCCGTGTTTGAAAATAAGTTGGTAGCAGGCTACTGTAGAAATGACAGGGACTTTCACATAAGGGGACACGTGGTGTATGTAGATAAAAATGGCTCATTCTAAGGTAATAAAAACTATAAAGTTCATTTTCTAAGGTCTTTATGCACCACTGATAATATAGTTATGTAAATTATAATGCATTTCTGTCATGAGATCCTTCTAAAAGTTACACATAGCACCTTTAATTGATCACCCAATGGTACTATAACACAATAAGTTTGTATACAGTATGTTAACATTAGTTAATGCATTAGCTTACATGAACTAACATTAACTGTATACAGCATTTATTAACTCTTTCCCCGCCATTTCCCCGTTATTTCGTCAATAAAGAGAAAACGCTTCCCAGCCAATGACGAGTATTTCCAGCTTTCCGCAATACCGCTTTTATCTAGCGCATGGTGCACTTCCGTAACTTTTACAACCCGGAAGTAATGCCTCACGTGAAAGAGAAAGAACTCCGTGTAGTTTTGATGATCACTTTGAATCTGATCTCTATCAAAAGTCTTCGCAAAAATAGAATTATCTCATCTTTTTGCTCAAAATTTTGTGTTTTTAAGAAACCTGCCCATATTTGAGAGGCGATAAAAAGAGAACTCATGAAGGTAGGATGAAACAGTTTTTTGTTTGAAAGCGGGGGGTCTGTTCTCTCAATTGTTATATTGTATGTTTAGATATTTTAAGAAGAAAATTTTCAACTTTTGTGAAAATCATGAAAAATGCTGGCGCTGGCTAGCAACTTATAAAAAAAAATGCTGGTGGTGAAAGAGTTAATCTTACTTTATGTTAATTCCAGCATTAACTAAAACTAACTTTTAGATCATGTTAATACATTTACTAATGTAAACACATACAACTTTATTGTGGTGTTACCACACATTTTAGATTTCTGAAATACTTCTGATAAGAAATGAAGATGAAAGAAAGCTACGTACCACTGAAAGACCCTCCAGAGAGAAATGTTTTGCACTCTCTCAATGTTGTGAATGGTGTTTCTGGGCATTGTTCTAGCAAACAGTAAGGTAACTCTTTGATATTCCTTAGAAGAGCTCTGCAGAGGAACACGCTAAAGAAACACACCAGGTTGGTTTAGTTTTTAGGACTCAGTATTTATCAGTATCGCTACTCTTATCTATGAACCTAAAACTGGTTCTACTTCAAAACCCATATCCAACAGAGTACCAAAATTGTTTATTGTGCATTGCAATATTGAATTTAGATGGATTCATGCATTCACTGAACAAAACACAATGTGGTCAACACTAACTGTTATTGTATGTAGTCTGGGTTATATACACTGATCTATATAAATGACTGGATTGCGCATAGAACGTTTGACGTAACTGCGTGAGGTAAAGCCAGCGCAGAGTTCGAGCCGCCATCTTGGTATACCCAACCGCAGAAAGCGTCATTGACTTCCATTCAAAATCATGATCAAAATTTACCCCCTTTACAGCGTATCAGTTACACAAGGTTAATTTTTAGGATATGTGTACGTTAATTATTTGTTAATTCTGGTGTTATTTGCAATGTTTATGTTTTAATCGGGCAGGAAAATGGATTTATAAAAAACCGTTAATGTGAGTGTGTCTGTTGCATTTGTTAATGACACGGGTATAAATAAAGTTTTTTTTGACATTCAGCTACACTGTGACGGTCAGCGTTATTGCTCTAAATAAGTTTAGGTAACTTGTAAGTTTAGATAACATAATTACAAAACTAGCAAATTATTGCATGCACATACGGTACAAAGCATGATTATTTATTTAGATTTCAGAATGAGCACGTTTATTGTCATTAATACTAAATATGCTGCAGTCTGTCTGCTGATCTGATACTGTAATAAAGATGAATGTATAATAACTGATTAAAACGCAAAATGTACAACTTTCAGTAAATAACTATTTACATGCTTTGGACGTTTGTGTTGTCATTAATACTAAATATGCTGCGGTCTGTCTGCTGATCTGATACTGTAATAAAGATGAATGTATAATAACTGATTAAAACGCAAAATGTACAACTTTCAGTAAATAACTATTTACATGCTTTGGACGTTTGTGTTGTAATAATGTACAGGGTAACTTCACATATAAAAACGAAGACGAGTAAAGTGATGTTTTATCATTCAAATCTGATAACGTCCATTGATTAAATAGAACGTTTGGGTATACCAACATGGCGGCGCGGTGGCTTCACAAGTGTGACATCATGCGCAATCCAGTCATTTATATAGACCAGTGGTTATATACCAAGGGATAGTTCAGCCAAAAATGAAAATTGTTATGATTTACCCTCATTTTGTTACAAATCTGTATAAATTTCTTTGTTCTAATGAACATAAAGGAAGATATTTTGTGCAATATTTTGAGCAAACCGTTTTTAAGCACCATTAGTAGTATTGTTTCCAACTACAGTATGGAAGTCAATGGTGCTTTTGTTTCCTGCTTTATTACAAATATCATCCTTTGTGTTTAGCAGAAAAAAAAAATAATAATACAGGTTTGTAACATGATGCCAGACTTTTACTTCTGGGTGAACTATCCCTTTAAAGTGGGTAATATTGCAGTCCTGCACAGCTTTCATTTGGATGATATGTTATTGACAATAGCGAGTGGACTTTGGTACCATGTAAGTCAAACTAGGCAGAGATCCTTTGTCCCAGTAAGAAGGAACTTCCACAGAGGACGTGGTGCTATCTGAAGACTCGCTTCTAAACAAAACAAAGTGTGGTATACTTAAAATGCACTACATAATACCTAAGATGTAATATGTGTGCTTGTAAATAATGAATTGCACATCTTACCCCTTTTTGCTCGTTACATCTTGAGCAGCAACAAAACCTGGTCTCCTGCGAACCTCTCTTATAGTCTTGTATATCAGATTTCTCTGATACATGCCTGAAAATCATTTACATTGTGTTTATGGGTCATTTTATGCAAGTTGAAGTAAATAAGTGCAATAACATACCTTTAAATGTGAGGATGTACTGATGGGTGTCGGAGGTGAATGAATATTCTCCGGCATTGTCGGATAGGTAAGCATTTTCAAGGATTTCAGAAGTGACTTTAGCGACAAGCCTTGCTTTATCCTGTAAGTCAAACAGTAGATTACTGCAGATTACTGCTAAATTATCAAATACTTTGCCCCCCAAAGCACTTTTTCACTCAATAAAAACCTTATTAAACTTTAATGCATACCGGTATTATGTTTACTTGCATTATCTTTGAAGAAATATTTATATTTGTTTGATTATCTAAAACATTAAAGTGGGAACGAGCACTGAGGAGTAAGTGCAAGGGTAATGTTTATTGACACCAAACGTGATGCCAAGACATTGGTGATGCCAAATCGCGAACAGATTTTTTATAGCTCGAACCCTTTTTGCCATGGTCAGGGTTTCCACCCCTTAGTTAACTTCAAATTCAAGGACCTTTCAAGGACTTTCCAGGTCCAATACCCTCAAATTCAAGTAAGAGCAAGGTTACATTGTGTTACCTTATAAGATACATTGTTACATTTCCCTTTTGAGGGAACTTGCACTGCGTCGCTGCGGTGACACTTTGGGGACGCCTCCAAGGGTAAGTGTGTCTGAATGTGTATATCAAATTCAACCAATGGTGAGGCTTAAAGACAAAGACAGGGTGACGCGAGAGCCAGGAAGTATATCGCTATCTGAAATATTGCCAAAGATGGCGTTACAGGGACGCAGGAAGTATGGCAAGGGAGATGCAGCGTCTCGTTCCCTTCTCAGGGAACAACAGTTACATACGTAACCTGAGACGTTTTCATGTGTCAAACACAACTATGCAAAAAAGCATTTTGGTATGAATCAACATTCACATACAGAAGATATAAGCATTTAAAGCGAACAGTTTAGCACGTGTGCTTAAAAAGTCTAGAATTTTTATGATATTATCCTACACTATACAGGAAATAATATGGATTTTTTTTGCATAATAGCAAATAGATTCAAGCACTTTCAATGACCTGTATCTATGTATGTATATTTTCAAAAACCTCCCTGGGCCTTGAATTTTTTCCCCAGATTCACAAACCTTCAAGGATTTCAAGGACCAAAGAGAACCCTGCATGGCAAGTTAACAAATTTATGGTAAAATTAGAGGAACAGGAAGTGTCTCCTATCTATTGCATACATTGTCTGATTGTGATCATACTTGGTGAGTATTTTTGGCCATGGGGTACGATCACTTTTCACTAAAGTGGGGCGGTTAGTTTAACCTACAGTCCCCAAATTAGTCAGTAACAACATTAAAATAGTCCACTGATATTTACCGACTTAACTGCAGGTGTCAATTGTGCATCGTTTTTTTGGAGCCACAATGAGGCGAAGAAGTCGGTGAGCCAGGGCCTGTCATTGCTGCTTGTTCCATTATTTGAAATGGAGTCACCTTCCCCTTTTCCATATTCGGTCCAGTCCCCCACATCATTCTTCCAGTACCAGAGCCACTGGGTGGTCAGCTTAAAGTGAGGGGGTTTGGTAACAGACGACGCTGTGGACAGTCGACGTACTGAAGACCCTTCACATGTCATTGAGACAAAACTGACCACCTGACTCCCAGAGCTGCTCTGAGTAATGCTACAGTGTTCAGAACATAACAGGTTAAAATTATTTACAACATCCAGATGAAATATACAGTACATGACCACAATCCACATATGTTCACACCTCATATCATTAGCTGGGTTACAGAACGCCTTCTCGATCTCCTCTTGATTTGCCAAGTCGCTCCATGTGACACCATCTGCTTGTAAAATCTGCCATTTATAGGGTAGGTGGTGGTGAACGCGAATGCATTTGTCTATCACAAAGAAAAGTATAGATGGTCATGACTTTCCAAAAAATGGAACTTTGAAGTTTAGGGTTAGTGTGAAAGAGAAGGGGGCTTGCTATTACCTTTGAAACTACATCCAGAGCGTAAGAAATAGAGACAGATTTCGTTTTGATCAGCTTCACTGACAGAGCTGCCAGATTTGTTTCTTGTGCGTTCCCTCACTGCTGGTGGAGCTGCATTAGGAATGGACAGAAAATTAAAAAATAAGAACAAAGGTGCTGCTTTAGGACACACGGTTTTAAAGGCACAATACGTAAGAATTAAAATATTTACCTGCTGGTTCTCTCTTCCTGAAAGGTTTCCCTTGCAAAGAGGTGATCAGTAACCTGTTCCTGTATATCTTGTGCAGGTTGCGTCTGTTTTCTGGACCGATTCCTCGGACGTTCAGGATTTTCTCAGCATTTGCATTAAAGGTGTGAGCTCTTTTGCAAGACTCTCCAAACTTGCAGTCATTCTGCAGAAAGTGCTGGCAGAGGTGCAGACATGTGCAAGTTGTCTTATGCTTGCAGCTGCCGTGTTCTCCGTTCCCTTTGTTGTAATGGAAGCAGACCTGGAGACGGTGTACAAGATGGCCAAAGTATCAGAGCTTGGTCTGGACTTTAACAGTTTGACCCTGAGATAACCTGCATGTATATGTTAAAATATACTGACCTCTGGAAGTAATGAGGGGTCATTTTGAAGCAGAAGTCGAAATAGCTCTCCAGCTGTAAGGCCTTGAAGATCGTGTTTTTTAAGGAGAAGAGAATTATGTGTGGAGTCCAGGCCATGGGAATTTTTGCATTTTGCCCTGAAATTGACATAACAGACATTGAAAAGCCATAAATTATATATTAGACAATTATACAAAGGTAGAACAGTAATATATTTGGGTTTTTGTTTTCAGTTATGGGCACCCATTTGTGTCCCATTTTTAAAACTTTTTAACACCATGTTAAAACCAATTTTTAGGCCTAGATGTACTTGACCAGTTTTCACATTAGGTCTCAATAGGTGTCTCAGGAAATTATTTTATCCCTTATTATTACATTTACCATTATTGTTATTGTAGTTAGTATTATTATTTTATGGTTAGGTAGAGTTAACACTTCTTGTTAGAGTTGAAATGGTTTATAATTAAACAAAGCTGTATTTGTAATCCAGTCTGACTTAGACCAACATGTATTTTATCAGTGTTACAAGTAAATGCATATAAAGTTACTGTTTCAAACCGTCTCTTGTGACATTATTAAAAACCTTGAGATAGAGACAAACATTTGTCTCTATTATCCTGTGAAGACAATACAGCACACAACATAACACTCAACAGCTATAATTAAACTAATACACATCAATAAGTAAATAAATACACCCATATAGGAATAGAGAATGATAAATGAAAATGAAAACTGTGTGTCACCTCTTAATATTCACAGACTAATGTTGCGTTCCTTGCAACCTGTAACCTGTAAATCGCGACTTCAAAAACATGACTCTGAACTGGGAGTATATCGATCTAGTAAGAGTTCACGGGTGGGAAGTTATTTATTCCTCCATAAAGCGCTGCTTGAATGATGGGTTTATTATTCTTCTTAATGAAAAACACAACAACAAAACGATAGGCAACAACTCGCCTATATTAAACATAACGAGAAAGCACGCGGCTTCTGCCATCGTCTGCTTGCCGCAGTCTGACAGGAATAAATGAAATCTGACACCCGCAGCCGCTGTTTGTAAGTTTTTTGCTCTCTCTAACGAAACTAAATTATTTAATTACAAGAAAATATCAAAACGACGGTGAAAGACGGTGTCGCGGTGGGCAAGTGATCTAACCGGTGAGAGGCTGAAGCACCGGTAATCACCGTTTCACCGACTATCGCAACAAGCCTCCTACCCCTTATCCATACGTTGTCTCAGATGATGACATGTTTGTCCTGTGCCAGCTACCGTAGCTTCTCATTGCGCTTCAAAATTGTGGTTCCTTGCAATTCACAATCTCACCACTAGATGCTGTGAAAAACCTACATTACGCCTTAAAGGGACACTGCACTTTTTTGAAAATGTGCTCATTTCTATAGTTAAACATAAGATTTTTACAGTTTTGTAATCCATTCAGCCGATCTCCTGGTGGTACTTTTTAGCATAGCTTAGCATAATCCATTGAATCGGATTAGACCATTAAGAACACGCTCAAAAATAACTGCTGAAGCAGGCGCAATGATATCACGCAGTGACTGAAAGTAGTCCACTGCTATTGAAAGTAACCAAGGGGAATATTTTCGGGCACTGAATAATATAATTGTGCCTGCTGTAGCCATGGTACGGCCTCAAAGTCCTTGATTATTACGCCGGAATGAGGATATAGTTCCTAGCCATATCTGCCTAGAAAATCGCAACTTTTAATTTTCCGTCTGTCTTAGTTGGTACATGATGTATCTACAGAAGAGTCAAGTTTTAAATATGAAAAATATAGAAACTCTTTGGTTATTTTTTAGCACGATGCTAATGGTCTAATCAGATTCAATGGATTATGCTAAGCCATGCTAAAAGTGGTACAGCCAGACCCGGAGATCTGCTGAATGGATTCCAAAACTGTAAAAATCAAATGTTTAACTCTAGAGGAGCTGGAAAATTATAAAGTCCCTTTAAATAGTATTTATAAATTTCAATAACAAAGCTGATTTCTGTACATTTATTTTGGCACTTCCCTTATGAGTCTCTTTTAATCCAATATACTTGATTTTATTGTTGAAATGTCAATGTCAAAATGTTATATTGAATCAATTTTTGCCCTCAAAGAAACTAAAATTTTATCCAATTTTACAGGCATGTACTTTCTTTAAAGTATACTTATTATATTGTTTATATCCTCTTAGCATTTAAAATATTGATTTTAAAATGTATTGTATTAATATTGGTTATTTTTAATATGTTCTTGTATAAAAAAAGTTATAACAAAAACAACAACAACAACAACAACAAAAAACAAAGCTGATTTCCTGTTTTGGTTTTCAGCTTAGTGTGTCCTCAGTTTTAGGTTGCAGTTTTCAGTTTCAACACATCTCTATTCAATTGCATCACAATGCATCAAACAAGTGAAACTTAAAATGTTTACATTTACATCCATTAATTTGATTTACACATTCATTTATCACAAGTAATGTGTGGTGAGAGTAAACAATCAATTCACAATGGCAGGGTAATAGTACAAACAATAATACACAGCTAGTGTAGGAGTTTAAAGCAATAGGAAAAATGTTTTAAAAAGATGAGCTAGTAAATGCTTATCGAGGGGTGAGAACCAGAAGGGTGTAAGTGACATTTTTGGTCAAATGGAGATAAAAATGAAAGCTCTTGATGAGCTCTTTCGGTTGCCAACATGAATCAATCAATTTGGAGTTATAAAAAGAATAAAATTAGTACACAAAGTAAGATCAAACCATTGTAATTATTTTGTTCTAGCCCTCCTTTAACGTGCTAACGTGGTTCCCCTTCGAGGGAACTCGAGCTGCGTCGCCGAAGCTACGCTATGGGAACGCCCTCTGCGTGATTGCGTCTGAAGCACGTATGTCAAATCAGTCCAATGGTCAAGTGACACGTCATAGGCGGGTGACGTGGGAACCAGGAAGCTATAAAAAGAGCACCCAGCAAGCCAACTTCAGCTCTTTGTGCCTCAGCAAGCGAGTGTGTGTCATTATCATGTCTAAGTCCAAACAAAGTTTTAAGGAGTGTGCTTCCCCGTGTCCTCGTTTCATTACGAGCGAGGACTCGCATCATCTCTGTGTTATGTGCCTCGGGGCACAACACGCACGATCATCTCTTGAGAGGGGTGGTTGTGCACATTGTGATAGGATGCCGCTCCGTACGTTGCGCTCGCGGCTCGCACTCTTCGAGGAGGGTGGGGAGCCGCGTGTTCCCCACGGTTCTGGCCCCGCTGCTGCCGAGGCAGAGCGGAAGCTGCGATCGTGGGGATCACAACTAGATCTCGCGGACGAGCTTGAGACGGGTCTCCCCCTTTCTCAGCCTTCACCCGCGGGATCTAGTGCCCCGTCTCTGGATTCGGAAGCACGCGCTGCGGTTTCTTCCGCCCAGGGTGGGAGCCCAGATTTGCATTTATCGTCGTCCGAGGAAGTCGATATTATGTCTGTCGACGTGGTGGACGCTGAGGAGCCTTCTCATTCGTCCCCCGCGTTCGATGATTTGATGGAGGTTGTTACTAATGCCGTGGCTCGCTTAAAATTAGACTGGCCGGCGGAGACTCAGAGCGCGCGTCCTCAGAGTATGTTAGATGAGCGCTTTTTAAAACAGAAACCTCAACCTTCGCGGCGCAACATGCCTTTCTTTCCTGATCTCCACAGCGAGCTGTCGAGATCATGGAAAGCTCCGTATTCAGCCCGTGTTCATACCCCTCACGCCACCATGTATTCCAACATTGTGGGGATGGGTGAGCACGGATATTTAACGATGCCCCGGGTGGAGCAGACGCTTGCGAGCTATCTCTCCCCCGCTGCGGCGTCATCATTAAAATCGCCTTCGCTTCCCACGAAACCGGTTAGGTTAACCTCATCTTTAGTGGGTAAAGCTTATAAGTCTGCAGGGCAGGCTGGGGCTTCACTGCATACCTTAGCTGTCTTACAGGCGTACCAAGCAGAACTGCTTAAAGATTTAGATGCCGAGGCGGGGGGTAGCCTACATCTGATTTATTTAAAGAGCTTCGTCGAGTCACTGATGTGTCACTCAGGGCGATTAAAGAAACTGCGGAAGCCGTGGGTAGATCGATGGGAGCTCTCGTAGCCACGGAACGCCATTTATGGCTTAATCTGTCCGAGCTTAAAACCTCAGATAGGGCTTTTCTCTTAGACGCGCCCGTTGCGCCCTCCGGTCTCTTCGGCGATGCCGTTAATACTGTCGTCGAGAGATTTGCGGAGGCTCGTAAGCAGTCGGCGGCGTTCGAACGCTATCTCCCCCGCCGTGCTCTTGATTATAGGGCTGCTGGGCGGGAGCAGCCATCGACATCATATAGAGCATCGCAAAAGCATAGTGTTGCCACTCGTGGTCCCCCTCAAAAAAACTGGGGTTCGGGCGGTCGCGCTCAGACATCATCCAAGCAGAAAACAGACCTGAGGGCTGTTATTATGGCGAGGAAGGCGTCGGCTAAAAAGAAGTCCTGAGGGACGTAGTGTCATATTTCCGAGGGCAGCCCCCAATCGGGGAGAGCCGGCAGTCACCTCACAACACGGTGCCCGTCTCTCCTCGATGCCCTCGGGATGCCAGTGTGTTAACCCCGCCGCGGTGTGTGTTTCGGGGCACAGCGGCTTCATATTCTTGTGTGACTCGTGCGCGGGGCACGCAACACCTCTCTCCGAGGAGGGAGGCATTAATATCACCCAGGTTGAACCCTGCCAGTTTGGTTCAGGGCACCGGGAAAAGTTTAAGCAGTACACAAAAAGCCAGTCTCGAGAGGCTGGTCCCCCTTATAGAAAATTTGGCAGCGTGGAAACTCCTGCCAAACGTGTCTCAGTGGGTTCTGCAAATAATAGAAAAGGGCTACAAAATTCAGTTTTGCAACCAGCCACCCCAATTCAACGGCGTGTTATCTACCATAGTGGGTGCTGGGCAGACTCTAACAATGGAACAAGAAGTAAAAACTCTCTTGTGCAAGGAAGCCATAGAATGTGTTCCTCCTCACAACAGGGAGTCAGGGTTTTACAGCCGCTATTTCATAGTTCCAAAGAAAGACGGGGGGTTACGTCCGATTTTAGATCTACGTCATCTGAACCGGTCTGTTGCAAAACTAAAGTTCAAGATGTTAACTATAAAGCAGATCGTCACACAAATCAGATCCGAGGACTGGTTTGTGACGATAGATCTAAAAGACGCGTATTTTCACATATCTATCCTCCCGCAACACAGGAGATTCCTGAGGTTCGCCTTCGGGGGCGTGGCTTACCAATATCGGGTTCTCCCTTTCGGTCTATCTCTGTCACCCCGTACATTTACAAAGTGCATGGATGCAGCGCTGGCTCCATTACGACTCCGGGGCATCCGTGTCTTAAACTACATAGACGATTGGCTAATTTTAGCCCAATCAGAGAGTATGGCAGCGCAGCATCGAGATGCTGTGCTGACCCACATGAGAGAACTGGGGTTAAGGCTAAATGCAAAGAAAAGCATGCTCTCTCCAGTACAGAGGACAGCTTTTCTTGGCGTTATATGGGATTCAACGACAATGCAGGCACATCTGTCCCCTGCTCGTGTGGAATCCATTCTTTTGGCTGTAGGCAGAGTGAAGTTAGGCCAGTCACACACTGTAAAACAATTTCAGAGGTTGTTGGGGCTCATGGCAGCAGCGTCCAATGTGATACCCTTTGGGCTGCTTCACATGAGACCGCTACAGTGGTGGCTCGAAACCAAAGGGTTTTCCCCGAGGGGCAACCCGTTCCGTCTGATCAAGGTCACGCGCAGATGTCTTCGTGCCTTAGATCTTTGGAAGAGACCATGGTTTCTCTCCCAAGGACTGATGTTGGGGGCGCAGTTCCGTCGAGTTACGCTGACAACGGATGCTTCCCTCACAGGCTGGGGAGCAACTATGGGGAGCCATCTGGCTCATGGATTATGGGGGGCCAGACAGCTCAGCTGGCACATAAATTGCCTAGAGATGATGGCAGTGTTCTACGCCCTGAGATGTTTCATCCCTCACCTGCGGGGCCATCACGTGTTAGTCCGGACAGACAACACGTCGGTAGTCGCGTACATCAACCACCAGGGGGGTTTGCGTTCACGCCCTTTGTACAAATTGGCGCGCCATATCCTTCTGTGGACACAGGGGAAGTTGCTGTCCCTCAGAGCAGTGTACATTCCCGGGTGTCTGAATCAGGGAGCAGACGTCCTGTCGAGACAGGGGCTGAGGCCCGGGGAGTGGAGGCTCCACCCTCAGGTGGTGGAGTCCATCTGGACGAGATTTTACCAGGCGGAAGTGGATCTGTTTGCGTCCAGAGAGACGACACACTGTCCGCTATGGTTTTCTCTCACACTTCCAGCACCGCTGGGACTGGATGCCATGGTTCAGCCGTGGCCGAGGCTACGGCTGTACGCTTTTCCCCCGATCGCTCTGCTCCCGGGAGTTCTGGAGAGGGTTCGTCGCAACAACGTCCGCTTGTTGTTGGTAGCCCCACTCTGGCCGAACCGGATATGGTTCTCGGACCTGGTGTCCCTCCTCGACGGCTCACCTTGGGAAATACCCGTCAGGAGGGATCTCCTCTCTCTGGCGGGTGGCTCGATTCTTCACCCCCGTCCAGAGTTATGGAAACTGTGGGTCTGGCCACTGAGGGGGCCAGACTCATAGAATCTGGTCTCTCAGCTGAGGCTGCTGAGACCATTCTTCACTCCAGAGCTCCCTCCACGAGGAAGCTTTATGCCTTTAAATGGAGAGTCTTTACTTCCTGGTGCAGCAAACACCTGCATGACCCTGTGAACTGCCCAATTGGTACAGTCTTGGAGTTTCTGCAGGAAAAGTTCACCGCAGGGTTATCTCCTTCTACACTGAAGGTGTATGTGGCGGCCATCTCGGCTTACCATGTTCCTTTGGTCGGGCAATCCCTTGGGAGAGACCCGCTGGTGGTTCGCTTCCTTCGTGGCACTCGGAGGCTGAGGCATGTAGTCCGACCCAGGGTCCCAGCTTGGGACCTGGCCGTTGTGCTGGAAGGTCTGTCCATGGCTCCGTTTGAGCCCATTGAGACCGTTCCAGTCAAGTTTGTGGCACTTAAGACAGTACTTCTGTTGGCAGTCACTTCTCTGAGGAGAGTGGGTGACCTTCAGGCCCTGTCGGTTTCCCCTACGTGCCTTGAATTCGCACCGGGGATGGTTAAGGCTTTCTTGTACCCAAGGCCCAGCTATGTGCCTAAGGTACCGACTAATGTGCCACGACCTGTCGTACTTCAGGCCCTCTGTCCTCCCCCATTTAGGGATAGGAATCAGGAAAAGCTTAACTTGGTGTGTCCAGTGCGAGCACTGGATGCCTATGTTCACAGATCTTCTTTGTGGAGGAGGTCTGAGCAACTGTTTGTGTGCTTTGGCTCGCCCAAGAAAGGCCTGCCGGCGACCAAGCAGACACTCAGTAAGTGGATAGTTGAGACTATCTCTCTGGCTTATGAGACCACTGGACGGCCTTCACCCATCGCCGTCAGGGCTCATTCTACCCGGGGTATGGCAGCCTCTAAGGCCTTGTGGCTAGGGGCTTCAATGCAGGATGTCTGTGATGCGGCAGGCTGGTCCTCTCCGCTCACATTCGTTCGGTTTTACGAGTTAGATGTTGGTGCTACGCCTGGAGCCCAGGTGCTCATGTCTTAAGCTGTGCGCGTTTTTACACACAGACAGGCATTTGGTAGTATGGTGTTTTGGTACATCGTTCCCATAGCGTAGCTTCGGCGACGCAGCTCGAGTTCCCTCGAAGGGGAACGTCTCGGGTTACGAATGTAACCATTGTTCCCCGAGAAGGGAACGAGACGCTGCGTCTCCCTGCCATACTCCCTGCATCCCTGTCTCGCCTTGCTTCGGCACAATTTAGCTGAAGTTGGCTTGCTGGGTGCTCTTTTTATAGCTTCCTGGTTCCCACGTCACCCGCCTATGACGTGTCACTTGACCATTGGACTGATTTGACATACGTGCTTCAGACGCAATCACGCAGAGGGCGTTCCCATAGCGTAGCTTCGGCGACGCAGCGTCTCGTTCCCTTCTCGGGGAACAATGGTTACATTCGTAACCCGAGACGTTTTCAGACCTTGTTATCTGACAGTAAAAGTTTTAGCTTCAGTTCACACTTCATTTATTGGTTCAAATAAACGAAAGTTGAGGAAAACTAACAAACGAATAAAATACTTCTGTGTTGCTTGTTTGCATATTGTTACAACACAACAAATAAACAAGAGAGTAAAAAGTGTTTTAAAGGTCAAAACTGTGCATAAATCAACACCAATATACCTGTACTCGTCTCCTGTATCTACAATTACTGATAGCACTAGTTAGTTACTCCCTAAGGTGTGACATGGCAACCATAGTTTTCACCAAAATACCATACTGTAACGTTAGTTACCACATTTGTTGTTATTTAAATAAAAAACATCATCCAATTAACACATGTTAATATTAACAATAAAATGACACGTTTTTAATCGAGTTGACTATTATTTTAATAATCTCTATGTCAATAATTTAAATATTGAAAAATCTACATATCTCTGTAGGTAATGATAACAGGCCTGTGTAAAACCCTCAAACTTCACTTACCCAAATCTGCAGTTTCCACACACAAAGTATCTGCACAGGTGCAGATGTTCACATCCGAGACATTTGTCATTTTTGCATAATCGCAGTGATGTTTTGGCAATGATCAGGGTTTTAGCACTTAGTATCGACTGGTTGGTGTCGGAGTCTTCACCATCATCCTCTTTAATAACAAACTTCTCCTGATCGTCGAGCACCATAGACAGCACTTGATCCGCAACCGTAAAGCTCTGCCGCAAATTTCTGTCCACTGCACCATAATCGGAACAGCCTTCATTTTTACACAGAAAGTTGAATATGTGTCTCGACACAGCAGACGACATTTTCAGACACAATGATTTGTTTTAAAGATTGCTTTCGTGTTTACGCTGGTTTGCAGGCAGGGCTGGTTGGGCATTTAAAAGGAAACGAAAGCGAAACACGCATCTCATCGTTGTTTGGCGACCTCTGCCGGTTGTCAATCAGTGTTTCAACTCTTTTCAATGGAAAGTTTATATTCTAAAGCCTGCTTGAAGTTTATTTTGTAATACCACACAGGGTATTCATACTAAATCCTTTACATCGAGTTATTTTTATCCAAGTTAATGGATAATAAACATGAATGTTCTTTTGTGGATCTGGAAACAAATAAGTATAGGCCTACTTCATGTTTTAATTGCCACTTCACAATATCATTTTGGACTGGGATTTCAGTGTTTATTTTTTACTTTGTTTGTTTAAAGGTGCAGTGTGTAATTTTAAGAAGGATCTCTTGACAGAAATGTAAAATAATATACAAAACTATATTATCAGTGGTGTATAAAGACCTTTCATAATGAACCGTTATGTTTTTATTACCTTAGAATGAGACGTTTTTATCTACAAACCCAGAGGGTCCCCTTACATGGAAGTAGCCATTTTGTGCCACCATGTTAAATACATGTCTGACTGTTGAAACGAACCAAATGAAAACCAAGAAAATCGCATTCATGACGATTTATGGTGATTTTATTTCCGTTACACCATTGCCTACAATGACGGTGATGCAGGGTTCCCCTGTTTCAAGATGGCGGCTCTATTTTGACACATTCGGTCCAATGAACTGCAGTAGCCAAGGCGACATCTAGTGTACATATCTATGCATCAGAGAGATCGGAAGGTTGACCAAATACACAAAATAACGTTGGTTTTTTTGCAATGAAATAGGTGCTCTTTAATCAAGAAACCAAAAAGCAGTCATGTGTAAACTTTAATAAATATTTAGATTAGATTTTTCCATTCCACTTGCTTAGAAACATCTTGATTTTTAATGTTTTTGTTTAACATGTTAATTATTACTTTTACATTTTATGTCATCGCTCCCTTACACAAAAACCAAGGCAAACGCTAATAGGCTTTATGCCCAGCTGTACTACTTCCTGAACTTCAGCCAGCTCCTTGTTTCCTGTCTGCCATTATTGGACAAACTGATTAATCCAGGTGTGCTTGACCTCAGTAGTCACAACAAACTGATTAATCCAGGTGTGCCTGACCTCACTAGTCACAACAACAATAATCAGACACACCTGGATTATCAGTTTGTCCAATAATGGCAGACAGGAAACAAGGAGCTGGCTGAAGTTCAGGAAGTAGTGCAGCTGGGCATAAAGCCTATAAGCATATTTGTGACGCAGGCTTATTTCTAGGGCGGGCTTACACGTGTCGCTCTGCTTGACATACGTCACTATGGCAACTGATGTCGTCAAAATGCAGAATATGATACAAGTAGTAACAATTGCAAAATATGCACAAATGTTTTATTTGACCTTGACGGCGTCAAACGAATAAGAAATGACCAAGTTTGTGACAGCATGCATGCCATGGTAAATTTGGATTTATTAAGCAAATGCTCGAAAAACATTTCAGATTTTTATTAAACAATTATCACGACTAAAAGAATAACGATACTATCACAATTTATCTAAAATTATAAAAAATACACAAATTATGCTTTTAGTCAAATTTATCTTTCATTTTGTGCTTTGTATAATGCAAAAAAGTGCACTTATGCTGGAGTGTCAAACAGATACTAAAACTGAAACACAGATACAGTAATACGATATTATTGTGTGCAGAAAACCCAACTAACTGCATATCAGGATTTGTCTCAATGATGATATGTTTTGAACTATTGTTGAGTCAGTTGCAAGAACCCAGTTATAGACATATCACATGGGACACATAGGAAAGTCATAACAATGGTTGCCTGGAACAACGATTCACCTGACATTGTTTGTCAAAATGCCCTAGCGCTTCTTGCGTCCATGCTTATTATTAGCAGTAGGAAATCATTAAGTGTTGTTCATATTTCTACACTAAAAAAAAAAATAATACATTGTGCACATATCTCAAAGTATAGTGTACATTTCATCATAATGAACACCATCCACAGCACAGTAAACTGACCAAACTATGTTCTTTATTAGAAAGGAGCAGTCTTCCAAAAGCTCTACAACTTAAGATGTTACATGCCAAATATACAGTCTTACATAAAAGAGCAATGTCACAATGGATAAGCAGTATCTTTATTATTTAATCATTAATACAACAGAACCACGTTAGTAATAATTTACTTTAATCCTTATGGTACACTGGATCTGAAATATGAATGCCACAGCACAGAGGACGTTTGTATGATGTTCCCCTAAAACAGTTCTGAAAGGCACTTTCACAAGTACATTTAAGTACATGGACAAAATAACAGTGATCCTGCAAATGTGTTTAGTTTTCGCAGATAGAACACAATTTCTCATAGTGTAACAGAGACAAACTCAAACCTCAATGTAAAAAAAACACAACAAATGTTTGTAATATTGTTCATTAAAACCTGATATTCAAAGACTTTAGTATGCTTAGCAAACTTACAATTAAAAGTTAAAAACAGGCATTGCTTATATTGTCTATAAAGTTGCCTACAGTTTTTCCCCTCGGTTCAGTGATGTAAATTGTACACAATTTCGTAACATCTTCCATAACATATTCTACCTAAATACGATAAAATTGTTGAATAATATATATCAGTGAATACAGTACAAGCACACACAGGCTCTAAGCTATTGTTGTGTTGTCAAACTGTATTTATAATGTAAATGCGCTTGTACAATTATTCATTAATGTCACAACAGGATGCATTAATGTCAGGCTGATATACTGCATATGAAATATCAACACAGTTATGAAAATCTTTCATTTGGCTTTTCCTCATTTTAAAGCACAGGGTATTTGTGAGTGCAAATACGGATTATTTTGGAAAGAGGGTGCAATGCATAATCATTTATCTTTGGGTACCTTGCGTGACTGAGTTTGTGTGACAAGGGTTAATGTGACTAAATACATGACAAGAAGCAGCACTTCCCATGAAAGTACAGCAATAACAGCCTCCAAGTCCATGGCTACTGGCATCATTCCCTTGTTTGGTGAAACAAGAAATATTGCCTTAAATCATTTCGAAGATTTCTAGAAAAGTACTTGCATATCACAACTAAAAGGATTATCATTCATGCTTTAAAGGATATAACCGAGCCAAGCGTGTAGCTTCTTGCTTCCTATCCGTATTAATCTATAAGCGGCACTTATAACTTTACTTTTTGGCAGCTAGACTTTACTATTATTGACAGATTTTTTTCTAAGCAAGCAGATAAGTACTAAAATATATATATAAAGAAAATACTGTTTCGAGTTAGCAAGTATTCCAAATTGATCTGGGATAAAGACAGATAAAATAAAAAGGGTTAGGTGATGTACATGTATATATTTATACACAACGCATATCCAAAAAAGAAAATGAAGTACTTAATAAAAAATATATATAGTAAATTCACTAACTACTCAACTATCAAAATGTTTGTTCAACATATGTGGATGTGATCTACGCCAACTCCCTGGGCATATATTCAAATATTATTATCAAAAATATAATATTCAAACTAAAGCTTTGCGCTTAAAACTTAAGTTCCAGGTGTTAACTAAACCCAAGTTTCTCCAACAGTAAATAAGGATGCACGTCAGATGTGTGGCGTGTTCGGCATCCGTTTTTGATTCATCATCACTTTGAAACGTCAAGAGTGCCAACTTGCCCGTTCCTCTGAGATGTAACAACTACATTTCCCACAATCCCTAATGATGTAAACTCATATACATAGAAACCGAAGACCCTGCTTAGTTTCTGTATTATTCACATTTATCAAGTTCCTAGTGGATGTAAACTCCTAATATAGTCACCTTAACAACACAGGAAGCTAAATGTGTCGCTTTCTTCAGTATTGTTATCAGAATTCCTTAACCTATTCACACATAGCATCACAAAATAAAAATAAAGTGTCGGACATGCATGCAAACGGTTTATGGATTAACATGAATTGCTTGAGAAATATCTCAGGTGTTTGAACTAAACAATGAAAATCAAGTCCAACCCGAACCCAAGAGAGAAAATATAATCCTTTAAAATAACAAACACCTGTTAAACTAAGTTTCTCCGTCTGAATCATGCGTAGCGACTGCTGCTATTGCAGTTTATTAATGAACCCCATATTTAAAACACATACGTCTTCATAGATGGGATCCCCATTAGTAAACACGTTAATGCTGACCGCAGTATGGTGACACCTACAACGACACATGTTATAAAGTTTCTTTATCAAATGTTTATTTGCTTCAGTCCATTCATCAGAGTCAAAGAAACGCTCAAGAGGACAGTGGCACCACAAAAAAGAAACACACATGGATGCCAAAATAAATGTTCACCATCTCATTCTACAGTGGTCACATAGTGCAGGATTTGTCCAGCGGATCCTGCGAAGGGGGCGCAGGATGCTGCGCCGCTCCAGTCTTGGGTATCCCAATCACGGGCTTGGGCCGCAGGGCGGGGGGCTTGAGTTGCACCCCCATGCGTGGAGCTACGGCGGGTTTGAAGGTGCTCATGGTGTCGCTGGAAGAGCTGGTGCTGCGCCGCATGGCCGACTCGGCGGCGGTGGGCCGCAGCACCAGGCCGTGCAGTTGGCTGAGGGACTCGTTGGAACTGGCCGGCGTGGGAGCGTTCTTCATCTGTTCCAGGGTGTCCAGCACTACGTCAGGGGCGTGTTTGGCAGAACTCTGGCGTTCTAGTTCCTTCAGCTCATTCAGAGCGGTGTTCATCGTCTCCTCAATGTCCTACAGGAGAAAGACAGAGTGATTCAGCGAGAGAAACGGAATAGGAAATGAAAAATGAAAATTATAAAAGTGTATAGTGTTTTACTTCATGTCAGTGTACCACTTTTTATTAATAAAGTCAGTAGAAAGATGATGGGAGATTATTAGAGAGGAGGAAATGGGATAAGAAAATTAGTGATGCAAATGGGCCGATTCTGATATCGATTATTTTCTTTATTTAAAGTCACAATAAAACGGAAGTAGCAATTGTCTTATTTTCCCCGCCGTGACGTATATCTGAGTGAAACCGCTTCTGAAATTAATAAAAGGTAGGGCTTAACCTTGTCCGTCAAGAACTGATTGGATTGTTGGAAGTTGGGTCATGTTGCTATTTGCTAATCACTGCTATCTTTTCCTTGGCCCCCCACCTGCCATACCCCGTGACCGGAATAATGGTGCGTTCACAGGGCGCGTAGTTGGACGCTTGAACATTTTGAGTTTACTTGCTTCTTTCGCGTGTGAAAGCTGCAAATTTTAGTCATTCACGCGGAAATTCAAGTCATGGATGGGGCTTCAGTGGCGGAGCCAGAGGGCTATTTGGGGTGGCAATTGCCACCCCAGACGAAGTCGTTGCCACCCCGCTGAAAACATTACTTTGTTTGATTTTTACGAACATTTCTCAAATCTCCCAGCGGACGTGAATGCATCCTACGCAGCACGCACAAGCGTGGTGTTGCTGCTATCTTTTCATTACGCTTGTTCGACTTCATGCGGCGCCGCAAGAACCGACTGCCGGATGATGTCAAAGTTCCGCGAGAGCGATTTAAAGGCAAACTCCTCCGTATGATTTCGCGAATCACTCTCGCGGTACTTTGACGTAATGCAGCTGTCTATTCTCGGGGCGCCGCATGACGTCGAACAAGCCTATTGGTTAAGCTGACACGCAGCTCCTTCGTACTCCAAAACATAACGCGCCAACACGCACATGATCGATGAAGAGCGTTTTGCTGGTATGTACGGCTTTTATTGGTATTAAATTAAACGAAGTACTGTTTTAACGGGAAGTAAGGAAGACATTGCTCTGTAGTGCTTAGCATTAATACTTCAATGAGCATTACTAGTCTTGTGAAACTGATTAATACTGTCACGCCTGCGTGAAGATGCTTAAAACAATAAAAAACTTGTCGTCAGCAAATGTTCAGCAACAATCGGGTAGGCTTATTCATATTGTCACGTGTAATGCAGCATATTGAACTTAATAAAACGTCCGTGGATATAGAACAGGGTTGTAAACAGCGCGCTTTTCGGCGCCTCACGCTTTTTAAACGTCAGTTTGGGTGACTTGGGTCTGAGAGGGTTGGATTATAATTTCACAAAGTCATCTGAAGCCATTCCATAGCTTTATGTGAGGGACAGAAGTCTATTTACATAAGTACATTAAAGTTAACGGAAACTAGTTCCCTCCTCCGTTAACATAACATGTCAATTTTCCTTGTGTTGTCAAATAGGCTAGACCTCAATATACTCAGATTTTGTCGTAGTGTATTATTTTAATATTTGTATTATTAGTAACGGTGTACTTATGGTAAATAATAACAAGCAAATTGTTCAAAATTTTGGTTTCTTCATGAGGTGTGTAACTATAGGGACGATATTACCAACTTCTTTCTAAAGAAGCAAAAGTCAGGTGCAGATCAGGTCCAAACAGATCCCAGTTGTTCTATTTTTGCTGTATACTTAATACATATATAATTGTGTACATTTTGGAAAATAAACAACTTTAATTTAATCTATATACAGTGTACTTGAACACTTTGTATATTGACCCCCCAAAATAATACCTCGCCACCCCTTTGCCACCCCTGTTTTAAAAGTCTAGCTCCGCCACTGTGGGGCTTCTGCCACTCCACTGAGACTCAGTGCACTTCCTGTAATCAAATCACTACTACAGCATAGTCCCAATTGGTTAACGCAGCGTGGAAATCCGCCGAAGTTCAGATTTTTCAATTGCGCGTTTCCTGTGGCAACGCTCAATTCGCGTGGAACGCCGGCCGCAAGATGCCAAATCATGTCTTTGCATTGACTTAACATGTAAATCAACCACGCTTGCCGCCTCTACCGCGTCTGGTGTGAACGCCCAGTAATGCTACGTACACACCAAACGCGGGGGCATCGCGTTACTCGCTCTAGATTACTTGTGGGATTCAACTTCGTGTCATGCAAATTTTTTGCTCGAGTTGAATATTT